>NC_051154.1:36611467-36921396 GCF_013339745.2 Dermacentor silvarum
CCACTATCGCAGGGCCGTGGCTCTTGCTTGTTCGCCCCCGCTCCCGCGAGAACGCCCACTCATAGTACCGATCCGGTGGGCTTGAGCCTCCTATTCTTAATGTCCACAATAAACTGCGAAGTTACAGTGTCGTGAAAAACTTGTAGTGTACGAACGGTACTGTGCTCGTACTGGATATTGTCAACGTGTAACTGTGATCACAATGAGTGCTACAGTTAAAAAAAGTTGCCTATGCGTAGTTCTTAGTTTAGCTGTTAGTTATTATTTATATATGAACACTTCAGCAAGAGATCTCTTTCATTAAGCAGGTTGGTCGCGGAACCGATGACAGCCAATGAGGCAACCGTTGACACCCCAAGGGAAACTTAAGTTAATCAGGCGCGAAGGCTCTCGAGCGGACCTCGGCGTGTTTGGCAAAGGGACTCCCCTCGTTCATTCGACGCCACCGACGGGACGAGTAAGGCACAGCAGGCGCCAGGAGGTCCAGGTGTTCATGAGAAAAATTAACTACGGCAACTTCACGACAACCACACTCCTACGGAATACACCTAAGCTTGTGAGCGAGTTAGCTTTACTTCTACATGGCTGATACCACTGGTACTCGCGAAAATACTTTTGAAGAATGCTGTGGCCATTTTTTTTTGCGACAGGGCCATCTCCCTGTCAGCGAGGGGGCGATGCAGAAATCTGAGGGGGGGGGGTCAGGACATCCGGACATCCCCCCTGGATCCGCGCCTGAGTTCAACGCCCTTGAGTAGCTGGAGCGGTGGTTGCTCTTAAACTAGTTTGGACGACAGGATGCACCTTGCGAGTTTTTGTATTGTGCTCACGTAAGATGTACCGTTGTGCGTGAGTCGTCTCGTTTCTGATGCTTGGAGATCCGCGTTTCCTGAAATGTCTGCTCGTTGTTCGAGGTTACTGAAGCCAGAAAATGCTGCCATTCCATTTTTCCGTCGCATGCGGTCGTCGTAGTTGTCCTCACAGTAGACACAGTCTTGACTGGCGACGTTAAAGAGTTCCTTCGTGACGGCGTACTTGGGTTCGCCTCGTGTTTAGTTGGCTAGCGAGTTCACTTGTAGTCTCACCCGTGTCTTCGGAGATGCTGTTCGTCATTGCCTGTGCCGAAGTCGCCTTAGTGGTTCCTGAAGTTGATGGAGTTGGTGTTGATCTTTCTGATGTTGCGGCGGGAGTTTCTGAGGTTGTGTTTCCATCCGATTTTGTCTTTGATTTGTTTTGCAAATCGACGTGGTAGTCTGTGGTTAGCTAGTGCATTGCTCTTGTGGGAGACTTGTCTGGTGGCAAAAGCATTGTCAGGCTTCACAGAAGGCTCTGCTGATGCGTCATGATGAATGGTTGCTATTATCCTATGGCAGAGTGTGATGCTTAGGTTTGCGTCGCTTCTGCAGTGGCAGCGTTTCCTTGGGGTGTTATACGCGGAATAAAGTTTATGTTGCGAAGTGATTTGGTCTCCAAATGCACATGACTCAGCCGTAGCTGCTGAAAGAGTATTGTTTTCCTCGTGAAAAGAGCACATGCTGTTGGTGGTTTCCCTCTGACCTACTGTTGGATAGTAAGTCGAATTCGCTTCATCAGAATGAATAGTAGTTGAGCTTGAGATGTGGTGTTGTCTTACAGTGGTGGAGAGTGCGCTGGCTCACAAACTTTCTATTGTATCATACGATCTCCTACATGTCTATGTTTCATGATGGTCACAGAGACCTAATGTATGCACAGGGTTGTTGGCCTTTTGCAAAAGGTCTATAGCACCTTTAACTCTTTCCGTACCGTGCCCATTGGGCATCGTTAGCCTGCTATCGATGGTTTGAAACGCCCTTTCGAGACCTTCCGCACCACTCACGGACACACTGCAACGTCGGATGTGAAGGAGGAGAACTATTTTTGTTTTCTAAGCATTTCGCTTTTTTTCCCGCCAGGTGGTAATTTTTGAACTGCTCCGAAGTTTCGTCATCGTCAAAGTAGAAAGCAAAAATGCGGGTGTCTTTTACAAATTAATCAATTTTATCCCGCAATCTTGATTTTGGCAATTTATATATTTTTTATGACATGCATTTCGTTAGCAAAACTTTTATGCGCGTGAAAAGTGCATTCATTCTGCTTTTTGTTTATGTATTACATAAAACATTGAGTGTAGTAGTTCCTTCAGAAAAAATATCTGGCGTAACCTACAAAAACACCTCCCCATGGTAGAGAAAGAGTTAATGTCCATTATCATCTCATCACTCTCAGATCCCGTACAGTTCATAGCGTGTTTGATATTCTGCATTTATCAAACAACTCCACAACAATCGCAAACGGTCTGGTGGCCCACACCTAGACTAACCACTTCACTAGTTCGTGTGACGCATGAAATTCTCTGGAGCGCCAAGCAGACATGGCGCGACTTGTTGCCGCTAGCCTAACATGTCAAAAACTTATCGTTTGAACTGCTTTTTTTATTCAGTCATCATCCTTGCACTATAAGAACAATTTTGTTGGCTTCCCTGGTCGCATAGACGCGGCTCTGATGGTAGGCAATGCGAAACTGTTATGGTTTCATACCAGATTGTGCCTCCCACGGAATTATCAGACAAATTTCCTTGTAAAAAAGCATGCGTGAAAATCGTATAAATATTGTAACAATTTATTGGTGAGCAACCAGCTTCACTTTAAAATATTCGTGGGGCAGGCGACGTGTAGGCATTTTTGATGGGAGATGACGCGTGTTCGATGCATTCACTGTATGCTAAGGCTCCCAAGGCGGATACTGCTGCAATAGGAGTCACGACTGCGGTCAGTCACCATTGGGGTCGGGTGCATGCATGATGACCAGCTAAGTTTGAATTATCCAGTGAAGGCTATTTTCGCATTGAAATAACAAAAGTTTGTTAGGCGCCAGCCTGCACCTTCGGTCATGATCGAATTAACGGAATTCTACTGTATAAGCATCTGGAGAGGCTATGCTATTTAGTGGGGGTGTAAAGCACACATTACCTAAACATAATCTCTTCTTTCTGCAGATGGCCCGAAGTGCAGTGGTGAAGAAAATGTGGTCCATTGTTCGTGAGAGGAACCTTTTTGTAAGTTTATTTTCTTTTCTGCTTTGCCAATTTCAGTTTTGTACTGCTGTGCCAATTGTGCCAAACTGCTGAATTTGTGATTTGCTGCACCAAATCGTAAAAATGCTTCAAATTGCGCCCAGCTACTCCAAAGCACTGAGTGTCACCATCAAGGGTTCATGTTTAGGTCAGTTTTAGAAGAAAATGACAGCTAGGTAAAATATCCTGGTGTTTGTCACCATTCTTGGTATATGGGAGTTGCCACAGCAGTCTAGTCCTCGCACCATCACAGCCTGCATGCATTCCAGTGCATTCACATGCAATAATGCGTGATCATATAAGTGTGCCCGCAATCACGTGTTCTGTTTTGTTGAGGGCCATTGAGTTGCATATTTTATCGCTTATCCCGTGAGAGGTCAATGTGCATAGAACAGTAGGTGCGTGATTAATCTTGCCAGTGGTGCCAGTAGGCCAAACAAGCCTCCTTGCTTTGTTACCCGTGTGTCGGGAAATATTGTAGTTATTTTAAATGACTTTTCACGGACAACTGCTGATACGTATTTGTTTATTTATACATGTGTGGTTTGTTCTGCTTACGGCGACACGAGTACAGTAGCCGACCGATTTTCCGGACTTCACGGGGACTGAAAAAAATCTCCAAAAAATCGAGCAGTCCAAAAAACCAAACAGTCCGAAAAACTCCCCCCCCCCCCCCCCCTATAAAAAAATTATGAGGCTTAGAGCGGCTTAAGAAAATGTCGCAGTTTCGCCCAAAGGCGGAGCATCGATTGCCGAATTAATAGACAGCGATACGAAGTAAGGATGTTAGTTTTATTGGCCGTATAAAGTTGTAAATATGCGCTTACTAACTAAATAAGCACGGTGTCACGCGCGCACAGGTTACATATGACACATCTCGCTCGATGACCGCGGGCAAATTGACCTTCGCGCTGTCTATTCTCTCGCTTCAACGCGAACGTCAAAAAAAGGGGAAAAAACGGCACATACGAAGTTACTGGCACTCGGCGCTTCGCCCTTTGTACCCATCGCAGATCGCGGGCGCACACTTCGGCCACATAGCAGATCGCTTTCAAGATACGGTGCCATGCGCGGCAGCTCCGTCGGCAGCAGCCGCAAGAGCTGAAATGCAACTACTCCCCACCGTCTCCGCCACCTTCTCCCCGTGCCCTGCGAGGCGAACGAGTCCCGCGCGCGCCTCCGGCCGTGCCGGAGGGAACCCTCGCAAGCTTTCACCCACAGACAGCATACGGCGCAACTGAACTTAAAAAAAAAAATGCAAGTGCAGCTTTTTTGGAACATTTTGTCGGCCAAGGAAGAGCGGGCCATGGCCTCGGAGACGAGAGGATATCGTGCGTCTACTATCTTGAAGGCTATACAGGGGGGCACTGGAAGCCGAGCCCGGCCAAGCCAGCGGAAAATCCAACATGGCGGCCTCCAAGATCGGGTAGCGTGGCTCGGAGCGAGCGATCTAGTCCGGAAAATCGAACATTGGCACCTAGATTCGTCCGAAAAATCGGTTGCGAAAATGCATTAGCTCTATGGGAATCCTGCCGGTACATCTATGAAGTCCGGAATAACCAACAAGTCCGAATTTTTGGAGTCCGAAAAATCCGTCGGCTACTGTATGCGTTGGGAAACTTAATTTTGAACGCTTCAAATGGGCTGCGTGTTGTTTGATAGGAGCCTTCTAGCATGCTCATGTCATATTTGAGTCTTAAGGACATTCAATTCAGTTATTTGAAGCACCTCTGTGGAAAGAATGTTACTGCTTTTGTCAAGCACAGATTTTTTTCTCGCTTAGTGGTGAAGCATGCTGAATTTAAGTCATGAAAGTAGAGGAAGAACTAAGGGGGTGGAAGAAGACAGGGCAGGGCTCGGGGAGTAGAATGAAATGGCAGGATACATCCATCTGTATTAATTTGTGTTCCCTTTAATTATGTTTCTTAGGAACGCTACAAGTGGGTGTTAGCATCTAAAGAGACCATACAGTGGTTAAAATAAGGCATATACAGGGGTGCAGCAGCTGAGCTGTGCCAAAACTGTGATATATGTCGAATTGCGCCACGCGCAAACGCCTGAGCAGCCGCGAAATTTCTCGGTTACAATTACATTGCTATGGCTCTTTTAACGGACTGTGGGACTCACATAACGCCTTTGCTTGCCGTGAAGCGTAAAAAATCCAGGCTGACTGACTTCTGGAAATAAAACTTTTGGTAAGCGCAAGCTTGCCAATCTTGCAGACTTTGTCATAAATATGCAATGAAATTGAAATAATCCAAACTGCTCCATTGTGACGGTGCATGTGCAGCGAAGTGAGTGTTTCGCGATCGGCCGGGCACGCGCTTTAAGTTAGGCGTCGACCACAATGCATGAAAAATGCTGTAACTTCGGCGCGAAATGAATTCTCTCATAAAGTTGACACTTCATTGACCGCCTTTGGTACGTCTCAGGTACGTCTCAACCGTTGCCCCCACGCCATAGCAAAGATTTCCCGGACAATGGTTTCGGTTTCGTTCGCGGCTTTCGTTCGCCCATACTTGCTTGCACCTTTGTATAAGTGGCACCCTCCTAAAAACGGCAGTTCTTCAAAAAAAAAATGTATATACAGTAAAACCTCGATAATTCGAAGGTCGGCGGACCGCGAAAATTCTTCGAATTAAGCGGATTTTCGAATTAACCAAAATGAATAATAAAAAAGAAAACAAGCAAGAACTTGCCGCAAAAAGAAATCACCTTTATTTCCCATGTTCAAGAAAAATTACTCAATGTAATCACCGATGCGGGATTACTTGGCGCGCTGGTTCGCCGCCCCTAGTGCCATGCTCTCCAGCTGGCTCTGGGGGGGACTTCTACTCTTCTAACAACTGCGTACGTAGCGCCGGAGCGGTTTCTCGCGCGCACCGTATCTTGAAAGCGATCTCCAGACGGCTCTGACCTTTTGTATACGCTGTGCTCTCGCCGCTCAGTTTCCGTTGAAGCGATAGACCGCGCGAACCTTCGCCTTCGCTCGCTGCGACGGCCGCGCTTGTTAATTCAGTGAGTTTTTTTTTTTTTTTTTTTTTTTTCTCTCTCTCTCTCTCTCTCTCTCTCAAGTTTCGGTTGCTATTTTGAACGTGGCGTGTACACTGAGCAGGTGTCTCGGAGACCCATGTCTCAGTGATCGGCGCTACCTCCTGTACCTTAGCGAGAGCTGAGCAGTGCGAAGCTCGTTTCTTGGATCTCCATGGCAAACTCCGTTGACGGAGATCGCCAACGCGGTGACGTTCGTGTTGACTGTACACAGAGACGTCATTGCTGCGCAAATCCAAGCAAGTCGATCCCCTCCAAGCGTAGTATGAGGCAGGGCATTTTTAGAGATTTTTTTTAAGCCGCACTAATAACTTATTTTTCGGCCGACCGAGTTTTCCGGACTATTTTTCAGTCCCCACGAGCTCGGAAAATCAGTTGGCGACTATACGGAGCGCCCTAACCTAACCGCCGCACGTTGCTACTAGCCGGAAACTTCGTATTATCCGAATAGAGCCGCGCGGGCCATTCAAATTATCCGGTAGAATTTGCATTGAGAATGACGGGACCGCCCAAATTCTTCGAATTAACCGAAATTTCAAATTAACCGAGTTCGAATTATCGAGGTTTTACTGTAAGTCGTACTGGTGTAGAAGACGCACCTGTTCATTCGGTGTACAATTTTTAAAAAATTTGTGACGTTTCACTCCGTGAACACGGGTCACGTGCAAGCGTATGGGTGTCATTCCTACATACCATAAAATTCCGAGCAAGCGCCCCCCCCTCGAGCAAGTCGAAATTACCGGCAAAGTTAGGGGGGGGGGCGTTATCCCGGAACGGCACCAAAATTCAAGATGGCCACAACAAAATTTTCCCGAAAAAAAAAAGGAAGCGAAGTGGGATTAGCATTAAAAGTTTATTGAACATGAACTTTATTAAGCCAAAGATTTGTTAGTGGTGTTTATCACTCTCAAAACCACCGTTACTCAAGAGGCATTGCTCAAAACCACCGAAAGAACTACAGAGAGCGCATCGGCGCTGCACCGGCACGTCGCCGCGACCGGCGACACGAACATTGGTTATGCAGCTTCTATTCCAGGCACAATTATGTCCGCTATAAAGCAAAGTGACGCGTAATGTTCACTTTATTAAAAACCATATGTCCTTGGTGAAACGTTTAGCACTAATGAGTGTTCCGATACAAGTGAAGCTCAGCCGCAGTGCATGGCTACCGACGGCGGACAGCGAACTGCGGCTCGGCCATGCTCGCATCGCAGCTGGTGGCGCCGCAAATATCAGCATGTTTACTTCATCGTGTGAAATTATTGCGAGGAGAGGGTAAAGCGGCAACGGCGGTAACAAAACATTGCTGCTTGGGAGCATCAGCGGTTCGTGCTGACGCGCCGTCTGCTACAGATTCGAAGTGAACTGAAAAAGGCCTAGCGATGATATCGGTGGCGAGTGATTAGCTGCAGTGAAGCTGCCGGCGATGCCAGAGCGTAGCCGCGACCACTCCTTTGTCGCCGAGTGGTCACGTCACTGTGCCGCAGGGAACTCCTCTGCGCCGTGCGAGAGGCAGATCTCGCCGACGGCCGGCGGTCCGTGAACTACAGACCGCCAGCTGCAGTTCGCCCCAATGCACTTGTGTGCCCACTGGGACGCCCGGGTACGACCATGATTCGATAAATGGCTCATCGGGGCGCCCCAATGTGCAGCGGTGCGATTTGCCGAATTTGCCATTATTTTCGTGGACTGGATGCGGCAGGCCAGTGTTGGTGCGGAGCGGGAGGGGGGGCTTTCCCGGAACGGCGCGGTAATTTGAAATTGGCAGTGAATTTAGAGGGGGGGCTCTTGCACGGGTGGGGGCGCTTGCTCGGAATTTTACGGACAACTCGGACAACTTCGGGGTCGGTTGATTCGCGTTCGGCCGATTCGCGGTCGGCCTGCCGCCCCTTGCGTTGCTGCTCCGTCCTCGCAAGGCATGCAGGAACTCGATAGCGTGCGCAGAACCCATAGCAATTAAGTGGCAGAGGAGGTCAACCCAGCGTGCTTTGCGTGGCCATAGCCTCTAACCCTATTTTGACGGCAGTTTTGCCAGGGAAGGAAACGTACATAAGTCACACCGGTGTATAGGACGCACCGGCGAAAAAATCTGAAAAAAAACAAACGCGACTTATACACATGAAAATACGATATATACATACTAATTTCACGTCAACGAAGTTCCGCCACAACGAAATCTTTCGCGTGTCCCGTGATTTTCCTTGTAGCGGTACTCGACTGTGTATATGTATATATATACACACACACACGCACACACACACAGTCGACTCTCGTTACAACAGACCCTGATAATCCGAGATAATCCGACAAAAAAAATGACGTTTTATCCGAATTTCATAGTATCCGAAACTGGAGGCCACCTCCGAAACACCCAACAGATTGTCAAGCAGTCACTGCACGTTTCGACTACCGCCAGAACGTCGCAACACGTCAGAAAAAATAAAAACGAAAAAAAACGAAAGGGAACCACGCACGAAGAAATGCATGTGTACTTTCCACATGTTTGGCGAAGAAAAAGTTGTAGGCAGTGCACTGCTGGGCACAATCGAGGTCGTTCGGAGCGCGCCTTCAATTTTGCCAGGCGCGGCCTAAGTCAACCGTGCACGGCGAAACTGAATGCGTGCTCTGATCGTGCCCCTACCATCACCTACACTGCTAATGTGAATTACTGTATATACTCCCAGAAATCCAATGCAAAGTTGGGTGGTGCGTTTATTATGCAGGGTAAATTTTAGGGTGTTTTATGAGTAAGCGTTCTTTGTGAAACTGCTCCAAGTTTGGGATTTACTGCTCCAAAACAGTTTTTTTTTTTTTTCTCCATAACCTGCTCCAAAAGTAAGATTTTCCTGCTCCAAAAATTGCTCCATATCCTATTTTGGCTGTTGCACCACTGCATATAGCTTTAGCTAATGGGGAAACCCTTTGATCCAAAGGTACCTTGCAATCTCTTGAGTTAGCGTGCCAGAAGTAAGTTAAAGGGGCCCTTAAACGATTTTGACAATGCTGTACAAATGTACTGAGTTGTTAAGGTAGGTTGTTTTTATCATTAAGTGACACATTTAAGCACTCCACGTAAAGCAGGTAATTTATTACAGTAGAACCCCGCTCATACGTTTTTCACGGGACCTCAAAAAAACGTAGGAGCCGGGAAATGCAAGAGCCGAGAAATAGGAAGAATTGAGAAATGAGAGTAGTGTTGAACTGCACACATTATTTTAATCTTAACTGAAAAAAAGTTGTAGTTTCGCCCGAAAGCCGAAGCATCGATTGCGATAGCAAATTAGTAGACAGCTATACAATGTAAGGATAGTAGTTTTATCGTCCGTATAAACTTGTAAACATTCGCTTATTAACTAAATTAACAAGCATGGTGTCAGAGCCCACAGCCAAACATGAACACATCACACTCGAGTGTGGAGACGCACTGTCAAACGCTGGCGTGAAGAAGTGCCGGTGCTGTGGCAGAGAGCGAAGTGACCTTCGTGCTGTTGTCTATAGCGCTTAAACGCAAACTGAGCGCCGAAAACACACAGCACGCACAAAGCTACGAGCTGCCGACGCACCTACACCGCCTAGACTCTGCCCCCAACACAGATTGCTTTCAAGATACAGCCCACGCGCCGCCGCGCAGTACGCAGTTGATGCCAGAGTAGGGTGGCTAGCCAGAGTACAACGCCGTCCGCTATCCCTCCCTCCTTCCTCGCTCCCTCGCCGGTGCCTCGAGCGCAATGGAAGAAGGCGCACTCCCTACCTGCTTTTCTTTCTTGCACGTGCAAGATTTAGATGCGGTCGTCTGCACCCCTCGCACACTTTCACTTGCACATGCAGCATACGACGCGCAGCGACGACGTTATCACCCTTGGGCTTCATACGGAGCATCTGTGCGCCAAAACTAATTTTAGAGCTACAATGCGTCATAGACACCATCTTTAGATAGCAAATACGGATCTCAAAGGCCATACTATTGCTCTCTGAAACCGGAAATATGTCAAAGGTGTCGCCACCGGCACTTTGGGCGGCCAATGCCATCGTCAAGCCACCAAGCCAAGCGGCATGAAAAGTCGAAATGGCCACTCGGGCCGGCGCGGGGTGGCAGTTCGCAACATATGATGCGGGAACGGTCCCACAGTTGTGACGAAACAGCGGGGTTACCAATGCATTGGGTTCTATGGGAGCTGTGCCGGGACCGTCCGAAAACAACGTAACAGCGGGGTTCTACTGTATAAGGCTTTAAAAAATGTGCACCGCTAATGGTCGCAGCGGTGCCGCTTTCCCGAATTTTCTTACACACCAGTGCCATCTTTGTAGCAGGTGCACTTGACGTCAATTGGGTGAGCTACTCAATTGGCTACCCAAATAGCATCGTCTATAATTTTTACAACACTTTATGGGGAACAAATGTTGTTTGGAATAGTTGGAATGTTGCTTAATTTGTTTGCATAAAAAATGTAACAGAGATTGCACAACAACAATTTACCACTACACTCAAGCACTTAAGGCAAACAGCAAGTGTTGTCTGCTTGTGTTACAACATTCTCTGTGTTGACGAGAGCTGCGCAGTCCAGTGGCGCACCGACGAGGGGGGGGGGGGGGTGCGCCACGCATTCCAGTGCCCCCCCCCCCCCCCCCCCGAGGCCGAGTTAACCCCGCTTTTTTGAGTACTGCAACTAAGCTGTAAGACGTGCAATCGTCTGCACACTCGCAAACTTGTGCAAAAAGCACATTTTTTGACAATTTCCCGTGAAGAAATTGAAATTAGTGCTGTTTAGATGGTATTGGCAAACTAAGGCACACTGTCAACCCCCCCCCCCCCCTGGCAGAAATCCTGGGTGCGCTACTGACGCAGTCAGTGTTGGTCTTGAGGTTTCTTTTCGCGAGTACCATGAATTACCCTTGTTGTGTTGTGGGCTGCAAACCTAGCGATTGGTGACATGTCAATCTGTGACATTCTGTCCCTCTGCAAGGCAACAGGCAAGCGGAAGGGCTGTAGTGAGGCTGTCGGTATCTGATGGGCAGCAGTATCTATGTGTGTGCAGCCATCACTTCACACCGGAGGATTACTGCAATAGGGTGTTTTAGCGTGTCCAATATTCTGGTAAACACAGGCAGACTGAGCGTTTTGCCAAATGGGCGGAGACGCAAATGTGAGTGGCCTGCGGCACCTGGTGGCGTAGAGCTCAACCGGATAAACACAGAGCTTATATAGCAGTAACCAAGTGTATTCTACTTTGCTGCTGGTTTAGATTTTTGGCAGCAGCGTAATCGTGAGCATGGTGTCATTTTAACTGTTTAAAATGTTTTACACTTGGTTACAGCAATATTAGCTCTGTTTTGGGTGGTTAAGCTCTGTGCCACCAGGTGGCTGCATCGTGCATGGCCGCTCACGTTTACGCTAAAGCCCCTTCATCACAGCAATAGCAGTATAGAGAGGCTTTAGTTTACGCCTCCGCCCATCCATTAAAATGCCCAGCTCGCCTGTGTTTACGGAAATACCAGGCACGCTCGGCGCTGCGATAAAATGCTTGCAATGCACGCTGCTTGGATAGCTCTCACTGGGGATCGATGGCCAGACGCTAGCGGAAAGGTTGGAGAGGCTTTGCGTGCTGGCTCCAAAACAACAGAATTAGACGACACAACAGCGCATCATGACGCAGAGCCAGTGAAGGCAGAGCTTAGCCCTGATCGCTTGGCGTCGATTCGAGGAGAAAAAGCATGCAGGGTGCGTACAGGTCCTTGAAATCCTTGAAAACCCCTGAAATTGAAAAGTGCGTTTTCAAGGCCCTTGAAAGTCATGGAATTTTTTTGCTTCCTTGAAAATCCTTGAATTTCATGAGCAATGCACTTCGATATCGGCATTGCGACCTCTTTTCTGGGGTAGATCGGCGTCGATCTGACAAACTCACCATTTCAGAAACAATACGCCGGCGCGAGCACACACGGTTCCGTTTTTCAGAACTGCACAGAAAAAATACAAGGCTTCACCGCGTAAAACCACGTGCGGAGCGAGACCCGTGCCGCGCTTCGCTGCTGGCTCGGCTGGCAGTGTTTACGCTGCTTTCCTCACCCTATCGTTCGTTTCACTCGTCGCCCGTCGGTCTGCCTTGTCCCGCTTTCCTTCTGGCGCAGGAGGTGAATCTAGTGAAGCTAAAGAGAGCTATAGTGGAGCAACTTTACCACTGATGCTCAGTGCCTTTGGGTGGAGGTTTGTTATAATATTATTTATGTTAATATAGTATAAGTGCAATAACAATATGCTGAATGTATTGGAAATGTTTTATGGACCAACCCAGCTAATACTGCAGAAGCCTGAGCAGCTGTTGTGAGTGCTAACTCGTTGTGTTAACTTTTAATATTGCGGACTTGAGCAATGATCAAGACATGTTTTACAAAATTGCAATATACATCTATTTGTTATAATACAGTAGAACCTCGCTGATACGTTTTTCGCGGGACCATAAAAAAAAAACAAAAAAGACTTAAGAGCCGGGAAACGCAAGAGCCGAGAAATCGGGAAAATTGCAAAATGAGAGTAGTGGTGAACTGCACCCAATTTTATTTTAATTCTTACACTTGAAAAAAAGTCGCAGTTTCGCCTGAAAGCCGAAGCATCGATTGTGATAGCAAATTAGTAGACAGCTATACAAAGTAAGGATAGTAGTTTTATCGTCCGTCTAAACTTGTAAACAAGCACGGTGTCGGCACGCGCAGGCAAACATGAACACATCACACTCGATGAGCGCGGGCACTCGCTGTCGAAACGCTGGCGTGAGCGATGTGACCTGCGTGCTTTCTATCACTTAAACGCAAACGGAGTGCCGAAAACGCACAACACGCACAAAGCTACGAGCCGGCTACGCACCTACACTGCCTAGACTCTGCCCCCAACGCCGATCGCTTTCAAGATACGGCCCGTGCGACCGCGTGCTGCCGCGCAGTATGCAGTTGATGCCAAAGTACAACACCGCCCGCTATCCCTCCCTCCCCCTCCCCCCGGTGCCTAGAGCGCGACGGAAGAAAGCGCGCTTCCTCCCCGCTTTTCTTTCTTGCGCGCACGAGATTTAGCCGCAAGCGTCGGCTCCCCTCACACGCTCTCACTCGCACACACAGCATACGGCGCGCGGCTACAACGTTATCGTCCTTGGACTTAGTACGGAAAACTAGCGCGAAAAAGACGGGACGAGCAAGAAACGACGAACACGGGCGCTGTTTGTCGTTTCTTGCTGGAACCCTCATTGGGTTGATAACTCACCATGTATGACCATGTCGGCCGCTGTTAGTAATGCATACTTTGGCGATGTGGATAGGAGAATTCACTACAGCAGCAAACGTACCCAGTCATTCACGGTGTGAATGGTGAAGCGCTTCATGTCAGCCATGCCCATGATGGAAAGGCATGCTTGTAAGTTAACAGAATCATTGCGTATGGTCAAGAACACGTTGGCTCACCATGCATTTTTAGACAAAGCATGGTTTGAATCAGTTTGAATTATTGAAAGAATGCCTGCAACGTGCAAAGCAGCCATCTAGCCAAACGTGAGTGTAGCTGCGGTTCTGCTGCCATACAGATGTCGCGTGGTACCGCGTGCAGAAATCTCTCGGCATATGTTGCACGTGCTCCGAAATACCCTGAGCATGGCATGAAAAAAAGAAAAAACTGCTTGTGCCATAGCGTTCAATCTGAATTTAAGTTTGGGTTTGGACATCATATTTACGTGAGAAGCGCTAGGTGGGAACGGGAATTTTGCTTGAAGTAACCGTCTTGCACCTTTATGTGTTTGAATACCGATGGTTTTTCTCCATTTAAATGTCTGCTGCCACGACTGGACCCAAAATGCAGTTTAAGTTATCCGTTAGTTCGAGATATGGGAGTTGGAATTATCATGACTTCGCTGTATCGACTTCGCTGTATCTGGCAAAAACAAGAAAGCTTAACACAGTAGTTTCTTGTGCTCTGTGAAGTTGGGTTTATGACAAATGTACAGCACTTTTTGCACTTGCTGATTCCAACTCGGGCCTGCAAATTTCCTCATTTAATCACCACACCTAATTTTACCTAATTTTCTTCCGTCCTCGACTGCGCTTCCCTTGGCACCCATTCTGTAACTCTAATGGTCCACTGGTTAACTGGCTCACGCATTACATGGCCTGCCCAGCTCCGTTTTTTTTTTTTTTTTTTTTTTTTAATGTTTACTAGAATATCAGCTATGCCTGTTTGCTCTGATCCACACCGCTCTCTTCCTGTCTCTTGACATTACGCGTAACATTTTTTGTTACATCGTTCTTTGCTATGTCCTTCTAGGGACACTAAAGAGAAAAAATTTTTCTTGTGTATTAGTAAATTACCTTTCCACAATACCAAAAACACCATTCTTACCGCGACAAAACGCTTAGTAAGCCATAAAAAAATGAAAAACACAAAAAGACAGGCGGCGGCGCCGCCTAGAAACTCCCGCACCAGCTCACAGTGACATCACAGATTTTGACAGCATCTACCAAGACCGAGGTAATTCTTTAGCAGTCAAGATTTACTACATTCTATTCTTAAGGAGCCAAAGACTGAATATGGAAAGTTTCGCAAACTTTTACTGAGCCAATGCAGCCCAAACACACACACACACAAAAGAAAAAGAAAAAAAAAAACTTCGAGATCCGTGGCATCACACCGACATAATGGTGTTGGGGTTCTGGCACAAAATTTAAAAAATGAAACTTTGAGCTTCATTTTCTCTTCTAATAATCAACCTATTGTCGTGAAATTAACGATAAGAGAGTTTTCAAATAATACTGTATCAGTATAAATTATTTATTGTTTTGCTTTATTGTTCCATTAACTTGTTCTCGAGCCTCCAAGTTCCTGCCCCATATGTTAGCACCGGTAGAATGCAATGATTGTACACTTTTCTTTTCAATAACAATGGTAAGCTCCCAGACACGATTTGGTAATGCCTGCCATATGCACTCCAACCCATTTTGATTCTTCTTTAGGTTTCCTTCCGATCAGGGTCCCCTGTGAGTAATTGACCTGGATAAACATACTCCTGCACAGACTCTAGAGGCTTACTTGAGCTCATGAATTTTTTTTTCCTTGCCAAGGAACATTACCTTTGTCTTCTGCATATTAATCTTCAAGCCTACTCCTACACTTTCTTGGTTAAGGTCCTCAGTCATTTGTTGCAGTTCATCCCCAGTGTTGCTGGACAGGACAATGTCATTAGTAAACCAATGGTTGAGATATTTGCTGTTGATCCTAACTCCTAAGCCTTCCCAGTCTAATAGCTTAAATACTTCTACTAAGCATGCAGGGAATATCATTGGAGAGCTTGTCTCCTTGATTGACCCTTTTCTTGATAGGTAATCTTCTACTTCTCTTGTGGAGAAACAAGATAGCTGTTAAATCTGTAGATTTGTAGAATCAGCTAGCCCAAGGCGGGGGTAATTGGAGATCGCTGGGAGAGGCCTTCGTCCTGCAGTAGACATTAAAAAAAAATAGGCTGTGATGATGGCAATGATGATGAAGGCACTTTTAAAAAAAATTTTTTTTGGTAGAGCCAACTCAGAAAAAAAAAAAAGACGTGTGAAAATTGCTTTATCTTTGAAACTTGCAGCTCCGGAAAAGCAATTTTTTCCCCGTTAATGTGCTCCAAATTTAAAATATTCTGCTCTAAAAGGAAAATTTTTCTGCTGCAAAAATTGCTCCAAGAGCTGTTTTTCAGCTGTCCCTCTCATGCTATTTTTCTCGCAGTTTTTAAACTGTAGAACTTCTTTTTTAAACCTTGTATTCTCAAAGCCCACTTGCCTTTCAGGACCCATCCAACAAGCAATTTGCAATCTGTGATCCCCAGCTGATGAAGGTTTTCGGTGAGCATTGCATGTCACGTATTCTTGGCACTAGTATTACCTTGGGTGCATTTCTTTTTCTTGCATTTAGGATGCCACTGCAGTCGAACCTAGTTAAATGTCTTTTGTAACACTAAATGTGTTTGTTTGTTGGAAGCAGAGCTAGTTATTTGTCAACAACAATGAAGCCCACGAATGCACGCAAAATTGCCGCGCGACTGGCCGCTCGAGGCACTTTGCGTGTATTCGCGGGCGTCTTTCACGCTCGGAAAAACACTTTTATGTTGCACGCATTGAGCAACAAAAAGCTGTATCGGGAGTTTTTCATAGTCCTCTACAATTTTCTCATTGACGCTTTTCATCTAATTATAATAATTGAGAAGTTGAATAATTAATTATGACTAATTATCTAATCAGGCAGAATGCAAAAAATTATCTGAGTATCTCTAAGCGACCGCAAACAGCGTTACCTTGGTTGTGTTGAGCTAGGTGGCATTTGCATATTTTTAAAGTTTGGCTAAAGTTACCTGGGACACTGTATATATTCCAATTTGGCACTTGGATTGTAGTAGTATGCATCGGAGGAATCAGCCACTCAACTCACTTGCAGCAGAGCAACCTGTGTGCACGGCCATAGCGTAATCGAACCGTGTATGTGAGCACATGCAAGAAAACTCGTTGGTTGTGTGCCCGTCAGAAAAATCAGTCAGAAACTTGCAGTAATCCTTCATTCCGTCGCCAACAAGGTGCAATCAGTTTTCGCGAGCAGAGTCCCGAGAGAAAAACGCAGGCATGTCAGCATCATTTGTATACGGCGGCCTCGTTTGTATATACCAGCGCCCGCCTATGAACAGATGTAATTGCACCCCTGTGAGCAACAGATGAGCGAGCATTTGGCAGTGACCCTTTGAGAGATTAGAAATCAGATATCACTTTTTACGAGTGCAACGAACGGAAATAGCCTGCCAGACGAAACCAAAGCTAATCGCCAAGAGCGGTCACTGAAACATTAGCATTAAGAAGTCGTGGAATGAAAACCAAGAAACCACGACGCAAGAAAAAAAAAAGAATCCTTTTATCCTCGCAGGGTGGCAGCACTTCCTGGGCAACAATGAGGTGAAAAATTGGCATGTTTTTCAAACATACAGACGGTGCCATAAATATACGGCATCGGCCATTTGGGACTTGTTCATGGCACTGTATATTTATGGCATTGACCCCCCAAAGGGTTAAGTACCGCCAAGACAGATGCTGCTGCTATTGGGGTCGGGTGCGTGCATGCTAGCCAGCGAAGTTCAAATTATCTTGTGAAGGACAATTTCAGGTTCAAAATAACGAAAGTTTGGACCCATAGTAATGTATGGATGCTGACTGGGATCTTCAATTGTATTCCAAATCAAATCTTAAGCTGCTATTACAAATGGTTATATACAGGAGGAGGTCCTGTAGCCGTACTGGATCTTGTATGTAGGCTCAAGTGCTGATGGTTTGTGAAACAGGCATTTTGAAATATAATAGATGCTACTAGTGTTAGATTTGGATGGAAAGATGTGGCACAATTACCATTGAAATAAACAATGCAGATGAGTGACGAAGGTAACCCAGTTCTTGACTCCTTCACTTTCTGCATTCTTCTGCAATCATTAGGCGCCAAAAATTCAAGGGGCACTTAGTTATCCCTGCATGGATGATTGCGAAAGCATTGTGACCACTGCGCGATGCTTAGACATTATGCCATAACGCAAGGTTGTGGGTTGTGCCTTAATTAACTCTACTTTAATTCACTGTGCCCTAATTAACCTTGCCTTAACACCAAAGGTCGTAGGTTTAAGTGCCTTAACTCTATCTTGATTAACTGTACCTTAATTAACTCTACCTTAACATCAAAGGTCGTGGATTTGAGTGCCATAACACCAAAGGTCGACGGTTCAACTCCCACTAAAGGATGTGGGTTCGAGTGTCTTAATTTGCTCCATCTTAATTAACTGTACCTTAATTCACTTTAACCCCAAATGTGGGTTTCACTCCCACCAAAGGTCGAGGGTTCATAGCCTTTTCGGACATCGCGGTCACGCCAACACCAACAACTACGCCGGATTTTCCACCTTAATTATGTGGTTTTACGTGCTACCACCTTCTGATTATGAGGCATGCCGTAGTGGGGGACTCAAGAAAATTTGGACCACCTGGGGTTCTTTAGCGTGCACCTAAATCTAAGGACACGGGTGTTTTCGCATTTCGCCCCCATCGAAATGCGGCCGCTGTGGCCGGGATTCGATTTCGCAACCTCGTGCTTAGCAGCCCAACACCATAGCAACTAAGCAACCACGGCGGGTTGGATTTTCCACCTATGAGCCATATAATGCTTTCATATTAATAATTTCAGTGCAGTCGCCGACCGATAAATCGGACACTGATAATCCGGACATGCTCGGTAATTCGGACAGCTTCGTGGTACCGCCAATTTCCCCGTAGACGTAATGTGTAAAGACGACCGATATTTCGCACAGTGACTGTAGCATATGCAGATTCTGCTGTGAACATCTCAGCTAAGTTTTGCTGCCGTAGGCGGTACGTGGAGCTCGCAAGCGGAGCGCAAAGTCACCTTTCTCTCAAATGCTCTCGTCTCAACAGAAGCCATGATCCTCACTCTCTTCTGTGTGTTTTATTACGTAATAAAGCACATTCCAATACGCAGCTGCTATTGGTCTCTGCGGTATGCTGCACTGCGGCCACCGCGGGGTGCCGTCACGAGTCCACTGGCTGCTCGCTGTGGATGACCGCGTTTGGCTTACGTTTAGTGCGTCGTAGGCACCAAAATCGGAAGTCGTGGCATCTACGTTAACATCCAAATGAAATTTGAACTGCGCGCCACGGTGACATTTTGAAGGCGGAGCGTTATGGCTCCGCCCCACTCCGCCGTACCCTTCACCGTATAAGGCATTGAAGGAGGAAGGGGGAGCACAGCAGAGGCCGTGTTTGATTGCCAATAACTCCGCTTCTGCTGAACGCATTGAAATACTTTTTGCGGCAAAGTATTCCTGAAATAGCCTATTTTCACTTCAAATGTCTTTCTCCACTTCGATAAAAAGTGGTTCAGAGCCTCTTTAACAATCCAGGCAATGCAAGAGCAGGCTTTTCACACCTTTAGTTATCAATTCAGTGAATAATGCATTTACTTTTGTAATTTTAGTTGTATGCCATAGTGTGAAACAATGTTGCAAGTTGTAAGGGTTCCAGCAGCTTTTAGCGATCTAAACAATTGCAGCAAGGGCTGCCCTATTTTTAAGTCACTCAAGAGTTTCTCTTGTGGGATATGCTGTTATCAGCTCACTGGTTTGTAAGAAGGTGATTATGCCAGTTGCAACCACAGTACCTAGATGCAGAGCATTTGTGATCACTGACACAGCACCTCACTTAGAGGATCAGTTTTCTGATCCTCTAAGGCATTAACGGCATTAACACTGAAAATCCCCAAGGTGTAATGCTTAATAAAAGTATACTCTTATGGCATGCTGTTCATGGTGCCATTAATGTAGTTGCATCAACACACACCAAAACATTGAATATCTGTGAGACTTGCTTACATAAATTTCCAAAACTACTGCAAGTTGTAATTAGCATAAAACAGTATATACATATTTTGCCAAGTCATGCTGTGACTTTACAGTTAGATGTGAAATGGTCTAGAATAATATAGGTTCGGTACTTGTTGATGTGGCTTCAGTGGCTAACTTGTCGATAACGGTGTGCATATTCTTATTTGTTCTGTTCTTAGTACATCCTTCCCTTTCTTGTCTTTTTCTGACATGCTCATTCCTGCATTTGTACATGCATCACAGGTCAGAAGCGTGTGCGCATGTTTGGGATGATGAAGTACTTGAAGAACCACATCAAGGACATCAAGTAAACGGGCCATAGGGGAAGCTCAGCGATGTGCTTCAGCAGAGTATACGCTATTGCTTCCCTCTTCCCCCTGCCTCGTCCCATCAGGCCCATCTTCCATTTTTGTTGTTGTCACTCTCAGTGTGACATTTTGAGTGTTTATTAAGTGCCAGAGCAAAAACAACATGCTCACCAACTCTGTGTTCTTGTTGTGGTCTTAAAAAGAGTTGCCACAAAGAATGAACACATTCTCTTCATGTACGCCAGTCTGACGTACAGCACGCATCTTCGAAGTCATCATTGCAGCCTTGTTAATATTATTCACCTCCCATAATCACTTCAAGTTATAACATTGTTGCACACACTGGCAGCAGCATTGAAAATTCTTGAATGACGTAATTTTCTTTCTCGGGTAGTGCGTTTTTTTTTTTTTTAATTTTTTATTCATTTTACTCATGGCCTTTTCCTCAATCTGCAAACATTGCTGCTTGAAAAAAGGTAGAGCAAGAACATATTGCACAGCCATTGTAAGGATTGAATTTATGGCTGTCTAAATAATGCTCCAATGGTAGTGCTATGTCTGCGTGTTTGTGCTGGGATTTTGTGTGCAAGTATTTCAGTGCGCTGTTCAAGAGTGTTTTGCATTGTCCAAGTTTTTTTTTTTTTTTTATTATTATTTTTTTTTATGAGAGAGCTCCAATGTTGGTGATGCAACGTAGTTGCTTTGTAAAGAAGTCGTTTCCCAGAAATTTTATATGACCCTTTAAAATCTGGACAAAATGCTGTTGCTGTCAAATGTTCTCGGAGAACAGAGGTCTGTGTACCATTTTTGGAGCATAATAAAATGCGCCTTACGAAAGGCGCTGTTTTTCCCAGTGCTCTTGCTCATTTGTCCAACAAAGGGGATTAACATGAAAGGGAAAAATTGTCATCCACTCGAATGTCGCACAAAGCTACAAAGGAGTTTCCTTTGACAGTCTTTTTCCCTTTCATATACTCCCTCCACCTTACTCCCGGGATTCTACAGAAATTATTTGCCAAGGGGATTAGCCTTGCATGTCACAAGTGGAAATCATTTTGTTAGGATGAGAAGCTGAGGGCGTGCACCTAGAATGGCCATTGCTAGGGGCCAATGTGGAGCACGACAGACAAAATGTGCACCTGCTCACAAAGGTTCTGGAACGTTGAAAGCTTCATTTTCTCGCGGCCTGGGCACAGACGGGTTCACTGCATCTGTGAGCAGCTTTTCCCCATGACAAGCTCACTGCCACTTAAAGGAGCGCCAACACAAAGATCATGTGTCCCGCTTTCTTTAGCTTTATCGGATAGCCATTGACCCCGTGACTACAGTTTCGTGACGTAATACCTTTAAGGTGACTGTTTCAAAATGCCCGACAGATGGAGCGCGGCTTCTTGGCGTATGTAGCGGTACAGGGTATATGAAGTTATGAGGAAGACAAAAGATAAGAGATGTTTTTCATTCTAGCATTTTCGCATACATGTATAGCATACCTGATTAAATCAAGCAGGCTAGGTGACTATGTCACCGCCCTGTTTCAAAGGGGATGCCAATAAATCATCATGGTGTGTGTTTACAAGTCATCTCCGAACGTCACGAAAATGGAGGTGGTAGTCACAAACTGCTGATGCACGCGCCGGCCAGCCTAGGCCGGTATTTGTAGCGATGCCTTTCCGATGCTAATACCCTTTTGTGCTTGGTCAGTGGTCAGAGCGATGGTCCGCTCACATTATTAACGGGATCAGCCGGCCGTGAGCTCCCGAATACGGAAACCAAGAATAGTTCGTTTTCGAGTATATCTTGTAAGGGTTTGGAGGGGCACAGGCCTTCATTTAATGCAAAAAAAAAAATTATTTTAAAAAATGAATTCTTATGCATTCAGTGTTGTGTATTCCTTGTGGTTTCTACGGATGTGGTTCTACGGATGTGTTGAACAATGAACTGCAAGCGTAGGTTCCACCAGGATGCACTGATCAATTTTTTTTTTCTTTCAGCGTTATAAAGGGTGTCTTTTTACACAACACAAAATTTGTTGGAATCGCCTACGGCATGGGTTCTCAAAGTGGGTTCCGCGGAACCTACGGGTTCCGCAGGCCCCTGCTCGCGGTTCCGCGAGCCACTGATAAATTTTCCCTGGTCCCGCTCTCGACAAGTGTCTAAAACGGCAAACATGAGGTGCGCTTGATCCAAAGAACCTCCATTACTCATGCCCGAGTTACGGTGCCCTAGTGTCAAAAAGCACATCACAGTGCATAACAGCAACGCGCGAACTGTGCAATAAATACCCAAGCAGCTTGTAGCAACCCAACCTCTGAGAACGGGCAGCGCGCCTAAGCTTTCGCACTTGAATCTCGCAGGCCGTAACTTACCACCACGCGCCTTTCTCCTATTTGTAGATAGGGTAGGTGCCGATAGCGTGCGCACTGACGTATACGTTGGAGGAAAAATTTAAAAAAAAATAAAAAAAAAATAAACCGCGGAGCACCGCAAATGCGCGCCGCAGAAGAGCAAGAACGGCGTAGCGTCCAACCGAAACGAAGCGGCGCAGTCCGCATCGCCGTGGTCCTCAGCTTGCACCGTGGTCCGCAGCGGAAATCGTACGCGGCACGTGACTGACAGCAACGCCGAAGCGCTTCGTGCCTCATTGTGCCTTTAAAGCCTCTATACTTGCGTTTATCGCCACGCGTAACACCGCGTTCGCGGCTAGTCGCGTGCCTCCGTAAGGGCGCGTTCACACTGAGACATTCGGCGTCTGCAGCGGCGCGGAACCCAGTTCGGCGGCGGCGAGATCCGCCGGAATAGCCCTTTCCGCGCCGATCGGTCTCGGACCGATTTTTGCGGCAGCTGCCGCCGGATTCCCTCACCGCGGACCAATCGGAGCGCGAGTAAGAATTTCGAAGATGGCGGCCGAGTCGGACGCGCGCGCGTTGTCGCAGTCGTGTCTGTCGCGACGTCGTAAATGCTGATCGAATTGGTCCGAAACTTAATATTTGTTATCACGAATAACAATACATCTGAACGTACTCTCTGTAGTACTCCACGTCGCGATCTTGCAGAAGGGGTAGTAGTTTGGTGTCGTGACCAAGCTTTTCGCGCTTTTGCAAAGCAGCATGAACACACCATCGCCGCTGGCGTTGTCTCTTCTGCGAATGCTTCTGCGCGTCATGCATCGCCAGAAAGGTGCTTGCCAACAAGCCTAGCAGTACTGCCTCTTCTTGATTAGGGTTCATTGTCGTTGCGCAAAAATAAAACCACGCGAACTCTACAAGAGCGGAGATAACTGCGCAGTTTCGAGGCTGCGGGCACATCCGGTATATCCGGCGCTTGTTTGGAGGTTAGCGCTTTACACCGCAGATGGCGCTGTATCGCGTTCCGGCGGCGCGGTGGGCTAGCAGTGTGACCGGCGCGAATTTCGGCGGCAGGAGAATTCTGTTCGCTGTAGACGCCAGATTCCCCAGTGTGAACGTGCCCTAAGTGCGTAGTCGCTATCTGATCGCGTCGATAACCACCGCAGTTTCGTCCGCAGCGGTTGCGGCAAATAGTTTCATTTTCACTCGATGCGCGCGTCGGCTGCGTGCCTTCACAACTGGGTAGTCGCCTCCCATGGCAGCGTCGATAGCGACCGCAGTTTCGTCCGCACTTGCAGCGAAAGGTAGCTTCGTTTTGACTTGGTGCGTCTGTCAGCCGCCTGCCTTCTGAACCGCAAGGTCGCCGTCCATGATCGCGTCGATAGCGGCCGCGGTTTCGTCGACAGCGGTTGCGGCAAGCAGTCGTTTCCCTTTTACTCAGTGCAAAGCTGTCGAAGATAAAAAGCATCGGCTACATCGCGATGGACGGACAATTTGTTGGCGAGCAGCTGAGTTGCGAAAAAATAATCGGGATGTGCGCCCGTTGGTGCAAAGCGCGTCTCAGATGAAAACGCGCGCCGCGAAGGATGTCGCGAGGCCTTCGCCGCTGCTAGCGTTAATCAGTCATGAGATGAAGAGAATTTCAGCTTCCGCACTGGTCTTGTGCTAAATATAAACAAGATTTGACGATTCATTGAGTAAATAAAAGCGTGTTGACGTAGTGCAGCATTTGTTTGTTTTCTTGATACCCTCGATAATTCGGTTAAATCGAAGAGGGGGGGGGGGGGGGGGGGGGGGTTCCTTGGCACTTTATGGAGCTTAGCAGGTTTCCCTGGGATGAACGTACCTGAGAACCCCTGGCCTACGGCACTAGCGTATTTGTAGTCTTTGAGCTGGATTCGTCGAAGCGGTGTACATTATTCGCACGGGAAATCGAACTACACAATTTGCTAATTAACAAACATTCACTATTTGATATTTAAATTAATTGCCTTACGGCACATATTGCAATTCACCAATTGTAGCCAATGAGTTGGCAACTCATATCCACGTAAAACTAATTCTAAGGATCGCACGGGTTTTGAGATGTGCGCCGTGAAACATGCAGTAAAAATTCACTTTTGTTCCACTAACTTTTCTTTTTTTTTAACAAACCGTCGTTTTTGCATTGAAGCACAAAAGTAACTGGAACGGCAATGTATTTCGTCGCACACTTTGGAAAAGCACATCATTAAAGTGTCATCCTGAAAATTGGTTCCAAGCGGATACAACTCGCAGGCTCACCGTCTGCAATTCGTGAATTGTAATATGTGGCGTAAAGTAATTAAGAGGTTAATTAGTGATTCTTTGTTAATTTTTGCTCGATTGTGCATTTAGATTTCTCGTGCAAGTGATGTCCGCGCCTCTGATTAATCCCGTTCAATGACTAGAATCGTGCTATCTGCCACAAGTGATTTTTAAAAATTCTGTATGGTCTAAAAAACAAGCAAACAAACAAAAAACACCCTCTATAAGTTAGTGAATCACTGCAGCTTGACACCACCGAGGAGGTTCCATAAGTTCCCAAGGTACAGCTCCCACATACTCCTAACGAAGACCGGGTAAATCCACGGCCAATCTTGCTTGTATGTATCTTGCTTGTATCAGGATCCTGTGCAGAATTTAAATGCTTTTTCACTGTTTGTACATCCAAATTTAGAGTAAGGTAAGTAGAACGTAAAAGCTTGCGGTGGGCAGGATAAGCCTTCTTTTGGCTCACATGTGGACTTCATTATTGAAATTCGTATTCTTGACACGGATGGCACGTGTGAAGCACACATGTTCAGTAGATCAAGGAAGCGCTGCAGCTGACGGCACCTGAGACTCGCTGGATGCCATAGCCTTGATGCCCACGGTAAGATATGGCGTCTCCGGCTTCACTTTCTGAGATACTAGAAACGCGTGTAGCTTTGCACACTGACAGGTGGCGGTGGTGAAAACATTTATTTGGTTATGGATGGACAGGAGGTATGCTTGGACCAGCCCATAAGGGACTGATCCTTACAAATACTGGGTAGAGATCCCTAGTTCGGGACCCCTGTGGCGGTAGCCGCCGCCCGGGCCTGCCCAACTAAGGCTTGTTGGGCCTGTAAGTCGTGGCAGCCGAGCAGGGTCGCCTCCCAGTCCTCCCGGGTTGGGTTGGGGATGGGAGAGATGGTCGGGTTGGAGGGGCAGGCCCACACCATGTGATAGGTGTCTGAAGACACCACACCACAGTGTGGGCAGTTGCCACTAAAGGAGGGGTCAAAATGTTTTAGAACTGCCGGGCGCAGCAAAGTATTGTTTAGAAGGCGGAGAAAGAGCTGCTCATTCTCCTTCCTAAGGCCTTTACATGGGCGGGAGTAAAGGTGATGACTGTCTTGATAGTGTATTGTAATATCTTTAAAGGTATAGGCCGGATTAAAGTCGGGTTCCTGATCGGGTGGGGAGGAGAAAACAGCCCGGTGAGAGAGAGCGCGGGCGGCTGCGTCTGCTGCCTTGTTTCCTGCTAACCCCTGATGAGCAGGGCACCATATAAGGTAACGGTGTGCGGGGTCCGTATCCCGTATGCAATTTCTGTAGATATGATAGGCTAGAAAGGGGGTCCAGCCTTGCCCGACGTTCCGACAAGCCCCTCGCGAGTCGGTGATTATGTATTTCGAATCGGAATGTGAGACCGCGAGATCGATGGCGACTTCTTCCGCGTGTGTTGCATTGCGGGCTCTAAAGGTGAGGCCGTTAACTGTGTTGCTGTTGTGAACTTCCGCCCCCGTGTGCCATCCCCCGTGGTGATGACCGGAGGCGTCCACGTAGTAGACACCTATTTTGTTGCCATAATGTCCGGCTAGAGCTTCCGCGCGCGCCAGGCAGGCGCCGGCCATTATTATCTTCATGTGACATGTTAGCTGGAACAGGTCGCACGTGGATGGCGCGTCTCCACAGTTCGGGGATACGAAACCTATCATCCATGGGAATGGTAGTTGGATATGGAGTCGAGCAAGAAGGCGGCGACCTGACTCCGTTTGCGATAGGCGTGTGTACTGGTTAGTGAGGTGCGCTTCCCGGAGCTCCCGGAAAGTGTTCACCACCCCAAGGGCCATAAGACGGCTGTTGGACGTGGTGACGGGGAGGTCCAGGGCACGCTTAACAATTTTGCGGAGGATGACCTCAAGGGCCTCCTCCTCTTGTTTCCGTAGGTGAAGGTAAGGAGTCGAATAGAGAATTCGACTGGTCACGAAGGCGTTTGCCAGCCGCAAGGCATCCTTACTTCGTAACCCCCGCGTTTGTTGGAAACCAGGCGGACCATGCGGCCCACCTGGTCCCCCACCTTACGGAGTTTGGCCAATGTAGTATCTGGCCGTCTGTGTTTGTGGATGTAGAGTCCGAGTACCCGGATCTCTTCAGCTTCGTGTATGGGACCACTGTCAAGAGGCAGAGAGATTTGAGTTGTGCACTTCGGCGAGGGGCGGAGGTGCACAAATTCTGATTTTTGGGAGGAACATTGAAGACCGCAGCGGCGAGCGTATAGTGGTCTACTACCGTCGCCGCTGTTTGCAGGCTAGTTTCAATGTCCGCTACGCTACCCTGCGTGGCCCTCAGAGTGATGTCATCGGCATACAGGGCGTGCTGCACGCCGGCGACACCACCCAGCTGGGCCGGCAGGTGCATCATGGCCAGATTGAAAAGTAGTGGGGAAAGTACCGCGTGCCGAGTAGGTAAGGACCGTGCTCTCTGTCTTGAATGCGGATGTAGGAATGTCGATCTGTGAGAAATTGGCGTATGTGTCGGAATGTGTTGAGGCCACAGTCGGTCTGATTTCGGTGAGTGAGTATGATCTCGTGTGTTACGTTGTCAAATGCCCCCTTAAGATCCAAGGCGAGTACTGTTCGGTCATTATGGGGGCATTCGAAGGGGTTAAAGACTTCCCGATTGAGTTGCAGGAGGACATCCTGTGCGGATCTGTGTGGGCGAAATCCGAACATGGTGTCCGCAAACACATGTTTGTGTTCAAGATATGCAGATAGCCGGTCCCGCACCATTGTCTCCATTAGTTTGCCCACAAAGGAGGTGAGAGAAATGGGGCGGAGGTTATCTGTGTCAATTGGTTTGCCTGATTTAGGAATTAAGCAGCGCCATGCAGATCGACCGCATAGCATAACGAGCGCAGGAAGCACATCTTGTACGTAGGAGGCGTTAGCGCTCACGGTGCTCTCTAGCCATCTTGAGGCAAGACTTGACTACACAGTTTTGCAAAGGTAGTACAACCGCGTACGCCTTGCGGTCATGGCGGCGAAGGCCCATTAATTAAGCGTTCTAACGCCAACGTGGATCGGCCAAGGCTCCGCTTATCAAGTTGAAGCGTACGGGCGCGTCTGTTGTTCAGTGGCGTCTTATTTCCGTCGCGTATAGTCCAAGCGACCAAGGCGTCGGCAGCGCTTGTAGGAAGATGAAACAACCGCACAGCCATCTGGCCAGTGCGTGCTGCCTATTCGTTGTGTCATCTCTAAATGGTCCACACAGATTTTCAAGTTTTCCGAATATGTCTCCTGCATTCCTGCAATGTTTCAGTCCAATTGAACGTTTAGTTTTCACACGGCTATCGTAGCTCCTCCAGAACAGGCACCTGAGGGCGCGGGATCCAATCCCGGCCACGGCGGCCGCATTTCGATGAGGACGAAATGCAAGAACGCCCGTGTGTATACCGTGCATGGAGTGCACGTTAAAAACCTCAGGTGGTCAAACTTAATCTGGAGTCTCCTACTACAGCGTGCCTCATAATCATATCGTAGATTTGGCACGTACAACATCTGAATTTATTTTTCATCTTGTTTACCATCTGAGGCATGTCGAATTATTTCACGGCAGTTTTTTTTTTTTTTTTCCATTTCTTGTGACTCACCCAGTTACCCACGTAGCTATAAATTATTCGATCACTATGCTCTGTAAAGTCCCCACTTGATTTCCTCAAAGTTTCACTTGCATTGGGCTTTTAGTCCTCGATCTTACAGCAGTTGTTTCAAAAATCTTGGCGAGGGCTTTTAGAAATTATCAAGATTTCGATATTTATTTTTTTTTTTTTTATTTTCGAATACTGTTAGCCCTTCCGGGCTGTTACAGGGTGGGAAGGGTACGTTCAATCAATACAGCACAGTTCCAGCTCTTATTCAAAAGTTTCCAATGAACAAGTATTATCAAATACGCGTCGGTCAAGGTTATTCCATTCTATAATTGTTTTAGGCAGAAACGAATATTTATAGACGTCAACTCTTGGCACGTAGGACATAACTGCAAAGGGACGGTTAGTACGTGATGACCGTCTATATACTGGGCGGCCGCAAGTATAAGCCGGAATCCAAATTGCGAATATCTCAATTCACACACGTATTTATATTTTCTCCTGCAATCTTCTGAATTCATGCAAAGTTTCAAGACTTCTACATCTCGGAGAACCCACCGTATACAGTGGCGTAGACGTCGCTTTAGCGTTGCGCTGCAAAGCCCGAGGGCGCGGTATGAAATCCCGGCCGCGGCGGCCGCATATCGATGGGGGCGAAATGCAGAAGGCATTTGACCCCAGGTCAAAATCCGGAGTCTCCCATTACGGCGTGCCTCACAATCACAAGGTGGTTTTGAGACGTAAAACCTCAGAATTTTTAATCTCGGAGAAGAGGAGTAGATGGGCTTTCTTTTTTAGCGCATGCGCTTTGTGTGCACGTCTTTTCCAGACCCGAAAAATTATTCCAGCAGCCATTCACAGCTTCGCTGAAACGATTACGTCGCTTGAACGCTTGCATAGAAATGCCATATAGCAGAAGCTATGCCCCAGCTGCAACAGTCGTCTGGATGCTATAGCAAAATTCAGCATCGCAAGGGGTTTACGTATATGTACAAGCTAGCGCATGCAAATGATATTATTTTTCTGAAGAGCAAATACTTGACTGGCGCACGGCGGATTTGATTCTTCTTCGCGCGTCATCCCTCTTCAGCGCCTCCCGCTCTAAAGGAGGCACTGCGTATGAACAATTCAACCTGAAAGATAGTCCTGAGGACCACGATCTCGCTCGTCGATCGCGATACTAGCCACAGTGTGTCCCACTGGCGTCATCACGAGTCCGAGGCTTCAAACTGCCGTCGTGCTGTTCGGCATCGATGCCCTAAAATAACTTGGGACAGCGCAGGGGGATCTTTAGGCAAGGCGTCCCCTGCTATCTGAAGTTAGCTTTTCTTTTTCTTTTTTTTTTTTTTTTGAGGAGGGGGTGGGGAAAGGGAGGATCGGAAAGGGGATTTGGTAGGAGAAAAGGGATGCAATTTAGGAATAGAATGGAAAGGCTGAATGCTTGAGTTTTTATCCCGAAGAAGCTCCTCCGGGACAACTCGAGGCAGAGGAGAAGCAAGAAGCTTCAAGCACTCCGCCGCATGACAGACAGCGCAAGGAAGAAGCCGACTCCGGAACAGCCAGAGGCTGTCCGGAGGGCCACTGCATCCATGATCGCTCCATAGTAAGCTCAGTTAGAACTCCCATAGAACGCAGAGAAGAGGGTTCCAAGCTCTCCTTTATGCAGATGTACAGACGCATGTTTTGATGGTGTATTTTCAGTGGTGCACCGTAGTGAAGAAGTTACGACGAAGTGAACTTTTCACGCGCGCCCATTTGCAGTGCGGCCGCCGATAGTCGCGCGAGGCACGAGCTTACGGCGGTCACGTGCATGCCCTGGAAAGACACGACGTTTCTTCTGGCCGTGTTGAAATACCGCACAGATTGTGCAGCAGCGACATTGAGGTGTCACCTATGATGGAAAATATTACCGCGAATTTGCCTCGTACCAGGCACGTTGCGGTATAGGCACGTTCCTGTCTCGCCTCGCCTCGGCCCTCTTCAATGAATAAACAAACAGATAAGTAAAACTACCGAGAGAGGGAACGAACCTGGGTCTTGGGCAAAGCGACCCGATGCTCTAACTCTTTATGGACGAGTAGGCAACATACCAGAGAGAGAGAATGAACTTTAACGTAAAAGATATGGCTCCAGTGGCCTAAGCAGGGGTGAGGGTCAGTGGTGGGGATCATAATTAAAAAAAAAAAAAAACTTTATAACCTGCCGGTCAAGCCGGCCTCGCGCACAAACTCCCATAAAGAGTTGATGGTTGGCCGGGCGTCGGGAGGAGGGGATGGCGTGGTCCATGCCTCCTGTGAGGTAATGCTCCAAGAAAAATTGGCCGAGGGCCGACCATCGGGCGGCAATCGGCAGATCGCTGGGAGCCGGTCATGTCGGCTTGGAGAGCTTGGGCCGTAAAAAGGCCGACTTATGTTGCCGACCCCGTCGGCGCTGGCTTGGCCACGGATGCTGGCCCGGATGCGTAGGGCTGCATACTTGCCGAGCACGAAATTTTTCGCTGGCCTGACGCTGCTGGCCGATCATATAGGATGCCCCCGCCCGCCGCGTAGTCGGCGCCCGAATAGAAGTCACCGCCTAGTCGGCACCGACATCCGCCTGGGCGAGAGGATTGGGGAGCGAAATAATAGAGAGAAGGAGGTCGCCTCAACCGTCTGTGGCAGTCAGTTCAGGCAGAATTCACGGGAAGGAACCGGCAAGAGGCCGGCGCGTAGATGGTGGCTGTTCGGGGGAGCTTTTGGCGGGAAGAGACGTTCAGTGGCTGCTTGATCGGCGCAGCTTCGCACGGTTTCTATGGCGCTGCGCTTCTTGTTCGCGAAAAATGGACATTTCCAGCCTAAAGATTTTTCCCTCCTACGGACGTCCACATTTACTCGTAAGTTGCACGTAATATTTATGCTATTAGAGGCTATCTTTTGTAGCGTTAATTTGAAAGGAGAGCGCGTAAGCCTACTTTTCTTTGTTTGGAGAGCTCGTCTGCGCTTTTCGATCTGTGCAAAGCGACATTATAATAGCGCGGCCAAAATTTGATGTCTTGTGGTTTCTGGAGCTGCACTCAATGTGCAAGAATTCGCATGCCGAAGCTTGTCTTGCAAGCGCATTATGAGACTGTGGGGGCGTCGTGATATGCATGGAGCACCGATGTGTGCATGCAGTGCCCGTAGCGTACTACACTAGGGTGTCCCAACTATCAGGCACCAAGATTTGAAAATATGCGAATGCCACGTAGTTTGACAGAACCAAATAAGGTAATTTTGTTTGCCGTCGCTTGAAGATACTCATATTATTTTTTTGCATTCCGCCTAATCACATAATTAGTCTTAATTATATACTACTAAAATAATATAACTAGATGAAAAGTGTCAATGATAAAATTGTAGAGCAACATGAGAAACTCCCGATACAGGTTTCTGTTGCTCAATACGTGCTACATAAAAGCGTTTTTCCGAGTGTGAAAGAAGCCCCCGAATACACGCAAAGTGCCTCGAGCGGCGAGTCGCGCGCCAATTTTGCGTGTCTAGAAGCTTAGAATATACTTACAAGTATATGTACCACAATGAAGTAACCGGTGGCCATGACGTCGGCCCGATGCCGACTGCCGACCACCTACCAGTGGTCGGCAAACAGATTGGCCACGTGCAACAACCGAGCCCGGCCCAACCCAGAAGGCCGAGATCGGGCCTTCGTCTCTTAATTTACCTGGCCATCGGCGGACGCCCAATTTCCTGCCGAGGTCATTTTTTTTGCTTGTGTTTGTTTCACATTAGGCCCAAAGGAGATGAGCGGGAAAAAAACAGCTTGCTCGCTGCACTGTGGGCCGCACCGTTGTCGATGATCGGTTTTTCCACCGTCGCAACCAATTTTTCTTTCACGGAGCCAGCTGCAGGTTCGACCCACGCTGGCTTTCAGATGCACCCTAAATCGACACATTGTAACTTGCATTACAAGCGTTCGCTAGTATAGTGCGTAGGGTTGGTAATGTCGATGAATGATTAATCGATGAAATGTATACCGCAAAACGATTAATCTTCATCAATGTGCACCTTTCATCTAATCGAATAATCGGCTTAATCGATTAGACATGTTCGATTAATCGTTTTCGAGAGTTTGACAGGAGTGGCGCAAAAAAAAAGTTGAAATCATACTGGAATGGCGACGCACGAGCAGTGACTGTGCGGCTGTGGTAGAGCGACACGTTAGAGCGACTGTAGTAGTAGTAAGTGGTTCTTGAGGAAAGGGAAAGGTTGACGCTATCTTCTGCAGCCCTTGAGGGAGCACGGCTCAGCGCCAAGCGACTGTCGACTGTTTTTCGAGTCCAGAGTGATGCCGAGCCGTGCGCTTCCCCTCTCTTCCCCCCACCGCACCTCCCACGAAACACAAAACGTCTTGAAAACTTCTCGGAACGGCTACAAACGGCTATAGACGTCTTGGTCTACGCGAAGACGTTAAACAGATGTTGTTGGAAACATTATGTAGCAGGAAGTACGGTTAATCAAATATGCTATTGTGTTTCAGCTGTGGTAACAGCCCACCTCTGGCGTCACCGGAGTATACTTTGGTGAACGCCTTGAGAGCGTATAACTCAAGAACTTTTTTACATGTTTTTGGCGGAAAATGTGCGACATGCTTGGGCGTGAGCGTGAAAGTGAAAAAGATTTAAAATGCGCGTGCCGGACGCGCAGCGTTACATTCCGTGCGACTTTAACAAGCCATATGCAATCCGTTAACGTCGCATCATATAGCCTTTCGCTGCTTTCCCCCTTTGGGTGAACAAGCAGAAAAAGCGTGCGGGGTTATTTGATTTCTTTCCGATTTTTTCACTCGATGAGTCTGTCACGACAGTCAAAGTTTAGAAAAAATGTCACAGTTTCGCCCTAAGGGCGAAGCAATGAATGCGATAGCAACACAGCAATGTCATACGAAGTAAGGTGAGCGGATTTGGTAGCAATATGAATTGTAGTAAACATGAGCTGATTAAGTAAGCAGGTGTGCTGCGGCGTAAGTAGACCGACATGAAGAGAGACTCGATGACCACGAGAAGGCGCGTGTGAAACGATGGTGTTGATGAGAAGCGCTTCCCGTGGGCAGCGCGCGTGCGAAGGGACACACCTGTAGCGCTGCACTGCCGATCCGGGCAGCATTACATGTGTAGCGTGCGTTGGAAAATGTGGCCCGACTATTACTAACTGAATGAACAAGCGTGGTGTGAGCGCGCACAAACATGAAGAGATCACACTGAATGACTGCAGACAACGACTGTCAAAACGCTGGCAGCAAGCATACGCCGCTGCGGGCGAAGGTACGTGCGGTCTATCGCTTCAACAGGAACTGAGCCGCGAATGCACGGCTCATAAAGGTCAGAGCCGTGTGGAGATAAGAGACGGTGCGGCGAGCGACGAGCGCGGTTGTTGGCAGAAGAAAAGTGCGCCCCCCCCCACCCCCCCCCCCCCCCCGCTTCCTCCGGCGCTGGCTTCCCGCTTCCTTGCTTGCGCGCGGGAGAGATAAGAGACCGTGCGGCCGAGCGACGAGCGCGGTTGTTGGCACAGTAGAAGTGCCCCCCCCCCCCCCCCCCCCCGCTCCCTCCGGCGCTGGCTTCCCGCTTCGTTGCTTGCGCGTGGGGGATTGAGTGCGTTTGCTCTCCGTGATAGCGTGCGTCCCAGCACGCTTGCGCTCGGGCATACGGCGCGCGGTGAAGATTTTATCTATACGGAACCTCACGGCGACGGCGACGACGACGGCGACGGCGACGCCGACGGCAGAAATCCGGTTGAAGTGTCCATATAATTGCTATCGCAATAAAAAGAAAAAGAAAACGGCCGGGCGCACACGTGCGCGCCCGTTCATCGTCCTTATCAGAGCAGTGTCTTCCTTTCCCTTTGCGTGAACAAGCGGTGAAGCCGGAATTGCGATACCAGGTGTCGTCACCAACAGATCTGGCCGCGCGCAGTCGCAAACGTGCGCTCCGTTTGAGCGAACTGCTATCTGCTCTTGGACCACGTGTCTTGACCGCACCAGGGGGGCGCGCTGAAGTTTCCGCGAGTGATTCAAAGGGCCGTGCTCATGCTCGCAAGCGTTCGCTCGCCAGTGCTCATGCTTCTCTTCCCAAGTCTTTTGCTCACGTTCAAGCCTTCACCAGCGCCTGCAGATACGGTGCCGTTCCTTACGGTACGTATACGTTTACCTGCTACAACTTGCACGCCACTTTTGTTTTGGCGGGCCTGTGCTGGCGCGAAGTTTAGACTCGAATATATTTGCACGCACGGTATGTAGCAGAACGTTCTTTTGTGATCTGGGAGGTAATTGCCGGAGTTTCACATAAGTGGTTGAATGAGTACAGAAATTCTAGCTGCGTGTGGCCTTTAACATGGCAGCAGCGTGCTGCATTGCGTAGTATACCGGGACTTTGCTCTCTTGGCTTCTCCTCTGTGTAGCTTCCAGCACGCGAGCAGGCAGGAAAATAGTCTTTCATTGGTGTGGTAACTTCACTTATAGTTGGAGGATTGGAAAACTTTTTTCGGCATGAGATTCGTGAGACGACGTCCTTTAATATAGTGAGGCCATTCTATGATTAGTTAAGTATTTAAGGTCCCATTTAGGAAGAGAATGGTTTTATTGACATGTGGTACAATACCGCAGGGATATTGTAAGACACTCGGATGGAGCACTTGCCGGCCTTGATTGTCATGGCTAAGCCCACCTGTTGCTACAACTCACCAACACCACTATTTAAATAAAAGTAGCATACTCTTGTAAGAGATTTGTTTGCAAACCATCTAACTGCTAATGACCTACTGCAAGTCGTGTGTGGATCAAACCATTTGCCAGTTTACTTTCAATCTACAGTAGCTTTTTCATATCATATCTGCAACATAATTCTGAACGTCATCGTACAGCATAAGATTTTGAGAGAAAGTATTGCTTAAATTTATAAAGTAAATGTGACCGAGGTAAAACAACGGCACATATGTTGCCATTTGAAATACCGAATCGCACATCTTTATTGTAAATCAAGTGTGGCTTACTCACTTTTTTCTTCACTGTTGTGTTACAGAGCGAACTTCTGTGGGCAGCCAGCGGTATCCAAGAGGGAAGGGACCTGGATTGCTGTGGTTATTGCAGCTACGTCTTATTTTCTGTGGTCACCTTTTCTACTGTATTAAAAAATTTTGTAAAACAATTCTGCATGTCCTTTAATTTATTAGTCAATAAAGCCGCTTTCTCACAAGTTCAGGTCATTTTTTTCTGCATGTTGTTATGCTCATTTGCTTTGGATGTGTATTGCACATTTCATATATGTTAAACAATTTTATGCAAGTTATTATAAATAATATCATGTAATGCTTCAATTTAATTTTCAGTTCTATATAGTAACATGTGTATTATGAAGCTAGCATACGGATGCATGGTATGCGGCAGAAGTGGCCAATAATTTTGCTTACCACGTCACTGTAGAATGACAATCTATAAATGCTGCTTTAAAGACAGCTATAAAAGCCTGCATATTGTTTCTGAAGCCATTATACGCTATGACTTCGGAAACAATATGCAGACTTTTATAGCTTAAGAATTTTTTAGACGTCCCCAGAATTTTGTTATAATTTATAACAAAATTCTGGGAACGTCTAATAAAATTCTTGCACTCGCATTCACAGACCTAAAACACCACTTTTAAGCTTACACACCACACTCCAAAGTCAGCTTTTCTCGCGAAAAAAAAAAAAAAATGTGCTGCGAGGAATACACCAGCGGGAAAATCTTAGCTCACTTTTCAGAGGCCAAGAGTAGCAAGCAGCAAGAGCTTCATGGAGCGCGGTAGCTATGGCAACGTTGATGTTTGGGGTACCAGCGCTCTTTTGCGAAAAATAACACGTGACTTCCGCCCGTATTGGGCCGTGGTAGAGTAACAGTGCCTAGAATAGTGACCTAGAATATTGGGGACTGTCCAAAGCGCCGCGCGAATGCATGCGAGGAGCGAGGACCTTTTCTTGGGAACTTACGCGCCGCGGCGCTTCTGTACAGGACCCGTGGTACAGCAGGGGCTTAGGCTTGGGGTGCCCTCTGTCACCTTTGTTATTCATGCTGTATTTACAAAGATTAGAGAAAAAATTTGAGAGGGGCGGACTTGGCTTCAACCTTTCCTTTTTCAATCAAGGAGAATGGTTTAAACAGTCATTACCAGGACTGATGTACGCGGATGACATTGTACTTATGGCTGATAACAAGGAACACTTGTAGGGATTAATGGACATCTGTGGTAAAGAGGGAGATAGCTTAGGTTTGAAGTTTAGTAAAGAAAAATCGGCAGTCATGATTTTTAATGATAATCAGGGCAGCCAGCATAGGAAACAGGAGGTTACGCTGGGGGTAGTGGATAAGTACAAATATCTTGGAGTGTGGATAAACAATGGGGCTGAGTACCTAACGGAACATGAAGAATATGTAACGACTAAAGGTAGCAGAAATGCAGCTGTGATGAAAAATAGGGCACTGTGGAATTACAATAGGTACGAAGTGGTGAGAGGGATTTGGAAAGGGGTGATGGTCCCTAGTTTTACTTTCAGCAATGCGGTCCTGGGCATGAGATCAGAGGTTCGAGCAAGGTTTGAAGTTAAGCAGCGAGGGGTATGTAGGCTTGCCTTGGGAGCACACGGAAATACATCAACTCAGGGGCTACAGGGTGACATGGGATGGACGTCATTCGAGGGCAGGGAAGCTAGCAGCAAGATAGAACTTGAGAAGCGATTGAGAGAAATGGCGGAAAAGCGGTCGGCAAGGAGAGTTTTCAGTTATTTGTACATGAGGAATGTTGACACAAAATGGAGGAAGCTGACCAGAAAATTGTCAATCAAATATTTGTGCTGCAGGAGTAGTGCAAACCAAGAAACAGCGGCTAAGAAAAAGGTCAAAGAAACAGAGGGGTCTGTGGAAAAAGGGATGCAGATGGAATCAGCACTGGGAATATACAGAACTTTCAAGCAAGAAATTGTCAAAGAAAATATCTATATGATAATTCTAGGGGAAGCTCTTCGTTGTTTGAAGCTAGGACGGGAGTATTGCGGACTAAGATGCACCGAGTCAATTGAGTACCAATTGGTATAGACACGTTGTGCGGTGCATGTGGAGATGAAGAGGAAACGGCTGAATTAAGGGCTTAACCCTACAGTGCAAAGCAACGGGGCTCATTTTTTTAAAGCATTGGGGTTTAGGGACAGTGGAGGCAAAATAGACTTTAAGCGGGTAGAAATAACCAAACGGAGGTTATCTGATTGGTGGCTAAAATCAAGGCAAGGGTGAAATTTCACCCTCTACAAAGTGCAAAATATGTTAATAGTCACGGCTAGGTGGCGCGTGCCACCGCCCGATTTAAAGGGTTCAGCCTCATCCATCCATCCATCCATCGTGGGCTTTCTCCGCGGAAGCCGCGTCAAGGCGGTGGGCGTCTGCTACGGGCCTGATATTTTGGTTGTTATTAGCCAACACCCGATAATTTGGGATATATTAAATACCACGTCACCGCAAGGTAATACCGCAGTGACTCACCGCACAAAGAACGCGTTTGCCGGCTATGAATACGGGTATTTTGTCTATATCCTTCTACGCGGCTGTTTGAGTGACGCATTCCGCGCGCTTACTTCACTTATATCTATAGTTATGCGCGGAATGAGCCACGTGAACGTGCCGCAGAAGAAAATAAGCTGGAGATCGCGATGATAACCAGGGGAACGTATCAGATATGGCTAGCTCATGTTAACGCTTTTACACCCTATCGTTTCCTTTCTTTTATTTCATGCATTCGATTTGTTTTACAAGACTGCCTCCCGCGCTCTGCTGTTCTTTATTAAGGCGAAATCCTTAACTGGCTCTTGGGAAGCGGAATGTGCCCGTCGGCGGGGCAGCGGTACCAAAAATAAATACAAACCGCGTAATTCTCGCGTCTCGTTCACTTGGTATATATATACCAATTAAAGTATAGCGTGGAAAGGCAGAAATCTGTGACTAAGGTGACTGATGGGTCATGGCATGCTTGCATTCCGGTACGATTACCGATAACAATATGACGTATGGTGCAAACCCGCATTCTTCGGCCAGAAATTCATCTGATTGTGTGACGATAAGAACGTGTTGAATGCCAATCTCGATCTCAATACGTGTCGAACTCAACGTGTCGAACACCCAAAAATCACAATATGGCTATGAAAGACGTCGTAGTAGAGGGCTCCGGTAATTTCGACCACCTGGGCCGGGTTCTTTAACGTGCACCTAAACATATGTATACGGGTGGTTTTTAAAGCGAAGCTTTGTACCTCTACCAGCCAAGGGTTCTGTCGTGTCCGTCGTTGTAATCAAAAAACGATCCCGACGAACCGTTAACAATTGCAGGTATAGCAGTATAGCTTACTTGAATTCAGGCATTCAGCGTACAACTAAGCACTCGTTTTCGCAAGAAAAACCACAAAAACAAGCTTCAAAGTGATGAGCCAACATGATGGATGATAAGGGCTGCGGGCAAACAACGGAAACAGGCTCGGCGCGGTCCGTAAGATTAGATTGCAGCTGTTGCAAAGCTTAAGGTACGTTCAGACTACGTACGTAATGTGCAGATATTTCGCAAGAAACGGAAGCGCAAACGCAAAAAGCGCAACTAAATTGTTCAGACTACAATCGTATGAAGCGTTAAGAGCGCAACAACTTTTACGTTTCATACAGATACGACAGTTACGGCGTGGCCAGTAAGCGCCGCAGTTTCAGTTTTAAATTTCCGGTGACGCGACTACCGGCATCTGCAGTTAGAGCAACGGCCCAACGGACATGGCTATGAGACATGGCTATGTGTGTGCGTAGTAGCTTGTGTGCGTAGTTCGAGTAGTGTGCGTAGTCTGTTTACAGGCGCCATGTTGAAATCCACTGAGACGCAACTGACAATGTGAACGACCAGCATTGTTAACGATCTTAACGCTTGTAACGCACAATACGGTTTTTATGACAGATGCGCGCTTTGCTAACGTTACGACCGCAGTCTGAACATACCTTTATGCAGCTGCTTGAGAGAGGGTTGACGTCATTCGAAACCCTTCCAGCCTAGTAACTGCTTCGGTTCATTTTCTAGACTACCCCACTATGGGTAGACCACGGAAAGAGTTAGCACTCGTGTGCTTCACCAATGCAAAACAACCAACCACCATTCGCGGAACGTGCATTGATTTAACCTTGGCAAAGAATGTAACTACAGTGAAAACTGAAAATTTGAGTGTATATCACACCGATCATAAAGCAGTAGTGAACATTGTTGTGCAGTAAATAATAATAAAGGCCGTGGTTAAAGTTACGTTGTAGTGTGTGAAATATCAAGTGCGCCGCAGTCACCGTGAGGGTGCCGTAAAAAGCTTCGCTTTACAACCACCTTCACAGGGTGGATTGGCGGGCAATTTTTGCATTTCACCTCCATCGAAATGTAAGCCGCGCGTTGGCCGGGAATCGAACCCGGCTTCTCGCGCGTTGGCCGGGAATCGAACCCGGCTTCTCGAGCTTAGCAGTCCAACTTAGCAGCCCAACGGCGTGTAGGTAAAGGATACGCGAGAAATATACGCGGCAAAAAACAAGACAAACCAAAATAAATGAAGCGCTAACAGTGCAACATTGTGCTCTGTTAGCTCCCAGAAAAAGGCCCTCGCCGGAGCCGGCGCCTTGGACACTCCCCTATTGGTCACTCTAGTTTCGCATCTTCCTCCGTGGTCGCATGGTCACTCTAGTGTGGTTTCGCGCGCTTCCTCAAAGAAGGTTTTTGAAGTCGGGCTAGCGTAGCCGGTCTGCGTTTCAATCGAAGGCAAGTGTTGTTGTTTGCCAACTGGTCTGGCCTGTGAACATAACGTGTGATGACCGTGTTTTTCATCTTCTTTAGAGCTTGCTCTTGGCGGGAAGCGCACGCCATGGAAAGCGAATACGAAAGTAAGTTATCTTTGCATTTTTCATTCCTCCACGTTCGTGGCGTTTAGTCTCACGTTTTTAAAGTGCAGTCCGGTGGTGCACTCTGTGTCGCAGCACGGTACATGTCACTTTACTGGCTGTTGATCACTTGAACAATAAGGAACACGCGATCATTACGCGAGAAGCATTCGCACTACCAACATGCCTGTTCAGCCAGCCTTGCGATTGATGTCTCTCAAGCTTGCCTACCGTTCACGTGTGCTCTGTTTCAGCGTAAATAGCGGAGCGCATGGCTTCAGAACAACTGCCTCACCCAGCTCTAGCTGGCTTCACGCTAATGACGTGAGCACGAGGATTCATTACCCATCTCTATGTCGGAGCGGTCCAGCACGTAAGAAAAGCTTTTCTAAGTTGCCGCCGGCGCGCTGTCCTTTCTAAACGTCGCCACGACGCAGTTATATATACACTGCCACGAGTCACTGACACAGGATATCGCTTCTTCCTTCTTTATATAGGAGCGTGCCCCATTATTCGAGCAACGACGGTCGATCGCTGGCTTGCAAGCGATTTGTGGTCCATGGCGCGGCTGCAGCATTGGACGAATCGTAAATCCTCACTCACTGTTATCACAAGGCCTGTGCTGGGTGATAAAAACTAAATAGGCCACGTGCTCCGCTGTTCGTGTTTCAATTAAAGCTAATAATATGTTTAATTATGGTCATGACTTTCTTTTTTCCAAGCATTGCAACACCAAGTAGTTTTTATCATGCAAATAGTGCTAAAGTAAAAATTCACAGGATGCTAATGCCATTAATTTTCTTAGAGCCTTCAGGGAAAGGATCTTGCACATGCTGAATGGTATTAAGCAGACCTATAGTCACAGTACTTTAATCAGTTACTCGAAAATTCACACCTGCAGTGATGTGAGAGTTAACAATGCTAACCGTGCACTAGCTAGGATACCTACGCCACAATTTTGCTGAAGCACCGAGCCATTTAAAATTATTGCTATATCAAACGTTAATTAGACCTATAAACTTGAGTATGTGTCTGCTATCTGGGATCCAGGCTTACGTAACCTTGCAGATGCAATAGAGTCTGTTCAGAATCGCGCAGCTCGCTTTATCGTATCGAACTTTTTTTCCGCGCTCACGTTGGTTTCGACGGGAATACAGGGCGCAGGCTCCTTTCCCCAGCGCATCACCCCTGAAGAAAGCCGAACGCCAGGCCGGGGCACGCTTGTACCCAATTGAACCAGTGGGTGCCCGGCGGCGGTGGGAATCGAACCCACAGCCTCCCGCAGCCGAGGCGGGCGTTCTACCACTAGGCCACGGCTGAGGAAGCACTGAGGACCACTTGAAGTGGTCCTCAGTGCTTCTGTCGTCTGTCCTGTGTCAATATTTTTGGGCTTGCTATCAGTGAAGACTGTAAAACTTCAGCACATTGGTTTTCTAAGCAGTCAACTATGAGAAAAGGCAATGCAACCACTCACAGTGAACAGCACATCTCATCATATCCACTGCCAGAAACTACCATATTGCATGTTCGTTATCCTCGCTGTCATAGCAGTTGAGGCATCATCAAGACTAATATGCCAGCAGAGAGTACAGAGTATTAAAAAAAATAAATAAAACTGAATGCTCAATACCTGCGTTAAATAATTAAATATCAAATGGCAAAGTGAAATACCAAGGTAATTGTGTTAAGTTTTATTTTCATTGGTACATCTGTTGAGCTGCGTAGTTTATGCATCCAGAATTATTTATTCAGCTCACGCCAAACGACGGTCACAAACCAAAAGCAAGAAACCTATAGCTGTTGCGTTTGTAGTGGCTTTTGCCGAAAACCTGTGCCGAAGTACTGCCAAAGGTTATATATTTGTTATTCCCCATAATAAGAATTCAGTTGTTAGTTCCAACCTTGTCCGGTCGTCTTCTTGCATGTGTACATTGTGTTTTTAGCTGGTTTTCATCTTCATTCATAGCGGGCTTTCAGGGCTACTGTAAACTTTGCATGAGCTTCGTGTTAATTTACACTTCATGATGAAAGATGTAAAGCTTGCAAGTGCGTTCTAATGGTAAGTGCTGACTTGCGCTTCTGAAATAAATAATAATAAGAGAGAATGAAAGGGAATGGAAAATAGGTCAGTAAAAGGGAAACTAGGAGCCCCAGTTAGCCATATGCCTTACACCAAGTGCCTCCCTCCCCCCCCCCAACTTCCCGCCCAAAAAATGACAAAATGTGAGGAAGGAAGAAAAGTGGGGTGGAGGGAGGTGGAACGAGTGGGAGAAAAAACAGCCATGTAGGAAGGCTTCCTGGAGAAAGAGGTGCCGGAAGCGATTGGGGGGAAGGCCGACGTCCCCCCTCCACACCGCCACGGCAGATATATGGCCATGCAGGCAGCTCAGTGCATGGAGCGAAGGCGGGGAAGGGCCTGCTTCCCAAAGCCTTTGCCTGCATCAGTAGCTGACCGCTTCTGTTGCCCCTGAATGGATGTGAGTTGCCTGAATAAAGGGGCGGAAACTTTTTTTTCCCCTGAACCACTTGCTCCGTGTCAGTGCAGCCGCAGAAACAGCGCACTTGGCGTGGCGCTTAAATTGCGTTGCTGCCGGGTGCACTTGTGGCTTTAAAAGCCCTATGTGTACTGTACTGCGTACAGTACACATAAACTGTACACACTGTAAAGCCCTATGTGTACTGTACTGTACGATGTACTGCTATAAGCAATTTTGGACTGCCATAAGCAATTTTAGACTGCTATAAGCAATTTTATTCTCCTTATCCCTTCCTATTTGGATTAGTATGTCAGTGGTTATATATATACACGCTGGCTAAAATGTCTGCTTTCTAATAAAGAGCTTCTCTCTCTCTTGAATAAACGCGAGAAACAATGATCCAAGGGCAACATGACGCAGGGCAAAATCACACCAAAATATGAGTCACAACGAAAGGAATCAGAATTGGGGTACTTAAAACTGAGTTTCCCTTCAACATAATCAAAATGTCTCTTGCATCAATCACTGCTATGCCTGATATAAAACTGGCCAACTGAAAATATCAATTAAACACTTTCCTGAATATGTCTTTTCTAGGTTTTGCTTCCTGTCTGTGCTTCTTCTTATTAATATTATTGTTGTAGCCATTGCTGGGGGACCTGACACACCCCTGCGAAAGGATGAAGGTTTTGTGTGTGATTAGAGTTGTCGCAGAGCCCTGTGATGAATTTGTCCATCACAGTCAGTTTTTTATTGTTCAAATTCCATAGAATTTTGGAGCGCTGAAAGTTTCTCATGACCGTCAATGGTACACATAAACAGACTGCTCCGGAATCGCTCACAAAGGCTCTGGTTCATTGGAAAAGGTTGTGCATCTGGCCGAAATGCCTGCTTTATTAAATGCTTGCTTCGTTCGTTATGTGCGGCGAAACTACGCAGCCGAAACGCCCTTTCCTTTATTGCTGTCTTTTATTTACTGTTCGCCTTGCGCTATTGCTCAGGAATCATTCCAAGGGCTTTGAATTTCATAATCATTAGCGTATACCGTATTAAATTAAGTGTGGAGTAACTGTTATCATGTTAGTAATGAAGCTGACTTTCCTTGCGTAAATGCAGCATTTTGTCAAAGCGTAATTTCCATGCATGAGTTAGGTTGGTGAAGTCATTTAAAATATAGCTGAGTTGTGCTCTCTAAAGGGGTGCAGAAAATAGCGCCTCTTCACAACCACTCTCTCTCTCTCTAAATATATGTTGCACAATTCAATCCAACTTAGAAGAACAATGAATGTTAAATTTTTCTCATGTCCTCGCTGTAGCTTCTCACGGAAGCTGCAATTTTCAAATTTTCTGAAGGTGCGCCCCACTATTCAGTGACATACTTTTTCAACTCTAGCAAGATTGCTAAATGTTATGCATACAAAACGACCCACAAAAGAGATTGGATTCTCTCTGCCTCAACCTCATCTGCATCAGTTGATGGCATTTTTGATGGATTTACTTTTTGTGACTGGCTATCCAGTACTACCCAGAAGAACCATTTAGTGTCATGAAGTTAAAACTACTTTGCTCATCATTATGACAAAGCGATTACACACAAAAGACATGGTGCTTTGGCTTGCTGTTTGGAGGAGATAAGGGGAAGGGGGGAGAGGGAAGTATATACCGTCGAAGAGAAGTTAATTTGCTACCAAAAGCGGTATAATAACGCCACTTGAATGTCGGTGTCTGACGGTTTTCAACATGCATTATACCAGAGCCCTGTAGCACCATCGGCTTGAAGAAGGTTCGTGCCTCTTGTGGGTTAGACATGTGCGGTGATTAGAAGAAAATTCATCGGAGTTACCACTTCTTTCACAGCAGCATAAAATTTTTTATTTTTTTTTGAGGACGGAGAGCATAGGTGAACATTTTCGTTTTAATGGGACAAAAGCTCACCACCACAAGCATAGCTGGTTGAAAGCTAGTCTACGCTATCGGCGCCTGCCCACGTCACATGATCAGTGAAGTTGGGTATCGTCCACATGTAGGCGCTGTTATAATCGGACGGCACTCCCCCCCCCGAACACTTGCCAACGAGAAAATACTGTCGCGGATAGCTCCCAAAGACTGAAACACAGGGTTTTCTTAGAATGACTTGAAATACGTTATATGACCCCTGGCCACGGCTGTAAAACCATCAGCCGCTTGTTTCGCGCACCCCCAACACTGTGCTCCCCTTTGGCCGGGTCGGGACACCCGCTGCGAGCTGCGCCCACCCGGACGCCTAGCCTGCACCGGAGGCGAGAGACAGCGACGGTGGCGAGTGGAAAGTATTCAGGAGTGCGGATATGGAGGAATGTGTCAAAAAAGTGCACTTGTCAACTGAACTTCGAACGAAAGTGTTGTGCCAACTCTTGTACAAATCCCGTTTATAATTAGGTTTAATAAAGTCAGTTGTTATTATCACTGTCAGTGTACTCAGTTTCTATTGGCATTCACCTTCACAAACGTAATCTACGTCAGTGAAGCTCTGTGAATACGGGCCCTCAGCTTTGTACTCTGCTAGCGCAAGACAGGGGTAATTGGAGATCGCAGGGAGAGGCCTTCGTCCTGCAGTGGACATGAATATAGGCTGCTGCTGATGATGATGATTCTTACGACATTGTGCGCTTAAGAACTGTAGAAACCAGGTATAAATAATTCTATTTTCAGTTATATGGCAAAATCTTTTTCACTGAAATGTAGACTAACAGTGGTGAAAAAAATTATAAAACCCACGTGTCGCCTTACAGGCATGTGGGCCAATGAACCGATCTCATCATGTTCAGAGTGCATGTGTCCCTACATTAATGGCAGTGCTATAATGCCTGCGGGCCATGCCACCTTACCGCAGTACTTGGGTTCGAGGTAACGTTGTGGAGAAAGCCGAGTTTTGGCACGAATTTCAGGGGGAAGTTGAATGGGTACCTACATGGAAAAATAATTTTTTTTACCTTTCATCTAGGGGGGGACGAATATTCAAAGTTTCACATACAAATAGAATATTACACACTAACTATTTGCATCCGTGTTCGAAAAGGAAACATTTGATATTTTCGAATAATTGAAACTAACGTAATATTTCGCAACAACTTCCAAAGTCTGATTACTGTTCTCGGCCTGCTAAACAAAGTATAGCAAATTATCAGAAGTGAAACAATGACAAAAGTTTTCTAAGCAACGGAGAAACAAGATGGGTAGTGCAAGCTTTGTTCTCGGTTTCACAGCGGAAGCCTAACAGCCAGCAGTACAGTAACCTGTGTCGTCTTCTCAACTTGTTTTATTATTTCGCCTAAGGCGGCTACAGCCGTTTTGATAGCTTGTTGCCCGTCAAGCAGTTCTTTCAAGAGCGCTGCTGTGTTAGGACCTGGATTTGTCTCAATGTCACTAGTTAACAACAGACATAGAGAAGCGAATGACAAAGTACTTTTGGGCATGGCAGCACTGCCATGAAGCGATTATCATTCTTGTAACCATAATACGAATAGAAACCAACCTGTTCAAGGAATGGAAGACGAGTTACAGGTGACATGGCTTCTGTGGTGCCACCGTGCCCACTGATGCAGACTGCTGAATCCGCTGCCTTTATAGGACAGGATGAAGTTCCCGTGATGCTTCCGTAGTATCTGGTGCTGAGGGTGTCGCTGACAGGCACTTCCCAGTCGAAGGCGGCTATATCAGGAACTGGTCCGGCAATACATGTGTTTTATGCGTTCTCATGGCAAGATGCGTAGAGCAACAGCACCTGTTAGAGGAACAGAAGACGAGTAACAGGTGACATGGCTTCTGCAGTGCCACCGTGCCCACTCTTGGGCACGGTGGCACCGATAATGGGCCACAATTGACAATAAGTCTCACTACAGATATTCAATGCAGAAAGCAGGCCCTAGTCGCACTTTTGGTCTGCTCTCAATAAATGATCCTTGTGATAGAAAGACAATCTTATTAATTTAAAAGACTTGCACATGCTCAGGATTATTTAGAAAGACGCACTCGATTGAAAAATTAACGTGCAACATACCTGCATTGTCCAGCATTTCAGAACTACTAAAATAAATGAAACCTCCTCTGACCAGTGGATCGCATCATTCGTGCAACAGGACAGGAATCGATTGAGGGTGTTCACGTAAGAACAGAAATACAAGTGTCTCAAATATATTTTTTTTCTTGAATCAAATTTTTATTGGATAAAAAAAAATTTCCACGCCAAGGAATCGACTTATGATGTGCGAGAAATAGTTGGACTGGACTTTTTGGGTTTTTGTAGGAAATGGAATGGGCTCTTAGCAGCGCAAAAGAGAGAAAAAGAATTGGAAACGCACAGGCGCTGACTTGCAACTAAACTATCAACCATGTATTTGACACAATGCAGCAAAACCACGTTGATACAGATAACATACATGTGCTAAAAGATTAAGAAATATGACATGCTTATGTTTCTATAAGTATTCCTATGATGTACCAACGTGCCCAGCTCTTGGTTCTTCCATTTGTAAGAAATATCTGGTTACATAGTTGCATTTTATGCTTGCATCAATTTTTTTTTTTTAGACTGACAGGGGGGTGATTGGATGGAAGGCTGAGCAACATACCCAGAGATGTAGCGCTGCTGCTTACATCGTGCTTACGCTTGAACACGGGGAATGACGCAGTGCTGGAGTGGAGTTTGAAAATAATGCAAGCAGAGACCAGTCTCGGTGACAAGGGTGCTGCATCGGTCATGTCTTGTACCCCAAGTGGTATCCTACTACAAAGATGATCTCAGCCAACTCATACAAGTGCATGAGGTAAGAGCCGGTGTTAACATGCATGCATTGTATGCAAGTCACATGTGCGCAAGGTTTAGTCAGTTCTTGGGGTTTAATGTTGGCAGTGAGCATAGAGTTTCGTATAATAATTACTAAAGGAAGAGTTCTGGCACTGCAATCGTTCAGCCACCATGGGAATGAGGGGAAGTACATAAATTTGTCTGGTTTTCGTGCTTGTGGATTCAGACGTTCTTGTGGCTTTGTTTATTACACTTTATATGCCTTCATTGTCGTAAATTTCACAGCAATCTATACTTTTTGAAATGCAGAAGACGCCACGAACATGCACAATCGTTACTACTTACAGCTTGTCAATGTGGCCAAATTGAAACACTGCAAGCATCTCAAAGCACTGGCTTGCCCGTGATAAATTCATAAGGGCGTTTTATGTCGCTTGTCGGTGCATGCGGCCGTGCTTTAATCGTTTCGCTATCGGGCCTCTGTGCTAGAGGTCCTGTGTTTGAATCCTGCCGTCGGACAACTTTAATAATGTTTACTTAATTATTTATTACGCAACACTTTGTTGAAAATGACGAGTTTACAAAGTCACGAAGCCGTTTCAAGCCAGAAGGACGAAGTTTAGGCAAATTCATGTACTTCCCATAATTCCCATGCTGGCTGAACTGCCCTCATTGCAGCTTCCAGTAGAAACTAGTGGCAGAGTTCTCTCTAGTAATTATTAGTCATGTTCTTTGATTTCTACTGCATAAGTGCAAGATTGATAATCTTTGCTTTTTTTAGTTGTATGTGGCTGTACCTTGAATTTACAGGAAATTGTGCAGCCTGTAGTTACGTTTCACAGTAGTTTTCAAATGTAAATTAGCTACATTAATCTAAGCATCTCTGTGCCACACTACCACATTAGATTTTTCATTATTCTTTTACATTATGCTGCAGTTAATGCCTCACACTAGAAGCACGGTGATTCAGGCAAATATTTCTACTGTCAAAGCAGTCGAACTGTCAGGCTAAATATTATACATTATTGGATCCACAAGGTTGAATTGTCAACACCGAAACTAGAAACACAGTCAGTAGATACTTATGCAAGCAGAAAAGGTGGTGTTATTACTCGTTACTTGTGATGTCATTTGCTCAGTTGGGTGCCTCTAGGGCTCTGCCATGTTCAACCGTTATCTTTCTGACCGCAGAGGATTGTATACATTTGATTGATTCCATAATACGAGGTGCTACCCAAAAGTTCCGGGAATTAAGTCGTAAAAAAAAATTGTGTTGACCATAATGCCTAATCAGCACTGTCTCCTTCATAGTAGTCCCCTTCAGCATGTATACACCAATCCCAGCATTTATGCCATGACTCCATGCATTCGTGGAACTCTCCAGGCAACAGTGTGTTGAGGACCTCCTGCGATTCTGACTGGATCTCTTCAACAGTGTGAAACCGACGTCCTTTCAGCCTCAACTTCCACTTTGGGAACAAGAAAAGTCACTAGGGGCGAGGTCAGGCGAATAGTGTGTGTGTGTGGAAATACTGTGATTTGTTTGGAAGTCAGGAACTGTTGAACAACGAGTGATGTGTGAGCGGGCGCGTTGTCGTGGTGAAGAAGCCAGTTGTTGTTCTTCCACTTCTCCGGACATTTGTGACGAATGCTCTCTCTTAAGCGCCTCAAGACATCATAGTAAAGCTCGCTATTCACGGTTTGTCCAGGAGGTACGAATTCCTTGTGGACAATTCCATGTGGGTAAAAAAAAATGACCATGGACTTCACATTGCCACTAACTTGATGTGACTTTTTCGACCACGTAGAATTTGGCGACTTGCATTGCGACGACTGCAGTTTGGTTTCAGGATCGTAGCCATAAACCCATGTCTCATCCCCGGTTATTACACTGGAGAGGAATGTGGGATTGTCTCCGACTTGTTGCTTCAGTTTTGTACAGACAGAAACACGGTGCAGCTTCTGTTCATCATTCAGCAGTCTTGGCACGAATTTTGCAGAAATTTGCCTCATGTTCAAAACATCCGACAATATTAGCTGAACTGTGCCGTACGATTGTCTTACAATGTCACAGAGAGCGTTTATAGTTAGCCTGCAATTTCCAAGGATAGCCTTACAAACTCCCGCTATTTTTTTGGGGGTAGTGCTCGTTGACGGGCGTCCAGAACGTTCATCGTCAACACACATTCAACCCTCTTTGAAGCGTTTATGCATAAAAACGTCCTACGTTGGCTCACGGCGTTGACTCCAAAAGCATACGATTAGTTTCTGCCAGTTTTGCCAAGTTTAAAACAAATTTGATGCAAATCCTTTGCTGCCTGAAGTCTGCCATAGTAGTTGCTAAGAAATGCGCCAAATCAGTGATACATAGCGTTGCAAAACAATACTTCGCAAAACAATACTTCTTAGATGCAAGTCGTTCAGCACACTGACCCGCAAGGCATACTGCTAGCTACATCTAGCGGTGGAAATGTGTACCACACTCAATTTGCCCGCACTTTTCAAATTCCCGGAACTTTTGGGTAACACCTCGTAGTATCCACATGAACGTTAGGCTAACTAAGCAAGTCAAGCTTACAATCAAAGGATTTGAGCACACAAGCTGATCAGTTTCCTAAAGCAGTGCAGGCATAATGAGCATGCTGTTCTGTTTTGAACCGATAAGGAGAAATGCTATAATATATTTGCTTTGTTCCTAAATTGTTTTGTGTTTCCAGCACACACAGGCAGGCCCAGAGAGAAAATAGAGACCTAATAAGCAAGCTGATTCTCTCGTATGCACTTCTGGGTTATGAAAATAATACATCCATTTATAGATCATAAATTTTTGCTTCACTGACCAGGTTCCCTGGTCCAGACACTAAAAGACCTACAGCAAATGTGTTTCAGTAGGAAGTAACTTACATTTCACATATACTAAAGTGTTTCATTCACTAACATTTTATATGTGATTACTTGATTGCTCTCTTGTTTCAGGCATCAACAGAGATGACCAGCAATTTTCTTGACGCCCTGCCCGTTTGCCCAGTCATAGTTGCATTCGGTGAGCTTTCTCAGCCTTTTTTAATTTACCAATGTTTTAAAATATGTCCTGCACCCAAAAGCCCAAAATGCACTGTTCATCATGAAGAAAAGCAAGTAACTGCAAAGGCCATGAGGAATTTTCTGAATGGCTACATGGTGCATGTCACCAAATGCTAGTGGCTGCTTGATGGCCCAATTGCAGATGTTGATTTGTTTGCAAGCTGCTTACCAGCTCGACCATTGATAATAAACTAAAAATAGGCATAATTGCAACAAAGCATATAAAAATGGCACCTGGAAAAAGGTAAAACGTGAGATTGTGATGAATTTGAATCTTATTGCAACTTAACACCAATCAGCACAAATGACTAGGCATGTTTGTGGCTTGCCTGTCACGCTCTTTGGTCCATGCCATGTTCCTAAACAAATAGTTTCCATAGAGCAGGCTTCATGCAGTTGGTAATCTTGAAGCACATGTTGCTACACTTGTATATGTTTCATATAAATATGTTGAAACACATCATGAGCTGTTGCTTTTCTCAGGTGCCATTCCATCAGAGTTGAGAGCGTACATGTTTGTGACTAATTATGACAATGTGCAGCCAGTAGTAGATCATTGTGATGCTGCAGCAGTTGCTGGCACTGAGTATGCAGACCCTTGTTAGGATGAGGATCTTCATCATCCAGATTTGCCGGCACTTTTCGCCACCAGTGACTTACCAAAAGCCTTTCAGCTCATTCGTCAATGCTGTAGCAAGGTGGAGGGCACAGGGGTCTCGCACCTAAGTACTCTTGACAAAGTTGAGACTTGAGTGATCACCTTCATGGTTACAAAAAAACTAGCTGTGTCATGGACTTCTTTCCTATCATTTAAATGTTCTGTAACGTAGCACTGCATCTCTGAATTTCGTGGTTGTTTAAAGTAGCAGTTAACTTTAATTTAATGTCATTGCAGTTTATTTATTTATTTATTTATTTATTTATTTATTTATTTATTTATTTATTTATTTATTTATTTATTTATTTCAATACTCTCAATGCCACATGGGGTGTTACAGAGAGGAGTGGGGTTCTATACAATATGTGGAAATCTCGGTTTTGAAGGATGATGGAACAAGGTTGCTGACAATGGAGGCGGGGAGGTGGTTCCAGCTGGTCGCTGTCCTTGAAATGAAGGAATAAGTGTGCAGATTTCTACGTGAACTTGGGACGTGGACCTTGAAATTGTGATCAGTGCGTGCTGAACTGTAATGAGGAGCAGCGAGTGATGCATTCTTGAGGTGATGATTGGTGTGGTATATTTTGTGGAAGTTAAGCACGATTATTAAAAAGTGACCTGAATAATGAAAAGAGCAGCAAGGCTTGGCCAGTCTTTTTTTGTATACATCTATGTATTGTGAATTTCAGTACACGAGAACATTTTGCAATGAATTTGGCAAAATAACCTGTACATTCTTTATCACGGAATGGGGTTCAGGACAAACACGTGAACACCCATATGCCCTCCTTGTTTTAACTTTGCATTGTCAGTGAGCAAGTCAAATGAGCGCACCAGACACGATGAAGATACATTTCACCTAGCGAAACACATCCCCAAAATTATAAGCTAATGCTCCAACTAGCACAAAAAAAAAAAAAAAAAAAAAAAATTGTGTAGGTCTGCTCTAAGGTGCTCTAAAATTCAAAGTTTTGTGTTCCAAAGATTCCTCCAAACTATTTTTTCAGTGGAAGCCCTGGTAATCATCATGCAACCACCCCCCACAGGGGCATCTGCGTAAGCAGGTGTTTGGTATGTTGCGACACCACATACCCAAAGACACGAGGGTTGGACCCTCCCGTGCCTAGCCGTGCTTTGCCGTGTCCGAAGAAAAGGGGATCCTGGGGGTTGAGCCGAAGCCGGATGCTCGGACCTTTATGGCCTCTCGGCGGAGGCAATACACCTCTTTGGCCTCCGCTTCACGTAGACAGCACCACCGGACTCACCCACCCGGAGGAAATCGGTAGTCGCCTTTTCCTACTCTTCTCTCCAATCTTCGTCTTTTCTCTCCCACTTTCACTCTTTCCGGGCAGTAAGGGTTAACCTTGTGTAGTTATCCAACCTTGGGTATATTATATTAGGTTATAGCGGCGATGCATGGCTGGTGTCTGGAGGTATCTTTCCAACCAAGTAGCGTCCCCTTGTTGAGCTCGGTGGTGGGTGGCCACCATCGCCGCCGAACTACTCGAAGCTTACATGGCAAATGCTTTCCTCCTACTCAAAGATCGCCCCCTAAATAGGGGGCGCACCAAAGCACCTTTCCAGTTCTTTTTGAAAGAAAACCAAGAAACCTACCCAAAGTACCATGTCCTTCGCAGTCAAGGCAACACAACCGTAAGAAAACTGTCGCCATTTCTAGTATCTAAATGCCTAGTAAACGCGATCGGACCTAACTACACAGCATCAAAGATGGCTAGCGTAGACCTCCTCCTCGAACTGACCAAGAAAGAACAAGTCGAAAAACTCTCTCAACTCACCAGTATCGGTGAAATGAATGTGACAATCTCTCCATGTCGCTCGCTGAACACAAGCAGAGGAGTACTATCAGAAAAAGACTTCCTGAACCTTAATGAGGAAGAGCTCCTTGAAGGATTCCAAGATCAAAACGTAATTAAGGTACAAAGAATAACACTCCGACGAAACGAGCAACAAATCCCCACAAAACATGTGATACTCACATTTGGAACAAGTACTGTGCCTAGTTCACTCGACGCAGGATACTTGAAAATCACCGTCCGACCATACATACCGAACCCAAGGCAGTGCTTCAAGTGCCAGAGGTTCGGGCATGCCTCACAATCATGTAGAGGCAAAGAAACATGCGTGAAGTGTAGTGCCAACGACCACCCCTCTGACAACTGCAATGCTCCAGCACAATGTGTCAATTGCAAGGGAGACCATCCAGCTTACTCACGGAGCTGCCCTTGCTGGAAAAAAGAAAAAGAAATCATCGCAATCACCGTAAAATAAAGAAAAAATCTCAATCTATGAAGCGAAGAAAAGGCTAGGGCACTTACCTCAACTTAGCTATGCCAGTGCGGCACGGCAGGGGGCAGCGCCACACCGGTTTCAGGAGTCTACAGGGTCCGTGCACGGTACTCCTGTAGAAACTCCATCTGTCCCCTTGGTGGTAGCAGCCAGTGCTGCTCCATCATCATCGAATATGGGCCGGCAGACCGCAGTTTCGCAGAGCCCAAAGCTTAACAGAACTCCAAAGCCCGAGACGCGCGTTTTGGCACCTGGCTCTCGATCGTCCAGTGCCTCAGAGAAGGCGATGGAGGCCGACCCAAAAACCCCGGTGTCATCGACGCCAAAAGATATGCGCTCCCTGGAGCGCAGCAAGAAGGACAAACTTCTTGTAACTGCGCCGAAAAAGGGACAGGTAACCTGAACGGCTACCTCCCTTGATTAGAGTAGTGATCTTTTCGTTACATGTCACCTATCACTTTTTAGCTCACACACACATAAGTAAACAGTTTTGTTTGTTTTACAATGGCTTTCATCATCCATTGGAATTGTAGAGGCCTGATCCATAGTCTAGGTGACATCAAAGACATCATAAATAAGCTATCACCCCTTGCATTCTGCCTTCAAGAAATGAACTTAGGCCCCAAAAATACACATTTGAAAGGTTTTACTGTCGTACGTAAGGACCGCGAACACTCCAGCCGTCTGTCAGGAGGAGTCGCCATAGTCGTGCAGGGCGGCGCTCCTACCCAAAATGTCCAATTAAATACATCTTTTGAGGCTGTAGCGGTCACCGTTCTGTCTCACAAAACCATCACCATTTGTTCACTATATCTTCCACCCCATACCCCATTTTACAATTAAAGATCTAGAAAATTTAACGGACCAGTTGCCAGAGCCTTTTGTTTTAGTAGGAGGTTTTAATGTTCATTGTACTCTTTGGGGCAGTGACAAGACTGACCCAAGAGGCCAGGTCATTGATGCTTTTATTTTGTGAAATGATATCTGCCTTTTAAACTCGGGTGCATCGACATATTTTTCACCGACTTCACGTACATTTAGTTGTTTAGATTTAGCTTTTTGCTCACCGTCTCTTTTTAGTGATCTTAAATGGGAAGCCCTCGACACGTCATATGGTAGTGATCACTTGCCCGCAATCATCAAACTCTTACCATTACCACCAACCTTAGGCATTAAGCCACGCCAGTGGAAACTGCAGCTCGCTGATTGGCCAGTTTTTATGGAGCGTGCGAAACTTGAAGTTGCCTTCTCACCAGAACTGAGCGTAGAACTCAATAAAAAGTTCATTGAGGTTATAATCTCAGCCGGTGATACCTCAGTCAACGGCGATACCTCAGTCATCCGGTATTCTGCGCAAAAAACTAAATCCCTGTTGGACAGACGATTGTACCGAAGCTAAAAAACAACAAAATAACACCTGGGGAATATTACTAAGATATCCGACCTATAACAACCTCCTAGGCTTCAAACAGGCCAAAGCCAAAGCACGATTTGTTTGGCGTTCAGGCGGAGAAATCGTCATGGCAAAAATACATATCTTCAATTAATAGTTCGGTCATATCTAAACAAATGTGGGACCGGGCTAGAAAATTTAAAGGAGAGTACACATCATACACAATACCACTACTTACAAGTCCAGGCACACAAACAACACTAGAAGACCAGGCCAACTTATTAGGCGAACACTTTTACAACATCTCAAGCTCAGCGAATTACTCAAACACATTTTTAAAATACAAAGAGTCGGCTGAGAAACAGAGACTGCCCACTACCGGTGCTTCAATGGAACTATATAATGACACTTTTACAATGCAGGAATTAAACAGAGTTCTTTCGTCTGGTAAAAAAACAGCAACAGGTCTTGACAGGGTCCACTACACAATGCTGGCACACCTATCTCGAGCATCAGTAGAAGCACTCCTTCAATTTTTCAACAAGATATGGCAATCTGGGGTAATGCCTACAGATTGGAAAAACGCAGTAGTATAGTGCCTCTTCTAAAATCTGGTAAACCTGCAACATCCCCAAGCAGCTACAGACCCATTGCACTAACAAGTTGTCTAGCCAAATCATATGAGAGCATTATAAACATGAGATTCACATTCATCCTTGAATCAAGACACCTAATAGACTCGCACCAGTGCAGATACAAAAAGCGCTGCTCCACCACTGATCATCTCGTCCGACTAGAACATGAAATACGTGATGCGTTTCTATACAAACAACACTGTCTCGCGGTTTTCTTCAACTTAGAAAAAGTGTACGATACCACGTGGCAATATGGAATTTTGAGAGACCTGGCTGATTTGGGAATTTGTGGGAGAATGCTAAACTGTCTATACGATTTCATGTCAAATATAACATTTCAGGTATGTCTGGGCACAACACTTTCACGCATATTTACACAAGAAAATGGCGTCCCACAAGGTTGCATTCTCAGCACAACACTCTTCATAGTCAAAATGAACTCTGTTAACAAAATCATTCCATCCTCTGTTATGCATTCAATATATGTCGACGATTTGCAAGTGGCTTGCCACGCCTCAAACCCATCCACCTGTGAAAGACAGCTACAAATAACAATAAATAATCTCACACAATGGTCTGACAAAAATGGTTTCCGCTTTTCAACCCACAAAACCGTTGCCATGCTGTTTTCCCAGAAGCGAGGCTTACATTGCGATCCAGTTCTGACACTGGATAGTGCAACACTACCGGTCAAACAAGACTACAAATTTTTAGGCATAACATTTGACACAAAACTGAACTTCCTGGCCCACATTAACACAACAAAAATTAAGGCAAATAAAGCATTACATATTCTCAAAGTGTTAAAGCACAAGCACTGGGGATCTGACCGAATACGCCTACTACGTATTTACCGGTCCCTTGTTCGTAGCATTCTAGACTACGGTAGTGTAGGTTATGTTGCAGCCAGGCAATCCTACAATCCTACGACTTGATCCAATTCATAATCTCGGCCTACAGAAGACCGCGGGTCCAAAGTTTATAAGTTGACTGCAATGAGCCTTCCTTATAGCACCGCAGAGCACTACTAAACCTTTCCTATGTACTGAGAATTCGGTCATCTCCACAGCACATATGCTATAACATAGTTGCACAATGCAACTCACACTTACAAATAAGTCAAACATGATTCGGCCACTTATTTTATCACATGCGGAATACTGCCAGACTTATGATATTCCTCAAGAGGTTGCTGCAAGTTGCTGAAAGGCCACATAGATTGCCCCCATGGTGCGATTTTACACAGCTATGTGATTGGACACTCACACATCTAAAGAAAAAAGACACCCCACAAGAACACATAATGCAAGAGTTTCGCGCTATTCAAGACAAATATAAAAACCACACAGAATTTTACACAGATGGTTCTAAAACACAAGATTGCGTGGGTGTGGGGATCGTAACAGAAAATTGGGAATATAGTATTCGGATACAGGTCACTATGCGCAATTCTTTTCCACCAGAGTTATGGCGATATGGATGGCAGTAAAAAAAATTATCACCGACAAACAGAAGAATGCTATTATTTACACTGATTCGTTAAGTGTACTGAGCGCTTTAAATTTAAACTCTGCCTGTGAACCCCTGCTCGGCGATATCTTAAACATGGTGGTTTATAACAATTACGGAAGAACCATACGATTCTGCTGGGTGCCTAGCCATGCTGGGATACCAGGGAATGAAGCAGCAGATAGATGCGCGTCCATGGCAGCGCGCAAAGTCATAACTCGTACAAAACTTCCATACAACGACAGCATCCGAGCAATTCGTAAGGCCCTAGCATCAAAGTGACAACAAAAATGGGATTCTTGCATAAATTATAAATTACAAGTTACACGCAACAAAACCCCTGTTTGGCGAATGGAAATCATGCAGTCACCAGCAACGTTTCTATGAGGTGATCCTATGTCGTCTTCGAATTGGACATACTCACCTGACCCACAATTTCCTACTTCAAAAAGAAAACCTGCCAACTTGCGAGAAGTGCCATGAACCGCTTACAGTAACGCACATTATTATGACATGTCCACATATTGAAACACAGAGACGGAAGCTTTTACAGAATCTATACAACTTTCATATATCTTTACACCCCGCCTCAATAGAGATGATCCGCTAGTGCCTTTCACTGAATTGTTGATCTTTTTAGATGAAACCCGATTTTCACATAAATTATAAAGTAATGCAGCCTTCGCTGCCCTAACGTTTGATTTTTTAACATCTTGTGGCTGGCGCAGCATGGCTTTAGTCGCTTTTGCGCCATTAAACCCGAATCGACTAACTAACTATCATGCAACCACTTATGTTAAATCAAGGAGTCAGAGACAAAAATCTGTAGTTCGAGGATTTGCCTCACACAATAGAACCTTTATAGATAAGATATAATGTGGTTTCTCGTTTAGTTTCTTGGCCCTAATATTGCCAGTACGTTGCTCAAACACTCAGTTGCCATAAAAGTTTACAAAAGGAAACTTGAAATGTCTTCAAACTAATGGAATATTGTTACACGAATAGAATGTGTTGAAGAGACTTAAGTTGCTGCTTGGGATGGTGAGCAAATGAAATCAATGCAGCATAGATGTTTCAGGGGATCACGAACAATGTCAGGTTCAGACAGGAACTCCAGTTGAAAAACACCGTTTGCACAGTCAATAAGTGTGGAGTGGGCAGGCAAGAAATCCTGGCCAAGGATCACATCACGGGGACACCGCTTAAGAGCGACAAATAAAACAGTAGTCTCATGACCACTGTTACTGACAGGAGCGGTGCACATTCCTACAACAGGCATACTTTCATCTGTGACTCGTGTGGTGTGCTGTGCAACAGGCATGAGCGCTTTCCTCAATTGACTGTGAAGGTTAGCGTTCTTGGCTGGCAGCTGAGTGCCAGTGTTGAAGGCAGATAAGTGAGAACTTGAAGAAGATTTTCAATGTTCCGAGACCTCTTAGCTAAACATTCGTATTTGATTTTTTTTTATTTGCACACCCCCACTTCCAGATTAACAATTTTCTGATCTGCCTATAATATGGTACTGCCAGATTTTACTGAAATAGCCTGGTTCAGGTCAACTCCTTTCTTATTAACGTCTGGAGAATAAATGAGTAATACTGCTCAGGGCGTGTATCAACATAAAATTGTATCTTTCTCACTGTAAATCTGCTTTTTTCCAGGTCAGTCTATCTTTCAATGCACCTGCCATCTGTTTGTGGATAGGGAGCTTATAATACCGAACATCGGCTCGAAGCTGGCTATTGAGTACCTGTTTGCTGTCCACTACACTGCTTGAGCATCAAATATGCTGCACGTGTAGGGGCGACCCTTGAATTTTTTCACAGGTAAGTACCTCTTGCTTCTTTGAACATTTGGATAAAATAATGTTCCAGTAAGAAGTACGGTACGAATCAGGATCTTTTCCTTGAGGCGATCGTATGAGTTTTTACCCAAGGGCTGGGCGAGGATGTCGGTACAGTCATTGACTACTTCGGGTGATAGTGATGAGATCACCTTGTAGTACTGCGTCGTCTGCGAAGTGATCCGGTGCAGGTGGAATTGCGCTTCGGCCTGTAGAAACCACACCTGGGGATTCTGCAACCAAAAGGGTGGTAGCTGAAATCGCATGTCTGTGATATTGGGGAGGCGAGGGCTAGACTCGGAGAGGGCTTGATGTGCAACGTTGTTGCTAGGTTCGGTCATCTTCACATCGAGATCCCCTCTGTGGAGCACGAAAGTAAAAACGACCGACACGTAAGCTGCTGAGCTGATGACTGGAGATTAATGCCAGCTTTATTTCCTTCATTGTTTTTGCTGTGAGAGCCCCCGTTATCGTAGCAGATGCGGGCACTACAATTCCATCATTATGGCTGAATATTGTTATATGTGGACTAGTCATTAAAAAGGCTTCCCTCCCAGTGAAAATTATACAGTTCACAGGTCAGCAGGTTGTGTGTTGCAGTGCCAATGAACTATGTCTTTCAGTCCTGGGTAAATTTTATTCTTTTGAGGCATGTTAATCCTATCTGTGCAAAAGTCGTTCTTCAACTTTAGATAAGAGGCTGTGCGGAAATTTTAGTACGTGAGCTAGGGGTTTCCGACAAATTTATGTTTCTTGGCAATACTGCTGGTCCCTACGTTGTTTATCGCTATGCCTCTTTCGAACTACCGTATTTACTTGATTGTAATGCGAGTTTTATTCCAGATTTTTGCTACGTGAAGTCTATCCTCACGTTACAATTGAATACCGAAATTCAAGCTGTCTAAAAAGTGCAATGATGCACCGAATTCTAATCAACGAGCGAAATGTGCGAGTGAAAGCGTGCGAGGGATGCACACTTTCACGGAGAGCGATCGCACAGCGAAGAGCAAACGCGACCGTCGCGCGAAAGGAAAGGCCGGGGGGGATGGGAGGGAGGGAGGGGGGGCAACGTTGTGCTGCAGCACCAATGGCGCAAAGGGAACTGGCGACTCAGTCTTGCACGCAAATGGAGGAAAGCAGGAAGGCAGTGCGGGAGGGAGGGGGGGGGGGGGCAGCTTCTACTCTGCCCGCAACTACGCACTTGTACTTTACCCGGCTGCGGCGATCGCCCGCACCATATCTTGAAAGCGATCTGCAGATGGCTCATAGCTTTGTATGCGCTGTGCTTTCGCCGCTCAGTTTCTGTTGAAGCGATAGACCCTACGAACCTTCGCTCGCTGTTGCTGCGCCCCAGCGTTTTGACAGCGGTTGTCTGTGGTCGTCGAGTGGGATTGTCGAGTGTTTGCTTGTGCGCACTGACACCATGCTTAATTCAGTTAGCAAGCGGATGTGTCCAAGTTTATAAAGCCGATAAAACTAGTGTCCTTACTCCATATAGCTCTCTACTAATTTGCTATCGCAATTGATGCTTCGCCTTTCGGGCGAAGCTGCGACTTTTTCATGCATCCGGTGGTCTCGCGTTACTTTAGCGGTTTCTTCTTCTTTTTTTTTTTTTTTTTTGCTGGACGCAATGAAAAGTCACCCCTCGCGTTACAATCGTGGTCACATTACAATCGAGTAAATACAGTACTTTATATCATTGACTGTGTGGACCAGGCTATCTACTTGAAGACTGTGCTACAAATTTCACTAGACCTGTTTCACTTCCAGGAGAATAGATTAGGAATTTTAGAAGGTGCTTTTCATGATATGCATACCTTACTAAATTATAATGTGCTGCATTGTCTGTAGTTTTTCATTGAAGGCTTCTTGGTCTACCATAATATACACTCTTGCAAACCTTGGCAGGCATGTAGCAGTTAACTATGTGATGAAACTATGGTGACAGCCTTTGTAATGTTTAATTTGATATCCTGACAATATTGTTTTGTTAAGCAACTTGGGGAATGAGTTGCAAAGAATGAGTGAGGTTCTCAACATAGAAAACGTAAGTGTAGGTTTCAAGATTAATGTGGCAAGAACTAATGTTCATAGCCTGGGAGGTAAAAGCAATTCATGATAGGCCAGGAGATATCGGAATTAGTGAGAGAGTACATTTACCTTGGCCATCTAATGACTGCAGAACCATTTTGCAAAAAAGAAATTAGTGGGAGAATAAGTATAGGTTGGTGTGCACTTGGCAGGTACTGCCAAAGTGATGAAGAGCAACTTACTAATTTCTCTAAAAAGAAAGGTACAGCCTCCCGCATTTTTAGCTATATCGCACGAGAACACTATAATATGGTCGTGCATCGTCCTGAAGGGAACATCGCATTAGACGACTCTTGCACAGGAGAGTTCTCAGTGCACTTGAGAGTACTTCTGCTGGTCTCGCTGATCATTGCCACTTAAAGGCACTAAAATGACGCGTGATGGACGCTCGCACGAGCTAGGCATTGCTAGGTCATTGTTTGACCGGTTGCTAATTACATGCTTTGCAGTCGGGATGTCATTGTTAGACAATGTTTTTTTTTTTTCACACATACGCCTGCAGGTGTTATGTGCACAAGGCAAGGCGTAAGGGCGTGGAAGAGAGCTGGTTGGGTTAGAGAACAAATGGAAGTTGGTGACATTCTAGTTGACATTAAGTGAAACAAATGCAAGTGGGCAGACCATCTAATGCACCATACTAACAACCACTGGCCTTTAAGGATGTAGCAGAATGGATACCGAGGGAAGTGAAGCACTGTAGGGGGCTGCCAGTGACTGAGATGGAATCATGAGATTAAGAAATTTGCAGGAGTAATGTAGGCACTCATAGCACCAAAGGAGCGATGTGGGTGAACCAAGTTGGGTGAGGCCTTTGTCTGGCAGCAGACATAGAACTGGCTGATGATGAATCTTTGCCTGCTATCAGCACTGAGTCTTAGTACAATTTTCTTGCTTTAGTTCATTTTATGCCCATTGCTCGAGAAAGACACCATGCAAATGGCCATTATTTTATCATGCAATGAACATTAAAAAAAATATATTGCTGTGGTGTATTTTTCCATGACTTCAATACAACACTGAATTATGCCTAAGAACCTGATAGTTGCAAAAAATGTGTTATATGTGCTACACTGCAGGGCTGGAAGCAGAAAATCATTTTGAGCAAGGCTGAGAACGTATAAGGAGGGGGGGGTAGGGGACATGGTTAGATTGGAGCCTAACGAGGGATGGAACTGAGCATTCATTTTCTTCAACGAACCAGGAAATCTGTGTTAGGTTGACTTCTGGAAACAAAATTTCGTCATGTTTGTCACTGAAGTTGATGTCATTGATTGGCTTTGCTTTGTGCGTGGAAGTCAAGACCGATGTAACACTTGGTTAACGACTGTGAATGTCAATTAAACTTCTCCAGTTTCTTTCCACCAACATTAGTCTTACCCTGCTTCTAACTACGTTATTAATAGAACGAAAACTTCTCTATCTTATACCTTTAAATTCAGGAACCAATCTACCCCATAATCTTTTTTGCTCAAAACACATTACAAAATGACATGGTTTGGCTGTGGCAACCACGAAATATCGAGCGAAAGCGCATTTTCTTGGACCATTCAGCAGCAGCAGTGGCGGTGTAGCAGTGTGTGCATGCTTGATTCTTCCGTCTCGGCTTCACAGGTTTGCGCTATCGGCCTGCCTAAACTACTCTTCAGCACCTACTCACGACCCTACACATGCAAGTGACCGGCCTAATCGCCAGCAGCAGGCGTCATCGGGCTCCCGGCGTGATTCTGACAGCTCACTGCTGCCTTCGGATCTGTGCCTGCGCCTGGTCGCCAGCAGCTTGGCTATATAAACGTCCTACGGACCACTCAACTTCGTTCAGCAGCAGCAGTGGCGGTGTAGCAGTGTGTGCATGCTTGACTCTTCCATCTCGGCTTCACAGGTTCGTGCACATTTTCCTTGTCTGTATAGTAATTGCTATTCATTTAGTTTATAATTTAGTGCCACTGCTGCTGTTGCTGCTGCTTCCGGTGTTGTCTTTTAACCATGCCAACTGTCGCTGAACTGTCCAAACGCGTGGAACAGCTAGAAAATACTTCCAAAGACAAACTTGATAACCTGCTTGACAAGATAATGATAACTATAGTATCCAAGCTAGATTCCCAGCCTTCCTTGGTCACTAAAGGTCTAAAGGACGAGATAGAGGGACTAGCAAGCAGTCTTGATTTTCTGAACAGGACTGTTGAATCCCTCAAAACTGAAAAGGAAGAACTAACTGCAATGAACAAAACCCTAATCGTGCATAACGAATCTTTGGAAAAACGAATTGGTGACGTGGAACAGTACTCACGAAAAAACAACCTGGGAATCAAAGGCATTCCGTTTACCCAGGGTGAAGACTGCATGACAATTCTTCAAACTATTGCCTCTAAAATAGAATGTCCTGTTTCTGCTAATGATATTGATGTCATTCATTGTGTTCCATCTGCTTCTGATACAAAGCACTTGCTTGTCCAATTTCACTCTTGCGCCTTGACAACCGAGTTCATAGGCAAAGCCCAAAAGGCACGCCTTAACACTAGTGACATTGGATTCAGCAAAGCACGAGGCAAAGCTGTTTTCGTCAATGACCACCTCACTCCACAGAATAAGCAATTATTCAGCAAGGCCTTGCAACTGAAGTAAGAAAAAAAGTGGCTTTTTTTGTGGACTGATGACTGCGCCGCATCAAGGCAAGGCAATTTACTGATAGCCAAGTTTTTCGCATAAAGAGTGACTCGGACCTTGTGATTTTTGGTTAAATTGACCAGGCTTTCTCTTGTTTTTTTTTCCTCGGTTCCTCGTATACTGATCTGATCGGATGTCGTACATTTCCGTTAACGAAATCTAATCCTACTTTTCACATAACTATCATTCAGCGATTCATTTCAATTCACGTAGTCTTCGCAAAAATTTTCGTGGTTATCAGATATTATTGTCTTCTTGTCTTCATTCTTTCTCAATTATATGTGTTTCTGAGACATGGCTGAGTGATTTCGATAAAAATATTTATGGTTTTCCATCATACAATGCAGAATATTGCAATTGCATTTTATCGCAACATGGTGGCTCAGCCATGTTTATTCGGTCTGACATTAAATACAAGCGTAGGCTTGATCTTCACTTAAATATCTGTGATTGTGAGTCTCTGGGATTGAGGTTGACCACTCTGTAATAGGCATTGATAATAATATTGTCTTTGGTACCATTTATCGATCACCACATTCACCTATTCTTGCTTTTTGTGAAGTACTTGACACTATTATTGACATTCTTTCAAAGAAAAAAAAGTCCGTCATCATCTTGGGTAACATTAACATAAATTTACTTGATGCTTCCTCCTCTTATCTAACTCAGTATGTCAGCTGTTTCCAAGGTTATGGTCTTGAATCTCTACTCTCCCTTCCCACCCGTTGCACTAATAATGGTTTGGGAACACTTATTGACCATGCACTTTCGAACCTTCTTTATCCTCCCTCCGCATTCATTCTTCAAAGCAATATTACAGATCATTTCCCAGTTGCACTTTGCTTTGAGAACAGTCCTCGCATTAATAGCGTAAGCTTTGTTAAGAATAAGTTTGATCGCGACAAATTTAAAGAAATGGTATCTAATTCCGATTGGTCTTGTGCCACTTCAATGAATAGTGTTGAATTGGCATACACCGCTTTCATCTCTGTAATATCTAATTGCGTATCTTCATCGACAACAAGTGTACAGTGCCGTAAACGTTATGCTTCCCTTAGAAACCCATGGTTTACAAAGGGACTACTTAATAGCCTGCTTAAGAAAGATAACTTATATAAAAAAACAAAACGACAACCATTTAATGTGCATCTACTTGATCATTATAAGCAGTATTGTAACACACTGAATGCTCTAATGAAGGATGCGAGAAAGCGCTATTATCAAAACAAAGTCTGCCTTTTCTATATCGTCATTCAAACATCAGCTTCGCAATTTCATGTTTAATCTATAGCACCGTTTATTGAAGATGTCTTTTAAACACAACTTCAACTCTGTCGTTTTGAATACTGTTTGCTTCGTTTCCTAATTCAGCTTATGCCTTATCCCTATCGTTTTATATTTTCCATTGTATTATTGTTTCGCCTCAATATGTATGTGCATTTGTATTTATATTTTTGTATTTTTATATTTCGCTGTTTTTCTGCTGTTAAGTAGCATTGGTGTTTCTTTTAACATTATAAAAGGTCCCCCTACAGTGTTTACACCATGGGACCTTTTTCTGTACTAAATATCTATACTTTTGTATCTGCACTAAGTATTCAATAAACTTCAAACTTCAAATTGCAGAAAAATCAGCCCTTTTCTTGCAGCAAGCTAGGCATTGCTAGGTCGTTGTTTGACCGGTTGCAAATTAAATGCTTTGTAGTCGCGATGTCGTTGTTAGACTATGTATTCTTTTCTTTTTTTTTCACACATACGCCTGTGGTTGTCGTTGCGCACAAGGCGAGACGTAAGGGAGGAGTGACTAAGTGGCACGGCACGCGTGCACATTTTATAGGGAGCACGGTTGATTTTCATGACGTCACATGCGAGCTGTCACAAAGAAAGAAGACGAAGTGGCATGGGGTGCGTACGTCAAGTGTTTCAAAGAGCTGGCTGGCTTTGGAATGAGAGAAGTATGCATGGAATCATGGCCTAATGGTTAGAGGACTGGGCTGCTGTGCTCAACGGCTGAGGTTCTATTCCAGCATCGGTCGCACATTATTTTCTTTTTGCGGGCTGCTGTATATAGAGGTTTCATCCAGACAGAGGCGAAATCCTGGTTGGTAGGCTAGTAGTGCTTTTGCACAAAAATAAGCAAGGAAGCTAACTGCATTCTTGATTATTTGCATTGTTGCTTGATATTCGCACCACTTTCTGTAAAACTATATTCGATAAAAGTACGACTGAAAATAAAATATTCCTGTCCAGTATGGGACCCTTGAATCTATTCAAAGCTCGACAGCTATATTTATTTATAACGAGTATTTCTACTACAGTAGCATGTCTGACCCACCCGGGGGAAATCGGTAGTTGCCTTTTCCTATCTTCCTCTCGAATCTTCGTCTTTCTCTCTCACTTTGCATCTTTCCTGTATCCTCCTCTCTTCCTCTTACTTCCGACTTCCCAGGCAGCAAGGGTTAACCTGGTGTAGTCTATCCAACCGAGGGTATTTTATATTAGGTTATAGTAGCTACGTACAGCTGGCGTCTTCATATCCTTTGAGTCTCGTAATGTCCCCTTGTTGGGCTCGGTGGTGGGCGGCTGGCATAGCTGCCTAAATCAAATAAAGTATTTATGGCTTTAAGTACCTTTCCCTGACTGCCTGATCCCCCTCTTTCGAAAAAAGGGCGCACCGAAGAAACTCAACAATTTTTTGCCCAACGCAAGGAATCATTCCCGCACTACCATGTTATACATAGTCAATGCCCCGAAAAAAACAGTCAGAACCCTTTCACCTTTCACCGTTGCAAAAGTTCTCACGGACGTGCTGGGTCCCAGATACAAAATCACTAAAATATCTAGCGGTGACCTAGTGCTTGAAGTGCGCGACAAGTTACAACATGAAAAGATTTCAAATCGTCCCACTCATTACCGTCCTTGTTAAATTCACTTGGTTTCTCATTACTTACTTCATTCCTTACAGTTCTGCAACAATGATGATTTTCCCTCTATTACATTGCTTGAACCACACTTTTTTCATTGCGTATATTTAGATTCCTCTCCTGCCATTGTACAATGCTATCTAACAATGTCTGATTGCTGTTCCTAATTATTGTTTTCTTTACTTTTACACAATTTTGAAAGGGGCACAGACCCCTGTCAAGCCAAATTGATTTTGGCTCTTTGTCTGTGCCACCTACATCATGTATTGGATGTGAAATAAAGTTTGATTTGATTTGATCTCCTTGCTTTTGGTGATGTTAAAATCATTGTAACCCCACGTCGCTCAATGAACACATCCAGAGGTGTGGTATCAGATGATGATCTCATGAATCTGAGCGAAGAAGAACTAGTCGAAGGATGGAAGGAACAGGATGTTGTCAAAGTGCAAAGAATAACAATCACATGCGACAACAAAGAAATTTGTACGAAACATCTCATTCTCACCTTTGCGACGAGTGTACTGCCAGCATCTCTCGAAACTGGTTACACAAAGACACGATTAAGACCCTACATTCCGAATCCACGCAGATGTTTCAAATGTCAAAGATTTGGCCATGGCTCGCAAGGCTGCTGCTGCCGGTTCACTTGCACAAAATGTGGCAAACAAGAACACGCTTCCGACAACTGCACTGGCACGCTCCACTTTGCGAACTGCGACTGTGAGTATGCCACATATTCCTGATCATGTCCTACGTGGAGAAGGAAAAATATATAATTACATTTAAAGTGAAAGAAAATATCTCATTTCAAGAAGCGCGGAAACGTGTTTCCTTCCTACATACCGCAGGGTATGCTGGTGCAGCGCGAAAGGGGGCAACGCTGCAGCAGACTCCGGCATCGGCCCGGCCCACAAAGAGTGTGGCCACGGCTGTGCCACGATACCCCCCGGGCGATGGCAGCCAGCGCTGATGCGCCGTCTCTGAAGGAGGGCCCATCGACCTCTGGGTTGGTGGCCTCCAAGGCCCTGCTTTTCGAGGCAAGGCCTGCCCCGAAACTACCCCGCTCGAGTGAGCGGAAGTCCAGCGGCTCCCAGGAGTTGATGGACATAACCCCAAGCCAGACGGCGCAACCGGGAGCGGCATGATTCTTGCGACCGCTCCAAGACAAACAAACGACGGATTACGGGGCCTGGAAAGGCTTCGTAAGCCAACTTGAATCCTCTTGACACACAGCATATTAACATAAACAATATGGATACACAAATATTACACTGGAACGTGAGAGGTCTATTGCACAACCTCGATGACATTGAAGAACTTCTACACAAATACAATCCAAAGCTGCTGTGTGTTCAGGAGACACACCTAAAACCAACACAAAGTAACTTCCTCAGGAAATACGCCATTTTCCAAAAAGATCGAGATCACGCACTCGCCTCTTCAGGCAGTGTCGCCATCATAGTGAACAAAGATGTTGCTTGTCAGGAGTTACTTCTCCGAACTCCTCTTGAGGCAGTAGCAGTCCGAGCGGTGCTATTTCAGAAGTTCGTCACTATAATTTCCCTATACATCCCTCCTAATTATGAACTCTCGAGATCAGAGTTTCTAAGCTTTATCGCTGAACTTCCTCAACCATATACAGTGTAGACCGCTTATAACGTAAATCGCCGGAGTCGTGAATATCTGCACTATAAACGGTATCGCACTATAACCAAAACAACGATTTTCAAGCCCTGCACGTATGCAAAACATGGTAGACCAAGCAGCCGCGCGTACCCGAGAATCGAAGCGTGCGACTGGGAGTTTTGCATCCGTTTAAATTTACGAACGTTGAAAGGTTAATGTCCAAGTACCCACGATCTTCACATGTAGCAGACAAAGTAATAATGAAAAAAAAATTCTCAGTTTCGCCTGCAAGGCGAAGCATCAATTGCGATAGCAAATTAGTAGAGTGCTATAAGGAGTAGGGATAGTAGTTTTATCGGCTGCATAATCTTGACACATTCGCTTACTAACTGAATTAACAAGCGTGGTCTCAACGCGCACAAGCAAACATGAATATAGACTCGATGACCGCAGACAACCACTGTCAAAAGGCAGGCGTCGGGTAACGCGGCCGCCGCAGCGAGCAAAGGTTCATGCGGTCTATCGCTTCAACGGAAACTGAGCGGCGTAAGCACAGCGCATGCAAAGGTCAGAGCCGCGTGGAGATCGCTTTCAAGATACGGTGCGCGTGACAACACCGACAGCCAGCACAGGCGCGAACGCATTTGTTGGCAGAGTAGAAGCCGCCCCCTCCCTCCCTCCCTCCCATGCTGCCTTCCCGCTTTGCTCCTTTCGCGTGGGAGATAGCGTCGCCAGTTACCCTTGCACCCGGTTGCAAGATACGCATTTGGTGCCACAGCAGAGCGTCGCCCACCCTCCCTCCCATACCCCCACGGCCTTTCGCGCGTTGACAGTCGCGTTTGCTCTCCGCTGTGCGTTCGCTCTCCGTGAAGGCGCGCGTCCCCCGCGCGCTTTCACTCGCACATCCGGCACGCGGCAATGATTTTATCGCCCTTGGACTCATGCGCCATGTCTCATGCTCCTCCTCCGCATCGCCCTCGTTGATCTCCTCTCCCATCGGTGGGTGCACCTCGTTGAGAAGCGTGCTCGTCACCGCCCTTGTCGGGGAGATTTTCCCGTGGAAGCCACATTATAACCGGTATTTCGTCTCACGCGGCTGCACTGTAAGCGGTATGCGTATACATGGAGTGCTATGGGAAAATTAACGGGAGTCTGAAAAGCCCGTACTATATCCGGTCCTGCACTATAAGCGGTTACGTTATAAGTGGTCTATACTGTATCGTTGTTGGAGATATAAATACCCTTAGCAGCCTGTGGGGGCAACTCTTGTTGTGACGCGAGAGGGCGCTTAATTGAAAACTTTTTTTTCTCCACTGATGCGTCCTTGCTAAATAAAAAAAATAGCCCACATTCTACAGCGTTGCACACAAAACATAGTCACTATAGATTTAAGCATCGCATCAAGTACACTCATGCCATATCTGGAGTGGAATGTCATCCAAAACCCTTACAGGAGTGACCACTTCTCTATCGTTCTAATATTAACAAAAAGTGAAGAAAACTCTTCTCATGTTCCCCAGTGGAAGATTGACTCTGCCAACTGGAAGCAATACAGAGAGCTCACCCACTTAACATAGGATGACATCCGTACACGTAACATACGTGATACAGTGGCATATTTCACAGCATTTATTGTGAATATAGCTTCCATAGGCATCCCAGAAACACAAGGAAAGCATTCGAGATGACATGTTCCCTGGTGGAACGATGACTGTAGGGACGCACGACGAAAGCAAAATAAGGCTTGGGGACACCTTCGTGACTCTCCAACCACAGAAAATCTCATAAACTTTAAGAAAGTAAAGAGTGAGGGTAGAAGAACGCGCCAACGTGCCAAAAGGGAAAGCTGGCAAAAATACATATCAGGCATAAACTCTTACACAGACGGAAGGAAAGCCTGGAACCGAGTTAACAAATTAAATGGCCGGCAAACTCATCCTCTACCATTAGTAAACAATAAGGGCCGGTATTTTGTAGCGATGCCTTTCCGGTAATAATGCCATTTCGCGCTTTGTCAGTGGTCAGAGCGACGGTCCGATCGCGTTATCAACGGGATCAGCCGGCTGTGAGCGGTGGATGATAAGACTAGTATAGAATAAGTCATAAGGCATCGCTACAAAATCGCGGCCCAGGGAAACACTCTTGAAGACCAGGTTGATTTTCTAGGTCACTTCGAGTACATGTCCAGTTCGGCCCATTACACAGATACATTTCTACGGTACCAGCGGCAAGCAGAGCTATTGCCCCTGGATCGGAAAATAACAAAAAATGAATCCTACAACCGTTCATTTACCATGGCAGAGTTTCAGGCCTCACTGAGTTGTTGTAATAAGTCAGCACCAGGAAGAGACAGAATAGCTTATGACATGATCAAACACCTACACCCTGAAACTCACAAAACACTTCTGTTGCTTTTTAACTCCATATTCTGTGGTGGGTACATCCCGGCTGCTTGGAAAGAGGCAATAATAATTCCTATTCTCAAAGAGGGCAAGTACCCGACTTCGGCCAGCAGTTATAGGCCTATAGCCCTAACAAGTTGCCTGTGCAAACTCTTTGAGAAAATGACTAACTGGCGCCTGATTCATTTTCTTGAAAGTAACAAAACACTAGATCCCTTATAAAGCGGTTTCAGGGAAGGTAGATCCACAACGGATCACCTTGTCCGCATCGAGACAAATATCCGTGATGCCTTTGTGCATAAACAGTTTTTCTTGTCGGTGTTCTTAGACATGTAGAAAGCATATGACACCACTTGGCGTTTTGGAATTCTTCAGGATCTGGCTGGAATGGGCACCCGAGGCAACTTGCTGAACGTGATCCAAAGTTATCTCTCGAACCGCACATTCCGTGTTCGAGTTGGTAACGTCTTATCTCGTCCATTTACCCAAGAGACTGGTGTACCACAAGGAGGTGTGCCGAGTTGCACTCTATTTGTTGTAAAAATGAACTCTCTCCACAGTGTCATACCAGGCACAATGTTTTATTCCGTGTTCGTGGATGATGTGCAAATCGGTTACAAATCTTGTAATCTTGCTATCTGCGAGTGACAGGTTCAGCTTGGCCTCAACAAGATTTCCAAGGGGGCGGACGAGGATGGGTTTAGACTAAACCCCAAAAAAAGCATGTGCGTCCTCTTCTCGAACAAAAGAGGTATGCAACCAGACCCTGTTATTGACCTTAATGGAGAACGGCTATCTGTGAGCCATGAACATAAATTTTTAGGCCTCATCTTAGATTCTAAGTTAACTTTTGTCCCATACCTGAAGTACCTGAAAACAAAGTGCCTGAAGGCTATGAATCTGCTGAAGCTCTTGTCATGCACATCATGGGGAAGCGACAGGAGATGCCTCCTTAGCTTATACGAAAGCCTTGTACGGTCACGCCTTGACTACGGAGCCGTAGTTTATAACTCTGCAACACCTAGTGCTTTAAAGATGTTAGACCCCGTTCACCATCTGGGTATTCGGCTTGTTACAGGCACCTTCAGGACTAGCCCTGTAGAAAGCCTGTATGTTGAGTCGGATGAATGGTCCCTGCATCTCCAAAGAGCATATTTAAGTTTATCTTACTCCCTGAAAGTAAAGGCAGATGTAGAACACCCATGCCATTCCACTATAAGCGACATATCGGCTGCCAGGCTGTATCGAAACCGACCGTCTGTGATGACTCCTTTGTCCCTGCGTGTAGAAGCGTCGGCTGAAGAAACAGGCATACTACTTCAAGTCAATGTCTTAACGGCTCCCAGTCGGCTTCCACCACCTTGGGAGTGGCAGACTATTGAGTGCGATGTCTCTTTTATAGAGGTCTCCAAGCACGTACCTGAGACTCATATACATTCGCACTTCCTCGAGCTTCAGGCGAAGTACTCATGCAGAATTTTACACAGACGCTTCCAAATCTCCTGCTGGTGTTGCTTACGCAGCTCTGGGACCGTCTTTTTCAACATCTGGTGCACTAAATCCACATAAAAGTATTTTTACAGCGGAAGCATACGCAATCCTCTCGGCAGTTAAACACATAAAGCATGATAACATAAAGCTTTGGTAACATGAATGTTACCAAAGCAATTGTGTTCACAGACTCATTGAGCATCGTTAGAGCTCTAATGAGTCTACGAAAACACTAAGAATTCAGTTTTTAACGAACTCTACAGCTGGTTATGCTCAGCTTACATGGGCAACCAAGTGGTCATAGTGTGCTGGGTACCTGGCCATAGAAGGCATAAAAGGCAATGTAGGTGCAGACGAAAGTGCCATGTCAGTAGTTTTTAAATATACAGACACAAACATAGCTATGTCTCCCACAGACCTAAAGCCTTTCTTGCACCATCAGTTGCGGAGATCTTGGCAAAGGCAGTGGCACAGCGAAGTGTCAAACAAGCTACATATGATCAAACCAAGAATAGGGAAATGGATGTCCGAGAAAACGGCAAGACATAAGGAAGTGCTTCTTTGCAGGTTAAGAATAGGTCATACCTATGGCACACACTCTTACCTTCTTTTTTGGAAGTGATCCTCCAAAATCTGATAGGTGTGGCAACATTCTTACAGACCTCCATGTTCAGTGCCCTGAAATAGAAGCCCAGCCTAAAAAGTACTTTTATCCTGCATATTGTGAGCACATCCCTCTTCACCCAGCATTCTTTCTTCGCCATGAGCCGCTTTTTGATTTTAATGCAGTCTTAAAGTTTTTAGCAGACATAAACGCTTTACAAATCATCTGGCCAGGGTATCTGTAGTGCAGCCTCGTCTTGCAGGCTGCAGCTGCAGTTCAAAAAGTTTTTATAGCACGTGCCTCTCAGCCCTTGACTTCAATTGGAACCTTTTGAGGCACTAGTGCTCTTGTATAAGTTTTAGTATATTATTAATCCGTAACGGAATTTTGATAGTCATAACTCTAATAATTATATATAGTCATTGTCATTATTTTAATACCAATATATTTTACGCAATTTACAGCAACTTGCTTTTAGGCCTTTTTACAGCCGTGTTACATTAACCATTTACAACACATAGTCCACTCTATTTACAGTACATTGAAAAACCATCACCATTTGTCATGGCGCTCTTTGGCCATATTTGGCCCTAGCGCCAATAAAAACCACATATTATTATTCTTACTGTAGCATGTCCTTACAGACTAACTTTCACTATTTAGAAATAAGACAAAATTACCAAGTTTTTTGTATTTCAAATTCTTCCTCTCTTAACTATGAAATTTGCCTGTACATCGCCACTGCATCATCGTGCATCCATCATAAGGAGACCATGTATCTGCCGCTCGTACATACTTCTTTCTACCTGAAGTTCTTCATTCAGATGGCCAAGGACTGGAATGATCTCGCCGATCAAACTGTACTATATCAAGGCCATTATAGAAGAAATTTTTCTTTATCGAACTGAAGCCCATCCCTCATGTAATGCCCTGTGTTTGAGAAATTAATATATTATTTAAACAAAGCAAATAGTGGGCATTCCGCAGAGCTAACTCAGATTACGGTTATGTATTGCCATAGACAGACTTTAGCTTGTTTAATAGCCTTGTTTTTTATAACATAGCACTAAGAACAAGGGTGAATATAGGTGATCTACTTGCTGTAAAATGTGTGCTACAGTTGGCAGTTTCCAACTTTTTTTCTGAAAAGTTCCTTCTAGCAAAGACTGACCAAGTTAACACTCCAAGGTAGCACTACATGGTATTGCCTTGTCTGTTATGCGCTGCCATTTTTACAGGTTAACCCCAAAAAGCAGGTAATGATGCTCTGAAGGAAGCATGTGAGGCTAGGCAGTATATTTTGCAAATTGTATCCGCCAGTTACAGTGACATGTATTAGTGTGCTCAATCTCTCTTACCCTTGTTGCACAAATAGCATTGCCAGTAAACCATATTACTCAGGAGACTGAACACAAGGCAGATTTATTGGACTAGTGTCTTTGGGGTTTTCTTTTCATAGTACCTGATTTTGACTTCTCCATCAGAAAGACAACATGCCATCTTTCATTTCTGCATCGTGTTACATTGAAAGTATCACTTGTTCTTTGCTGAGATTGGCAGTTTCAAGCTGATAAGTTATCATAATCACATTATTTCTTGCATATGTAAGAACAAAGTTTTCAGTTGGTCCATCACTGATTATGCCTGTTAAGAATGCAGGTACACATATACTTACACAAGCCTTTCATTGCATGGATACCATCATTGCTACATGTATTTCCGTTGTAGTGTGAAATAGCCTAGCATGAGGGCTAAGATTTGGATAGATGACCGTGTGGGGCTGCTGAGATCTGTGTGTATCTTAACAGGTTAATTATGATAGTGGTAGGGGCTGAAATTACGTGCCAGGCTTAGTAGGTGATGTGGAATAAACCTGGAATTATAAGTTAGTTGTTGCAATTGTTTTTTGCATGGGTGTTTTTTATTGCATTTGTCACCTGCCTATCTCATATTCATTCCAGATACCTCGTTGGCATATGCGAAGAGGGCACACGCCAGCAAATGAAGAGAAGCAAAGGAGCCCGCTCAAAAACTCTGGCGGCTTGCGCACAGATTGCGATCTTCAAGAAGAAATGGAGCTCTGCGAGTCTTTTTTATTACTGTTTGGTTGATTTCAGGTACTGACTTACATTTCCTGCTTTTCATTTTCAGCTTCTCTGATGGCCTAAGACAGGCTAGCCTGTACATGTTCTTCAAATACAGTATACCACTGAAAACTGACTTTCTTGTGTTTGTTTTTTTCCAAAGACTAGTATTCGTGTAACCTTTGTAGAGTACCAATTATTACCGCATGAAAAACATTTGGTGGTGTTAGAAAAGGAGAAAGCTCACCAACAAATGTTGAGCTCCTGATTCCCATACAAGAGCCAAAAATCTGGTTTTATTATTCTGGCTAACATCTTTCTTTTCTAATGGACTATTGACTGTATGAATTTCACTTTAATTAGACTACCTAACAGATGGCTACAGCACTGGGGAGTGCTGCACAAGACAGAAGGAAAGGAGTCACACGCATGAGCACCTGTAGCAATCGCTGGTGTTGCGATTCCTTTCCTTGCTTCTGTTTATGTTGCATTACTTTATGATGTTTTCATTATTCATCAAAGCTGCTGTACAGCACAGCAACCATACAAATTCATTATGGTGTCATTACAGTCACGATGTCTCACGAGCGAGATCCCTCTTGCGCCAGTTATGATTCTGACCCTGAACTTGCATGTTACATTTATATAACCATTTACCCATCAGAATCAGAATCAGTTTATTCAATACAAAAACGGGGATAATTACATGATAAGTATATACAGAAGGAGGTCCCGTAGTTAGAAACTGAAATGGGACCTCCTATGCGTGATGACAAGAATTATTAATACAAACAACAATGGCAACATGTAAAGTTTACAATAATAAAAGTTTTTAAAAGACAAGGCATAAATGAAAAAATGCAGCAGTTCAATGCATTAAATAACAACAAGGCTGTGGATTAGTCAATAATAGGGAAAACTACAAAGGGTGTTTTTCCAATAAAATGAAAAAAAGAAATGCAGGAAATAAATAGAGAAACACTGTTAAAGTTGAAAAAGGAAAAAAAAAAACATACTACACTGAAAAATGATAGTCGGATAAAGCTACAAGATAGTCTGTATGAAACCTGCGAGATTTCAACAATTTTAAGGGAAATGGTAATGTGTTCCAGAGAGATAAAGCTGAAAAGTGTAATGACTGCTTGCTATAGTTGGTGCGAACGCCGGGTAAAATAAAGTTCATATTCTCTGCAAATCTAGTATTACTTATATTAATGAGAGACGTCTTTGGTATGATGGTTACTGGAATATTATTGTTTATTGCCCTAAAAATAAAAATGGCGAGGTTATATTTAACAAGATCAGTCACATTCAAAATATTATGAGCATGTAATAACTAATTCGCATTAATGCTACGAGATGAAAATGTTATTAGACGAATAGCTCGATCTCGAATATGACTTGCAATGACGTTAGGTGACTGTTATAAGTGTTTCCACATGATTCAATGTTATATTGATATGAGAATGAACAAAGGCATAATACAGCGACATTAGAGTAGAAATTGAGAAATATGGTTGTGCTTTAATTAGAACGCGTATTCCATATGCCATTTTCTTTTTTACGTTAGCTATGTGAAGGTGAAATTTAAGGTGGCAATCAAATTCCACACCCAAATAGGTGCAATGATGAACTGCAGTGATTAGGTGATTGTTGATGGAAATGGATTGAAGGTACTCAGGTGATCTCTGATGCGAGGTAAAGACAACAAAATTGGTCTTATTATGGTTAATCTGCAGCTTATTATGTTCACACCTCCCGAATTGACAGAAGATCTTCGTTTAGCTTACTTGTTAGTGTTTTTACACAATTGTTAGAATTAAATATAGTAGTGTCATCAGCGTACAGAATGCACTTCGATGAGGAGAGGCAACTAGGCAGATCATTCATATAAATTAGAAAAAGTAAGGGACCTAATATGGACCCCTGCGGTACACCTATATTAGTAGTAGCTTCTTTAGAGTAGTACCCAGAAATGTTAACGACTTGTTTTCTATCTTGTAAGTAACTGCAGATTAGAAGTAGTGGCGGACCTGTTATTCCAATGGCTTAGAGCTTAGCGCAAGGAATTGTGTGATCAATAGTGTCAAAGACCTTAGATAGGTCAACAACTATGGAGACTGCAAATTTACCTTCATCAATTGCTTTTTTAAGGTAATCAGTAAGAGCTATAAGTGCTAGATTAGTTGAAAAACTAGAGCAGAAGCCAAATTTATGGGGGAAAGAATACTAAATTTATTTAAATACCTTGTTACACGCTTTTCGAATGGAAGATCACAAATAGATGTATAATTTGGCATGAGCGAGCGATCACCTTTTTTGAAAACAGGAATGACTCGACCGAGTTTAAGTTCACGTGGAAAGACACCGGTTTTCTCAAAACAAGCTTCTTACTCACCCTGCCCGTTCAGAGTAACGATATCTCCATCTGTAGGACAGCTGCAGCTGTAATTTTTTTTTGGTATACGCAGCTGAATGAATAAAGCTTGAAGTGCTGCAAGCATATTCTTATTTTTCTACCTCTGTAATTTTTTATTTGCTTTCTTTTTTTTTTATTAGTAGCTGTGCTGTGAACACTAAACTTTGATGAGCTGTTAAATTGCTATTTATTGTTGGATTGGAAAACTGCTTGCAGCACTGCAATCCTTATACATTCTGCTTTCCACTCGTGCAATAAATATAACTTTCTGGCCAGTATATTTTTATCTGTTGTTTCACCAAATAATGATAATGAACATTTAATTATCTCATTAATTACTTGAGCTACAAAAAAAAGTAATTGCATTTTTTAAAATCAGCACAAGAAAATACATATATATGTGCATTTAGGTTATATTTGCTCAATAAATAAATTAAACCTCCAGATGCCATGTCCCCCCTTAAACATTCATACCCAAAACTATGAAAGTTGCTTGAATATTTAGAAGAATTAGATGAAGTGGTATCCAAGAGGTTAATGTTGATATCGCCCTTGATTATGCCATTGCAGTTAGCGCACAATATTTTTTTTATGGTTTGATCGAAGGCACTACAGAAATCAGTAACTAAAGAAGAGGGTGATCGATAAATGCAGCCAAACAATAAGTTCCCGTTGTCTATACCGAAGACAGGTGAATCAAATTCAACAAATGCTGATTCACAGTTAGTAATATTTAACTCTGAGTCATGTCGGCGTATGTGTGGAATGTTAGATGAGACAAATATTGCTGCACAACCGTGGTTACTCCTCTCTCTGTGAGAATGCTCAGAAACGTATGAGTTAAAGCAGAATAGGTCCTTGTCATCATTACTTAGCTAGGTTTCAGACATGCATATTATTGAAAAGGTGTTGGTAAGTGTTGAAAAAAGATTCTGATAATCATTGAAATGCTTTCGGAGACTTCTAGCATTGAAGTGAATGATTGAGTCACGCGACATGAACTTATTCAGTGCAGATGTTGACAGGTGAGAATGCATGGTGGATGGTAATGACATTTAAGGGTCCCAATAGAGACAGTTAGTTGAAAACAGATAGGTCAGACTCCTCAGCAATGCGACAAACGTGGCTCTCATTTGTCTTTCTATCCTTAACTCATATATGCCCAGTGTCCTATATGTAGGACGCTGAAAATTTTCCAAATAACTCGAACATATTTTTTTTGTAAAAAAGCTAGTGCCCCCTCGCAGGTGTTTCTGAGGCCCTACCCTTCTCGCGCGCAAGTCTTCGTTAGCGTGGGAGCACTCCTCGCCACGTGCTTTCAGTCGCAAAATTGTATTTCCGCATGAGCTTCGATGAACGCCATGTCGCGGAAGAAAATGCAAGTAATATAAATTCAAATGATTATTAATGTTGTCGAAATTTTTGTCAGTTATTCCTGGGTAATTGAATATGCTCTGAAAACAATATCATTGCGATATATGCAAAGTTTTTTGTTTGCTGTCGGTCAAACAGCGGTGTCCTATATGTAGGACGCTGGGCAGATCGGGGGTCGTTGTTGTGTCACTGTGGAACGCGTGATCCGTTGCGCACGTAGCGTTGAAGTAACGTAATAAAAGACATATGGACGTATAGTAGAAACTTTTTTTTTTCCACTTGCAGTCAGGAGATTCCCTACGGTTCATTTTACCGCAGAAGAGATCCGCAAATGCTCAACGACCTTGTAAACCGCATTGACGTTGGGGAAGATGTACCATCGACTGTGGCCATTCTTCCGCCCGAAAATCACGCGGCGGCAGTGACAGAAAAAGAAAGCGGTGATGAAGAAGGCACCGTTTTATGCTCCATTACTAGAGTGCTTCAGCATTGATGAAAGCATGTGCGAGTACTTCGGAAAGCATGGATGCAAGCAGTTTATGAAAGAGAAACCAATCTGGTTTGGCTCTAAATTGTGGCGCGTTTACACTCCATTGGGCTATTTGCTTCCTGTTGAGCCCTACCAAGCGAGGTAATGTGGATCATAAAAACAAGCTTGGTCTAGGAGGATCTGTTGTTACAGAAATGGTGTCCAGGATGAAAGGAAAGCTTGATTACTCTTTTCATGTGTTATTTGACAACTTCTTTTCAAGTCTCAAACTTGTTAGAATGCTTTCGTCAATGAGTGTCAAGTGCACAGGCACCGTGCGGGATAACCAAATAGAAAACTGTCCCAACCTCACACAGAAAGAAATGAAAAGTAAGACTCGAGGCTTCTACTATTACAGAGTCGACGCCAAATCTGAAATTATCGTATGTCGCTGGATGATGAATAAGCATTTATTGGGCCCAAAATATATTGGTGGTGCCCACAGGCACCAGACGGGGTGGTTCCCTAGTTACGGGACCCATATGTTCCCAGCAGCTCCTGGCCCCTGTCCGTCAGTGCGAACTGAATCGGTAGGGCGGGGCTGGATAACAAGGTCTCCCATCGCTCAAGGGGTTGGGGATTGGGGGTGTTGGCGGGAAGGGGAGGAGGGGGGGGGGGGGGGTCCTGAGTTCTGTGCACTCGGCCAAGATGTGCGGCAGGGTGCCCTTTTCCCTTTTGCAAAAAGGACAGAGCGTATCATGTTCCGCGGGGTACATGCGGTTCATCAGTAGGGGATGCGCGAGCGATCCCGCCTCCGCTCGACGCAGGGTGGTCTGTTGTTGCCTGGTGAGTGTGGGGTGCGGTTCTGGCAGTTTGCACCTTTCCTCTCGGTACATCCGGGTAATGTCCCGAAAGCTGGTAACTGGGTGCGGTAGCTCTTCCAGCTCGTGCTCTGCCCGGATTGACATTTCTCGGGCATGGTAGTCGGCGATGGTGTTGCCTGCTACCTGCGAGTAAGCCGGGACCCACACGAGCTCTATGGCTCTTCCCGGAGGCTTGCACTTGGATAGAATGGCTCGGGCCACGGAGGAGATTACCCCCCTGCGGAAGCTTACGTAGGCTGTCTTTGAGTCGGTGACCACGGTGTCCACGCTCGGCTGTGCGAGTGCGAGGGCCACGGCCGCTTCTTCGGCAACTGCGGGGTCTGTTGTCTTCAGGGACGCGCTGACGATCAGCCTGTCTTTTGACGTAACCACCACCGCTGCTCGGTCACTGTGTTTTCGAAGCGAGGCGTCCGTGTAGAGGACCCTGGGGTTCTCTTCCAGCTTCCGGGCCATGTCGCTGGAAGGACAATAGCACAGTGACCGTCCTCTCAAATGCTCACGGGGTCGAACCAACGCAATTGGTAAAAAGTTATTCAAGAGAGAACAGGTCCAAAGTCACGGTGGAGCAGCCATTCTTGATTTCTAGGTACAATGGCAACATGGGAAAAGTTGATAGACTGGACCAAAATATTGCCAAGTACCGCACAGCCATTAGAGGAAAGAAGTATTCTTCACTCCTGATGTATCTTGTTGATGCATGTGTGAATAATGCATTCCAGTTATACAGAATGGGAACGGACAAAACAGAGCTCCTCACATTTCGAAGGACGATAGCGATGTCATACATGAAGAGTTATGGCTCCATTGCATGGAAAAAGCATGCAATCTTAACTGGAAGCCCAAAGCCGATTTGACCGCATTGACCACACAGTGATCCCTCAAGACCAGCAAACAAGGTGTGCTCATTGCCATAGGAAGACCACTACATGTTGTGAAAAAAGGGACATCGGAGTCCATGTCAAATGCTTCAAATTGTATCATTCAAATAAGTAGTATATGTGCCTAGTGTCCTATATGTAGGACGGCTACAAAAACACAGTTCGAAAAAAAATATTTTTTGAATAAAAGGGGTTGATTCTGCTTTCTGAGATCCCAGAAGCAATTATTACGGGAAAATAAATCACTTTCCTTAATTTCCCCAAGTTCGGGCATATATGGGTTAATCTGACAATTATCTGTCCACAAGTGCTTCCAGTTGTTAGCCTTTTTTAGTGCCAGTGCTTTGGAAAAGAGTGCCTTATTTAGTGGTGTCAAGTGGTCATTAACAAATATAGGGAAGTTGCCGTCATATCTGCCGATGTCACTCGGGCAGAGCCTTGCCTTTCGTGCCTTCCTGATGAAATCATTCTTTTTTGTTCGAGAACAGAATCTTGCAATTAAGTTCTTCTTTTCCTTATCTTTAGTAGAGACTCGATATACAACATTGAGATCAGTGGAAGTAACGGGACATCCAATTTTCCTGCCAATTGTCTCCAATACAGCAACACAGTCCTTGCCCTGAGTACAGGGGATACCCCTGATCTCCATGTTAATGCGAGAGTACTGATTGAGTTCGGACACCCTGCGGGAAAGTGAACAGTTTTCAGATTTCAGGGCTTTGTTTTCTGCCACAAGTGAGGCTTTTTCACTGTGCAGCTTCTCAACCAGATCATTCAAAAATTTTAGACTAGACTCAAGGCTGTCCACGTGCTTCTTTAGCTCCAGCACGTCAACCCCAGTAGTCTTCATTTTCACGACAATCTTGTCAACAATGCGATCAGTCATACGATCAGATTGATTATAAGCCTTGATTCCAGTTCTTCAATTCTTTTAGCGAGCTTAGCACAGGAGGGCATATCTAACAGCACTCAACTACATAAAAACACTAGAAACTCAATACCAGGATACAAGTAGCTAAAAAAAACAGTACCATGGCAGTCTCAACACTGCCATGGTACCGCATTGGCAGTGTTGGGAGGTACTGCAGCTTCAGTGGTAGTTTCTTGTGGTACGGCATTTGTAATGTTGGTAATAAGTACGGATTGAGATATTTTTGCTTTTGGTACGGGATTGGTAATGTTAAGGAGCACTATGGCTTCAAAAGTAGTTTCTTGAGTTGCGGCATTGGTAATGTTGGTTGGTAACTACGGCTTCAGTAGGATCATGTATCGTTACGGGAACTTCCTGGCATCAAGAGTTTGCAGGTTGTTATACCGTTATATGACGAAACTTTTTTTTACAGTGCATGACACATCACATTTGCGTGACAGATCCCAGGTTTCAACAAAAACAATTCAGAAAAGGAAGAATATTTTCCAATTGTTAACTGGTTTCAAGCCGGTCGCAGAAGAGCTTATGCTTATGGCTAGTCCCTTCCCACCCTTCCGTATGTCTAAACGTGCTCACACGTTTGACACATTTTTCCATGATGAACTCGCAACATCATGTGGCATCCTCAATCCAAAAAGCTAAACTTCCAGAAAGTGCAGACAGTGTATACGCCGGCGTCTCTTTCCCCCCCTCATAAAGTAAAGGAGCACAGATTTCGTGGTCACTAGATGAGAATTCCGGAACCACCAAGGATGTCCGAGCACATAAAGAATGGGGTAATTTGTTATACAATGTCAACATATTGGCCATAACTTTTGAAAACAAATCTTTGCGTGGACCCTTGTCTGCTGGTATTTTTACTTCCGTATGCTAAGAATGCAATATGGTTAGTATATTTTTGCAGTCTTTCCAAAATTTCCGGAAAGAAAAAGTATTTTTCTCGTGTCTTTTTTCTTCACGCCTTCAAAATTTCCGGATATTTTACATCTCTATCTATAGTTATCCCAAGTCTGAGTGGTCCATCCTTTCACTTTTGTTTCTTCTCTTCTGAGCTTTCCCCTCCGAGTTCAAGGGGACACTCAACTTATCTCCGATACGTCTTCGCGGCGGCCACCCGCGGTTGGCGCTTATCTCGTCGTTAGACGCGTGAGCAAAACATAAGCATGTTGTTTGTTCTCGTGGCCCCCACACAACCCTGCAGGCTACGGAAACGGCGCTCAGCAGGCTTGATACAGACCAGCGTGCTTTGCCCGCGTTTTTTTTTTTTAAATAAAAAAAATTAAATGTACGAAATTTTATGCAAAGCATTTCAATAAATTTCAATCATGCAAAGATCATACTTAGCATATCGTCACTTTATCTATTTCTTTTATTTTTTATTTTTATTTTTTTGTTCTCACTCTCATTTGTATTCTTGTATGCAGTACTTGTCGCAAAAACAGGATCCTTCCACCTCGGTGCCAGTTTTCTCATTATTAATTTCTTTCCTTCTTTTTCAATCTTTCTTTCTTTTTTTTCCTTCTTTTGTCCTTCATTACTTTTTTTTTTTCATCTCTTTATAGTTATTTCTTTCTTTTTTTTCTTCCTTTATTCTTTCAATCTTTCTTTCTTTCTTTTCCTCTTTCTTTTCTTCTTTCTTCTTTCCTTCCTTCCATTTTTCCATCTTGACAGAGGCGGCAACGTTACCGTGGCTTGGCGCGAAAAAAGAATCGCAGAGCGATGTTCTCTGCTTGCTGGATTCGCTGGTATTGCTATACAATACGGTGGCTGTAAGCAGCGCGTATTTGAATATAACAATGTTCTACGCTACTATAGAAGATACCAAGGAGCCAAGGGTGGTTCTCGGCTTAAGGTTACCAAGATTTTTGCTGTCAAACTGGTTTGTGGACTCACGTTGTCGGTCAATTAACCGGGCGTCGGGACCACGCCTGGAATATAAAATACGCCGTACTATAGTGCTCCGCACTTACAACCCCGAAACGTTCTTTGAAGAGAAACATGAAATCAGTCAATATTAATAAAGTATTATTTCAAAACTGCATTTTCGTTAATTTCGCGTTAATGGTTCGATTGTTGGAACAGAAATTGAAGGCCCAAGTTCCGTTTCCCGAATTTCGCGCCGACACCGCAGAGCAGGTGCGTCATTGTGACGTGATGCTGGGTGGACATATTAGCGAAGGCTGCTGGTCAGTGGCTAACCGCTCTTAAGAACGAAAAGCTCCGTTAATTCGACCTCTGCACGTCTCTGACTTGCTCACATTTTAACCGCTGGTTATCCGCTTCAAGGATTGTCGTGGAAGGCATTTGTTCGAGGGATCAGCATAGGTCATTTTTCCACCGCACGAGAAATCAAAGAAGCTGGTAGGGGCATGTTATGTTCTTTTTTTTTCCCCTCTTGTCCCTTGCATGTTATCGCTCCGCGCTAGAAGTTGACTCTTGGTGCACTCGCCTTGCTATGGTGGCAGCGGAAAATTCCAGTGCCGCTGACAACGTCATGTCAGCACTTTCACTCCCTGGCCCGCACAGACAAAAACGCCGTGTTATACTATCTTTCCACACCGAGGGCTCTGGGCCAGATTTCAGGGATCATCCGATCTGCAAGGTGGTAATATCTTGTCATTGTGCTGTGAGTGCGTACACCCCACCCCCTCTACTCCTACGTCGGCGATTATCCGAAGTGCTGACAACAAACTGCACGATTTTGCCTCTTTATGATATGTGCCTCTGGGCCGGAGCATCAATCGTCCGCCTCGCCACGACGGGGCCGTCGTTCGCGCTGGTGCGTAGATATCGCATGTTATATCAGACGTGTTTACAACGGTCGCTTGTAACCAAGTGCGGGTCTCGTTACCCTGCTTTTCGCGCTGTAAACACATCTCACCGCACTATCGGCCGTCTTGGCGTATCAGCTTGGCGTTTGGCCATTATGCAAAAAAAAAAAAGGGGGGGGGGGGGGGGGACAGTCTCCTTCAGGTGTCATTCATTGCGGATCTTGGCCCACGCAAGTGATAACTGGGGCTGTGCGCACCGCGGGTATTCTAAATATACGAAGTCACGGTTTGTTATTAATGCCATGCTTTTACTTGTCAATTTATGCTACCTCACGTACCAAGGTTTCGTTTTGTTGACAAAAGCCTGTATTTGTTTCTTAACGACGCGCAGGGAGAGCCACCTGACCTTTTAGGTGAGGGCGATGTGTCTCATCACTATCGCCTGACAATATTGGTCGTTAAATGTATGAAAACCGAACTACTTGCGCGACCTGGCCGCTTTAAGACTAATCACTTCAATTACCAACTCGGTGACTGCTCCTGATTGGTTACTGTCACTGTGTTAGATTAAATATGACAGCACAGAACCAATACCGTCTGAATGTGGCTCACCAATGCAAAGGACAGCTGTGCATTAAACGAAAGCGTCATTGGCCTGAATGTGGTTGACGGAACTGATTGTACAGAATCACATATAGCGAAAAAAAAAAAAAAGGGGGGGGGGGGGGGACTGTTGCTAGGGGAAGGCGTGCGGCTAACTTAAAATGCATGCTAGGACAATGTTTTAAATGATGCGGCCGCACTCGCAAGTGAAACAATACAAAAACAAGTAATTGGAGCAGACAACCATACGAGCTCATGCGCTTGTTAAACCAACACTGTTTAAACGTCAGTACATGAAAGTTCTGACGTAACTGTTTCTTTTTTATGATTATAAGTTATGTTTATGATATGATACATGTTAACTATGCGTAAGCCAGCCGGAAATGCCTCAAGCAAGAAAAAAATCCAGCGAGATCAGTTCCAAAGTTGACAAATGTTAAAAAACAGCAGCTACACGTATCATAAAAATAATAAAAAAGGAATCTTATGAGAGTCGTAAATTTATCACACATGATATCACGCGTGATATCGCAACTTTATCACACAAGCAAGTCAAATACGACCGGCGTGGCAAGTGGATTCACATATTCTAAGCCGCACGTTGCAATAATTTTATGACTAAACCTGCAACAAAGGTCATTAGTGGCACTACGGATTCAGGCGCAGTAGTGTACATCTTCTTTATCTTTAAACTTGGGTCTGTTGGCACTGACTATCGAAATCGTTTGTCAGACTCGCTAGCTCGGTCCGCACTGGCAACGGCAAGGTAGTTTCACCGTCCGCATGTGTGCTCTGCTGCTAAGCCAACTTCAACGAAAAAGAAAGAAAAGAAACAAGCAGGGAAACGGTTTTTCATAGATGAGTAATGATACATAGCCTAAATTAACAATAGTCGTATATCCTTCTTCGAAGAATGGGTGGCTCGGTCGCGAGTCGCGACTGACATTCAGCGCGTTCGTTGCGATGTGCGCTCGCACTGTTCGAGGCACCGTGCCAACATTCACGTGACTCTGCGGGAGGCGTTCCGTATCATTTGCCCCCTTGGCCCCTGAGTCGCAGCTTTTCCCTCCAAGAGAAGCGCGTGTCGCTGCTGATGACAGCAGGAAAACAGAGTCCACTGAGTGCCGCATGCCCTTTAGTTCAGATTTTTTTGAAGAAAATTTGGGGTTTTACTTTGCAAGACCACGGTCTGATTATGAGGCACGCCGTAGTAGCGTACTCCGGATTACTTTTTACTACCTGGGGTTCTTTAAAGTGGCTTTCCTTCATTCTTTTGTTTTAGTTTCTTTTTTCCTTTTTTTTTTCATGTTGCCGCCATAGAAATGCTGCCGCCGCCGGGATTGAACCCGCGACCTCGAGCACAGTAGCTCATCGCCATAGCCAATAAGCTACCGCTGCGGATAGTTTCGATTTTAGAGCATGAGAAACGCTGCGAAATAAATCTGGTGGCCTGCATGCTTTGTTTATGTTTTGAAATGAAGAAACTGCATGTGCTCGCCCACTTTCGAGCTATCCTAACCTTATCCAACCCAACCTGACCTAACTGCAACCTAACCTAACTTCTAGGAACACTGTCCGAGAGAAAACGATTCACATACGTTAGTCAGCAAATGTTACTATATATTAACACCACTTTATAATCAGCGGCGCTAATAAAACTTAAATATTTATTCGCTTTCTTATATGTTTTTTTGTTTTTCAATACTGATCGTTTCGCCTGCGGCGCTGTGTATGCGCGCATGACTTACTGTCGGGTTTCTATTGCGCAAACCCGGTTAGCTAAGTTGCGATCGTTGAGAAAGAAAGCACACATTAAATGTCGCTAGGGGAAGGTTGCTCCACGACGGCTCGCTTGCGCTATACACTGTTCGTCCATCGCAAGATTTCGCAACCTGTAGTTTCGACGTGCGTGCTGCAGAAATGCTTTTGGCTGTGTCAATCTGCTTACAAAGCCCACAACAACAACAACAGAGACAAAGCGGACGCGACGCTCGAATCTCTTTTATATCATTGCGCCACACGTTTCAACCCCCGCAGTTTCTAACTGCAGCCGTACTGGAGACGAGCGTTGCCAGGGCAGCGGCGGGATAGTCGCTTTCGCTGCCGGATGGCGCATCAGGCGTGCGTCATATGCAGTCTGTTCTCGGCGATGTTCTCAGCCAACGTCGATACGTTTTTTTTTTCCTGTATTCTTTAAAAAAGAGCGTTCCGATTATTACAGTATAGTTATCACGATCTCGCTTGAGGTTCGAAGCAGCGGACACTGACTGTATCATTACAGTAGCCTGCATTGTAGAGAATCAGCAGTGAGCCTATCTTGTAAGTGGAAGCAGCGGTAAAACCATACCGAATTCAATTTCGAGAGTTATATGCTTAAATCGACTGAAATCAGGACAACCACGCCCCCCCCCCCCCCCCCAAAAAAAAAAAGTAACAATTTAATACGAAACAGATGACAAGCACAGGCAATAATAAAGAGAGAGGTACATACGCACGTACAGTCTTTATGAAAAGTTTCTAAGCCCCAGTGTACGTCACTGGACCTATTGTTGGGCTTTGAATGTGGTCCCCTGAAGAACTTTCGCTGCTCCAATTTTCGAGAGGACGACGGGGAACGGTGTCGCTCACTCTCCCGGGCCTTGGAGCGGCATGCTTGAGTCCTTACGTTATGACACTCGGCGCGTTTCAGTTCCAAGTGCTGAAGAATATGAATGGCTGTACGTAAAATCTTGCCGGCTTGAGATGGCGCAGCGCAGGGGCATCAAATAATAAGGTTCGAGTGAGCTAATTACGCGCAGCCCGATGTTAAATTAAAGACCCGTACCAAAGTCGCAATCTGGTTATGAGTATATGCACAGCGTAAATTAGACAGGACGCACAGAAGACACACATGGCGCTGACTCTCAACAATTTTGAGAAATTGTTGAGAGTCAGCGCAGTATGTGTCTTCTTCTGTGCGTTCTGTCTACGTTGCGCAGTGCCTATAGTCATGATAAACCAACAAGGCCAACTTTCTGCACCTCTAGTTATGAGAGACGCTGTAGTGGGGCTCTTCGGAATAATTTTGACCACCCAAGGTTGAAGTCTTTAACGTGCGCCCAAAGCATGATACATACGAGAAATTTTGACGTTCCACTACCGTTGAAATGCGAACACCGCAGCCGAGAATTGAACCCGCGACCTCGTGCGCTGCAGCTGAGCGCCATAACCACTGAGCCATTGGGACTCGTGACAGCTTGGTGTGGTGGTGTGGTCAGCACTAAACACGTCCTATCACTGAGCCGGGTCGCGACTCGCCGTAACCATCGGCTATGCCTGAGCGCCTTAGAGTACACAGCGCCACAGCGTTACCGATGACAGAAATGTGAAATTGTAGAATGAGTGTGGTAGCGCTTGCCTGCCTTCAACCGCCCACGATGAGCACGCTGCGCAGGACAGAGTATAAAGTCCTTGATGCAGGAGCTCTATAACAAGGCGTGACGTCAGTTGTTGTTCGCGGAGTGGCTTCAACACTGACGAAGACTGTGCCGACGGCGTACATACATACATACATACATACATACATACATACATACATACATACATACATACATACATACATACATACATACATACATACATACATACATACATACATACATACATACATACATACATACATACATACATACATACATACATACATACATACATACATACATACATACATACATACATACGTACGTATGTATACGTATACGTACGTACGTACGTAAATCTTATCGATGCTATTGCTTTTCTGTTTTCGCACTAGAAGCGCTTGCGGTAGCGAATTGTTATACGTCGCGAGTGTTTCGGCGCTTCTAGTTAGGTGAGTCTGCGCTAGCAGACTGTTTCGACGCATAGCAACAACTTTTAGAACTGTCGCTACAACCTTTAGCCGATTTAAAATGTGCGATGAGAAGGCTATAAATAGTGCACTGCATGTAAACCGCGTTGTTCGATTCGATGAACGACGAACGCGCTTGTCGCTATCGCCGTTGCCGAAGTGTGTACTTTTGTTTAGTGTGCACAATTTATACCAATAAGTTTTCTGTCTATCTCGAGTCCCTCTGCTTCCCCGACTGATCGTCTGCGAACCCTCACGTGAGAGGCTTCTAGTTTTGCCCTTAGGTGTAATAACTGTACAATCTCCAAAGATACACGCGCAGCAGCGACAGCAAGTTGTCATTGGAGCAGCTTCGACGCACTGCTGTTATCGGCTGCAGGGGTTCTCGAAACCATATATCTAAGAGCGATCGGTGCGCTGCCAAAAATAAACCCGCCATATCACCACCTAAGCGCGCACGAAAAACAATAGACGGTCGGAGTATTTCGCTCACGTGGCACCGCCTTCGACGATTGTGGCTCGCGAACGCACTTGCACGATTTTTTTTTTTTTTTTTTTTTTGCACAGTCGAATGACCTAGCGGACAATCTCTCTGCGTTTATATACCGCAACATTCGATAATTGTAGCGATTATATAGGCTTTGTAGCGTTCACATGGATTGGGATCCTGCGAACCGTATTACGGTAACTCATATTTGTTCCCACCATGGGCGCCCTAACACCTGAGATAGTTAATTGAATTCTGGTGTTTTACGTGCCAAAACCACGATTTGATTATGAGCTAGGCACGCCGTAATGGGGGACTCCAGAATAATTTTGACCACCAGGGGATCTTTAACGTGCCCCCAATGCACGAGACACGGGCGTTTTTACATTTCGCCCCCATCGAAATGCAGCCGCCGCGGCCGGGACACCATAGCCGCAAAGCCACCGCGGCGGGTCCTAACACCAAGATAGAACGTTGCGATGTCTTCCTTTCTGTTAGCACGCTCACAAACATTTGCTTCGTGCCAGGGCTACACATGTATACTTAGTACGTAAGGTAAATACGCTTTGGCAAATCTGAAGTTGTCGTTTCGTCTGTGGCGGCACTTGTCTGAAAGAAATTAGTGCTGGTTGTGTACAGGTCAGAGGCAGTTAATGTTGGTTGGAGCGCCATCATGTGAAAGAAAACCGTTCTTTTCTCACGCCGTTTAATCTCGTAACGCGCCCAATAAACAAACTCCCGCTAACACAAACACGCCCCACACACGCCGAGAAAAAGGCTACTCAACCGAAGGATAGAAACAGAAATATACACGATGTTTAGACAAATAATCAATTATTGCACAAGTTCATCGATCAACGCTTTGACAATTTAATCATTGTTTGTATGGAAGACGCCGAGTTGGTGAGCATGACCATCACATATTCTTGAGCGGTGTGGTTATGACAATCGAAGTCGGAGTGCTTTGTTATAACCGTCTGTGGTACACAAAAACGCGTGGGAACAAGGACGTCTGCGAATTAAATTATTTAGAGATTTCCATTAAAACTAGTAACATCTGACTTCAACTTCAAAGCTCAGAGAAGGTAAGATGTGTCAACTGAATGAGTCTGGCTTTCTGCCGAAGCGATGGTTAAGATGTTTGTAATTTTTTCTGCACATTTTCAGTTCTTTGAAAAAAAGTTTTCTGGAACTGTCTTATTTGTTCTTTGTCCGCCCTTGTGAGCCAAGCGTGGCACGTACTTGGGTCGCTGATATAGTCAGAGCGAAGAGACGCCTCGTTAGCCGAAAATCTTTTGTCAAGCGCGCACTGTGCTAAGGCCCGAATCTGTCGGAGCATTCAGCGATGCGGAACGCATTCTTGGCGAGAAAAGCAGGAAACGGGCGTATACGCACGCAGACACAAACAAGCGTTCAAAAAAGAACGAATGATGAGATGAATAACGGGAGACACGCCAGATGGCAGAGTGAACTGTGCGACAGGTTGTTTTCCGGGCGCACTCGAAGACCGCGCACGAGTGTTGGCCCCGTGTCGCTACCGCGGCGCTTGGTTAAACACTCGCGCCTGTTCGGCATGTGCCACGGTGTTGGGACGTTAGCGTCCAGTTTTGATAAGATAGAAGAAGCTCACAGAGGTTGTTGAGGTCAGGAAAAAGCTGAGCAGGCATGAACGTAAACAGCGAAAATGCGGAATGAAAAAAAAAAAAAAAAAAAGAAAGTATCAGGGGCACCCCTCCTCGTGTCTCGCGCCGGCTGCGGCCGCAGTGAATGTCTTTCCGCGGCTGAAATTGTGCATATCTCGTTCGGCGCGGGGCCAGCAATGTGGCGCTCGCTGTCCCCCGGCCGCGCGCGCCAGGTTTCTCGTGTTTGCGAACCAAGTCGGATAAAGACACTGGAGCGCGTTTATCTGCGACGAAGGACCCGCTTTTCCTCATTGACCCTCCACGACTTGTTCCCACGTCGGCCTCGACGAACCGCGGGTCCTTCGAGCGGCCAACTGTGCGTATACTATACGACGCGTTACGCAACGTGCATGCGACGTTGGCTCCCGAAAGCGCGCTATCGAGTGCGTTGCTCTGAACGACCTTCACTGCGCTATAGCTTAGCGCCTGGGAAGTCACCGGTCGACACCGCGGTGCCATTATTCGCCGAAGAGGCAAATACACGAGCCCTTGTACCGGAACGGGGGTCGTTCAACGCAGAAACGGGCTATCGATCGACCCGTTGCGTAATCGTTAAACTCTGTTTCAAGTTGCTCGCCCGGTTTTTAACGGCGAATGTCTGCGAGAACGTGTTGCGTCGGCGCAGAGGTGTACGCGTAACTCTGGGGCTGAAGCCGTGATTTTACAGCAGTATATAGTCCTGCTAGTCAACTCAATGCCGCGACAAAAAAAAAAAAAAAAAAAAAAAAAAAAAGGCAATTTCACTTCGCGATTATATCGTTGCGGTTGACACTTCGGATCTATTCGCAATGGAGTTGCGTATTTATGGTCCTTGAGACGCATATCCTGTGCTGGGAGAAAGCCCACCGCAACATGCATCAAACAGGGCGCAACGAATATTCATCTTAGTGTGCGATGAGTTGTGGAACAGCGCAGCTTTCTTACAGCAGATCGAGCGCCACAACCTTGCCGCAATCCAGCTGCGTGGTAGAAGAGACAGCGATAAAAACAGGTCAACAGGCATATAGATGGTTTCGGAGAAGCGTCGTACGTTGCCACCATGGGCGTTTCGATCATGGTCGTTTTTGAGCGCACACCTATCACGGCAGATTTTTGAAGTGTTCGAAAGTGAATCCTGTTTAAAAAATTTAAAAAAAATCAAGAAGACTGTACAGAATGTTCACAGGAGAATAGCGACTTGAAGGGATTACAGTGGTTGATAATGGAATGTCTCTGGAGCCAACGTTTCGACAACTTCCCTTATCGAAAAGCTGCCTCCTTGTTCAAACACCGTTAATCACTGTACAGTCATCTGTCTGGTGATCGTGACAAATTTCACATTTAGCGGGAACCGGCACCGATGAAAGAACAGCGGCAGCTGTCGACACTGCAGTCCGAAAGATCACAATTGCGCTGCTTTCTTTAAACGACTGTGACATCGGATCAGTTCGTTTCTGTGCTGCAGTCAGCTACGCGTGTGACTGCAGCGCTAATTAAATGGCATAACGCCAAGCCTGGGCCTAACACCACAACACGCTTAACAAGCAGTGTTCTTATCGCGCAGATAAATAATTGAAGCCAAGTTTCGGTCGAAATGAAAGTGTTCTTAAATAGTGCAGGAAAATTGGCAGTTCGTGAACGAGGAGAATAGAGAGTTTTATTTTAGAATAGGGGCCCAAAACGTTTTGGGGCCCCAAAGAAATAGCGTCGACACCACTGCGCATGCGCGAGACGCTAACTGCGTTTGGGTTTTGCGTTGGGCACGCTATTTCACCGATTTAGCGGGAGCCCCAAAAGCAGCCCCAAAAGCTTTGCGTCAACAAACATGGCGGCACCCATCGAAGCGACGGCTCTCCGAGTACTAAACTCGGCTTGATTCGTGATAACGCGTGAAGTTTGTAAGCTAGGAGAAGTCACTGCGGTTATCGTTTTCTCTCAACTAACGTGTGTAATGAAGATTGATTCATTAGACGCCGATATTTCCGAATTCGATTGTCGATTTCATGGCTCGTAAACCTAACGTGGATTAGCTTGGCTGGTGAAGGCACGTCAAGTTGGTTACTCAAAATTAGGCGCAACAAATCGCTGGCTGCTAATAGAATAACCTCTCAATTGTAATTAAACGGAAAACCACGAAAGTTAAAATTACTTTTCCTATCATAAAATAGTATAGCTTATTTTAATATTTATAATAGTTTTTCTTTGACACCGTAGTGGCGCTGCAAGCGCAAGACGCTATTCGCAAACGCAAAGCCCTATTCTAAAACTCTCCACTTTTGCATGCCCCAACGCTAGCACCCGCAAAGCGCTTTGGGGCCCCTATTCTAAAACTCTCTATTATTCACGCTGATACCTTACTTATGGGGGCTATTTGTACCCTTTACAAACACACACACACACACACACACACACACACACACACACACACACACACACACACACACACACACACACACACACACACACACACACACACACACACACACACCCGCGCGCGTGCACGCGCACGCCCGCACATACACACGCGCGCAAAAACACACACACGCACGCACGTGCGCACAAACACGAATACACACACGCGCACGTACAAACACACGCACGCACGTGCGCACAAGCACACACACACGCGCGCGCACGCGCACACAGACACATGCACGCACGCGCGCATACATACATACGACACTCACGTGCACAGGCATACAAGCACGCACACGCACACACGCGTGAGAGCGTGCGTGCTAGGGTAGGCTGCTGAGCACGTGGTCGCGGGTTCGATTCTCGTCCGCGGCGCGCGCATTGTAATGTGCGCGAAAGAATACAGAAATGATTGCATATTTACGTACACCTTAAAGAACCCTAGGCCATCAAAATTAATCCGAAGTCGTCGACTACGGCGTTCCTCATAGCCCAGCGTGGATCTTGAGACATAAAGCACCATTAATTAACGACACGGTTTCCCGATGAACGCTAGAATTGTGGGGAAAATAGCGTGCGCATTTTGGACTGCGGTTTTTATTAACCGCATTTCAAGGTGAAGCTGTTTTTAGACATGCTGCGAAACGTGCACTATCCTTGCCCGTTCTCGCTTTTGAACCGTCTGTGATTAGCACTGAGCCGTACAGCATGGTGTATGTATACAGTGCAGTTGACGCTATGCGCGCTAATATGAATTCCTTTGTGGGAACAGGCCTCCTCGATTGAAACGCAATGTCGAAGCTTGTGCTTGTTTGTGTTTTGTTTCTGTCAACATTTTAACGTCTATTTCTTCGTTTTGTTGGGGCAAAGCCTTCTCCGAGGCACCCGAGGTAGTACGCTTTCACATTTCCCCGCCAGCATTGCGGAGTGGCTGCCGGCGCATCACCACCAGAAAGAATCCGGTGGGATATCGAGGAGCAATCTGTCAATCGCATACTCCGATTCACCGATCCACGTCAGTGATGCATGTGGCTGACGTCGCGCCGCCGGCATTGCAGGCACTCGTGTTTCGGTCGCCCCGCAGGGAGCCAATAATAAGCATACCACTCTGTGCGCGTTGCACAGCTCGAAGATACAGCGACAGAATTGAGAGCAAACAGCGTTACCCCCTTCACCTCCCCGCTCCCCCTTATGGTGGATCGCCTCCGATCGGAGGTTGGAGTCGATACTCTGCTCAGCCGAGCGTGAAATGAGCTCGCGTGCGGCAGGCCGCGCCTGAAGTCGTTTCCGACAGAGGCTCTCTTCGCCTTAGAATCTGCTGACGTTCGGAGTGGCGTAACTGAAATGCACAATACGTAGGCCTTTCGATTGCGCACGGGTCACGCTCTATTACAGGGGGATCCGAGGCGCAGGACAGATGCGCCACGTGCACTTTGATTCACTATTTAGATTCTTGCAGCCACCGCTGGCGACGAAGGGTTTTTCTCGACGAAATACGCCTAAAGGCAATTGCTAACGAGCTGTCAGTGTATTAATGAATGAATACGGCCCTGTACAACGATGAAAGACACAGCGACTTGCAGCGTTAGAATGAAAGGTTCGTGGAACTTTCGATGGATGCATGATGTGATCCGCTCTGCTCCCCGAACGGTGAACTGAAGTGCCCGGGTGGACCAATGTCAGGCCTTCTTGACTTAGCCCATGGTAGGGGCACCGTGCCCGGCTACTTCTTCGGCATGTGTATTTTGCATTGCGTACTCACTGAACGTGTTTACTGTGCTGTCAGCGCAACACTGTTTGGCTTGCCAAAGATATCTGCAAGCAGAAAATGGCACCGGCAAATGACACTGAGAAAAGGAAACGTTGAAAAATACAACTGAGATGTCAGCTTTCTCAGCTCTAAGTCTATGCACGTTCGTAACGAAAAACTAATGCGAAATCCTAATCCTCTGGTGGTAGAGCGACCATTGGTAATTTTTACTTCCAAAAATTGCCACGTCGTCACATTTCAAGACAGGCAGGGACCGGACAAGCCAAAGCTCAAACCAGTGATGTGATCGCCCTCGATTTCTCCAAGGGGGCAGAATGCAAAAACGCCCGCATATTCAGATTGCGGCGCGCTTGATGGGGGTCAAAATAATCCGGAGCCTTCCACCACAAAACCTTGACGCCGACTTTTTAACGATAAAATCTATCTATCTATCTATCTATCTATCTATCTATCTATCTATCTATCTATCTATCTATCTATCTATCTATCTATCTATCTATCTATCTATCTATCTATCTATCTATCTATCTATCTATCTATCTATCTATCTATCTATCTATCTATCTATCTATCTATCTATCTATCTGACGCCAACGACAAGAACGACGATGGCATGATGGACGACGACGATGCCAGCCTTCAACGACACGACAGCTCACAGGTCTCGGACCCATGAACCACTCCTGGGTGATCATGGTACATGATCACGGTACCTGCACAGTAGTCATCTCTGTAAAATAAAAAAAAAAGAAAGAAAGAAAGAAAAATTCAGAGCCCTTCCACTATGTGAAGATGGAAGACCAGCGAAGCTGCTGTTTTTTTTTTTTATATTTTCGTTTTTTAATTTGGTGGTTATGTTAAATGGTTGCAAAGACACAACACACAACTTCGTTGCGTCGCAGCGCGATTCACACCACCTTGCACCATCGGCCGCAGCACGTGTGGCCGCTGCACGTTTGGCTTCTCGTCGCTTTCGCATCCATTCGCGTTGTTGAGCGCGCCGGAGCTATTTGAAGGCGCGCTCTTCTTCTTCGGAGCGAGCGACACGGGTCTTACCCATACAGAGTCCAAGGGGCAACTGATGACGTCGCTAGGGAAATGGCTATGTCAAGAGAGAATGAGACACAACTATTGATTGGTAGACTATTACGTTTTATCACTGACGTTTCGACACGCATCGTCATAGACCGGCGTTTGGGCAACAGCGTTCATTGCTCCGGCGCGTTGTTTTTGTCTCTTTGGGTCCCACGTGTGACAAGGGTAGTTCAAGGCCGCGTTACAGGTCCCCGAGCCCACAGGGGTATGTGCCATCGAGCTTGAACCCTTTCTGCACTATATCACCAAGATCGGCCCACTTTGTTGTTCGACGCGTCGTTTAGTCCGCGGACGCGATCCGCCAGTACCTAGTCATATACAGCTTCGTTGTATATATATTAAAAAAAAAAAAAAGCGGTAGTGGAAGGAGTGGTCCCGTAACCGGCTCGCAGGGAGAGCGAGGCCCCCCTTTCTGCGTGCGACATTTCTGGCTCGCGTGTCGCGCCTTGAGGTCGAGCGGTTGCCAGAAGATAGACCGCTTTGGGGTTTCTAGTACCCGTCCACGCGCGCGTTCGGGTCGCTTCGAGTGCACTGCAGGCCCGACCGGCTGGCGAGTGGCTGTGCGCGGCCGCTGCTGTTGGCGGAGACGCTCCTCACTGCTGTGTGTATACACCGAGCGTGGCAGGGAGGGGCCATTGTGGCCGGCCTCCTTATCGGCACGCCGCACAATGGCATCTCGAGTACCCCAAAGAGGCCGCCGCCGAAGCAGTTGCGGCGCCAGGCGACCCTACATTCGGGACCTGCGTTGTTTCTTCACGCCGAGGCGTAGTCCTGGCTCGCGCCCCGGCGCGCTGTGTGCTCTGCACTTCGATTGCAGGGCTCACCTCAGATGTCGGTGCTCGCTGATCCGAGTAAAATCTAGAGCTGTATGGTTGCGGTGGCGTGACTCTTGTTGATACATCAACAGTGGACGAGAAGTGGACGCTTAAAGATTGAAACAACAGATGTGAAAATGTGAATGCACAGCTTTATTGTGGCACAAGAGGAGTTGAATTAGCAAATATTTTTGTTCACAAGGACTGTTTGCCATTTAGCCGGTAGTCTTCGCTTAATAATCTGTTGAATTAATTAATTAATTAATTAATTTATTTATTTATTTTTCAGGGCCCGTGGGGTGTTACAGAAGGTTTCATGATTGGTCAGCGTCCGTTCTTACGAACAGCTATAGCATATCAAACTCTCTGCGAATACGGCCCAAGATTCCTGAATGGTTGCACGGTAAAACGCTACACAAATACTTATAACATCGGTCTATTTTATCAGAGAAAGACAAACACGTGCCAGAACATTTCACTTGTTGGGGCTGCTGGCCCGAAAAGAAAATAATTTTAGCCTGGAAATGTATATGAAAATAAAATGAAGCGAATGCAATAAATGAGCACTTGTCAGCACTTGTGTGGTTCTTGACCTGCACGCCGTGTGCGGTCTTAAGCCATCAACAAGAATCGCTTGGCCGCGTTTGCTTTGTTATTGTGGATTTAAGGTTCTAAAGCCGCGCTGACGGTGCGGGCGCATTTCTGGAAAGGTCCATTAACATCTGCCAAGTTCGTTCACCAAGGTTACACAGAGAGCGTTATAGGTTATCATACCCCTGTCACACGGGTACCCGTGAACTCCGTTGAGCATGAAACTCCCAAATGGAGATTCACGACAAGGGAACTGCGGCCGTGTCACACCACTGAACACCAATGGCCACACGGCACAGTACGAGCTTTCGACGGGAGCCGCATGAGACACAAACGGTGCAGCTGCGCTTATCTCCGCATGCACAGTTTCACATATGTAGTCGCCCTTAAAGCAGTCTTTACGTCTTTTTTTTTTTTCGCAGTGTGCAATCTAATAAAATTATAGCGAAAAAGTGTGCTATATGTTACCGCAAGACTTGTATTCTCTAAGCATAGCGATGTTGAAAGAGATGCTGGCCACACTGCGCTATTGTTTTGGTACGTGGGGATACGTTGTTCGACAGGTGAGCGACTGGTTACGAGTTGTGGTTGTGTGCTGTGAAATTGTGCGTGTATGTGTGTTCGCCGATGTGAGCGACGGCGACGATGAGACGCCGGGATCGCTCATTGTGATGCGTAATCAACCGGAGCGCACGGATAAACAGACGTAATGGCGGAACATTTCCTCATGCGGCATCGTGAAGCATTGGTGTACAGGGTACAGGCTCTGATGTCCTTAAAAACAGATTAACTACTTCCATTGCGTGGTGTATTACGCAAGAAAAAGATTTAATATTGCTAAAATTTATAAGTGAGCTAGTTATGACGCTTCTGTTAGCGCGCATTTCTTCCTATAGCTATAGATATCTGGAAACGAGAGTACTCCGTATAGCCGTAATGGCCATTGCCGAAATCCCTTCGCCAAAGGCTCCGTTAAATTTCCTTAGCGGAAGGGTGACCGTGTTACACCGAGCGCATCTCCTTCGAGATAAAGACGACGGAGGTCGCGGGTGCCCGTGTGACAGGGGTATTAGTCATCAGGTCCTGGCATTGAGGAACGCCTGGACAAGGCAAGCGCTGGTCTTGGTTTGTCCATAGTCGACTACATCGACCAGTACTGATGGCGCCGTGGTTAGTAGTTAACGGCGCTGTGTTAACAGTATTACAAGAGGAATAACATTACGGTTGAAGACTTCACATGTCACGACGTCTACAGCTGCAGAATTCACAGCTCTGCGTGGTACAGTTGAATTCATCGACCCAGAGATCCCTGGAAAATGGGCCGTGTTTGTCGACTCAAGGCCGCCTTTACAGTGTACGCAGTCGATTCTCCGACGTGGTGCTCATGACCAGTTTACGTGCGAAATCGTGGAACATCACCACCGCGTGAGGTTGCCTGGCAATTGCGGGATCGACGGAAATTGTTACGCTGACAAGGCTGCTCGAATTTCATACGAAGACCACGCGTTCCGATCCCACTCGGACAGACGCTGGGAGGCCGCTTCACCAGCTTGTACGCGCGCTATCATTACCAGAAAGGAACGCCCCAAATACTCGTACAAGGCGCAACCAGACTGCGCGAACAAAAATCCTTCGCTGCAACTCTGACCACCACCCGGACTTCAGAGACGTGAGGCATCGCTTCTGCGTCGGCTGTGGTGAGTTGCCTCCACGAAGGCTTGCACGACATTAGTTGTAATGGCTTTGCGGCTGTGAAGAGAACATCGACTGGAACGGTAAAGGCAGCGCGAGAAAGGACGCAGACGGAAGGAAATGGAAAAGGGCAAGACTACCCTTCTCTGCTCCCTGTCTGCGTCTTTATTCGCGCTGCCTCTACCGTGAAATCGAACCATGAATACGTTACAACTTGACAAACTTTGGGTGCTTTTGAAAACACCTAATGTGCCACTGTCCTTGATTTGATGTACAATCACTAGCTAACGCATTGCGACGACAGGACGATCGGCCTTTCTCCGTATACAGGCATTAGTGGATCACTGCCTCTGTCGCTCGGCGGCCCATAAGGCAGTGCAGGCAGTTTTGTGCGTCTTGAGAGCGAGTGGCCATCGCGAACGTCTTTGACTGGGTGCAGACGTTCACGCTTGACTCCCCCCCCCCCCTCTCTCTCCTTCCTATTCCCCTTCCTCAGTGCCTTCTCCCCTGCATGAATACTGCATGGATGTTTCGCGACTTTATCATTGGCGAAGAACGTACTTTGTTCCTTTTAATTGCCTTTTCTGGGTACTATATTCATTTCGTTCGGTCTGTCTTGCAGCGGTCGTTTCCGGTTATCAAATGGTATTAATAAGAGCCTATTTATTTGCTACCGTGGATTTCAACTGCATCAAGTAAATGACGACAGGTATATATAAGCAATAACACTTTTTATAGATGTATATTTCAGAGTTTCTAAGTGGTTCTGAAAACTGTCTAATGGAAGAGATGAGGCGTGCAATTAATGCAATATAGTTGCCGTCTGACAAACGTTTGGCGTCCGATTCAGTTCGAGGAGGTTGGAGGTTACCTGAAAGAATCCAGTCAAAGTACCGATTTGGGCGAGTTGGTTATGCATTGCAGAATGTTTTTTTTTTTTTTTTTTTTTTTTTTGCGTTAACCTAACCAACACGGACACAGGAATGGACACATAAAGCGCTTCGCGTGTCCTGTACCCCCTTTCTATGTCCGTGTCTGCTAGCGCAAACTTTATTTCCAATTTCGCTGTCTGAAAGTAGCCACAAGGATATTCGAAATCAATTTATTAAAAGGCAAGAAATTCATTCCATTACGGATCATTCCCACTCCCGCTGAAGTATATACCACAATGAAGCCTATCAGAGATAGCGCCAGATTTTCCTTTACTGATGATTGTACGTATGTGATGCAAAACCCCTGCCGCGGCGGCCGCATTTCGATGGAGGCGAAATGCAAAAACGCCTGTGTGCCGTGCATTAGATGCACGTTCAAGAACCCCAGGTGGTCGAAATTAATCCGGAGTCTCTCCCCCCTACGGCGTGCTTCATAATGAAATCGTGGTGTTGGCGTGTAAAAATCCAACAATATAATTAATGTTTTTTTTTATATATGTGCCGCGCAACACCTGGAAACGCTTGGGCACGCTCGGAACTGTCGCGGCAACTGGACGAGCAGTCTCGGTCCTGCTTGGGACGCGTTGTTCGCACCTCTTTATTTATGGTCCCTAACAACCTTACATAAATTACGCTATTAGGGTGTATTCCATAAGAGATTATTATACGACTGCCAAGTAGGAAAACACCAATAAGCACCTCGCCAGCATGGAAAAATAGAAGCGAACTCTTTTCATTTATGATGGAAAAACACACATGGCAAAACGCATGTAACGCTGTTTTTACAGCAGAATCTGCAGGTTATCGTAAACGAATTACAGCAGAGGTGTTTCTCAAGTGTAATCTTACGCCATAAATTGTTCCTCAGATTGTTTTTCTGTTGCTTGCAGCGATATATATTAAAGGTACTTTATCTTTCGTACCGTCTGTCGCAAGTGTTATATCAGGCGCGCGCACGCACGCACGCACGCACGCACGCACGCACGCACGCACGCACGCACGCACGCACGCACGCACGCACGCACGCACGCGCACGCACGCACGCACGCACGCACGCACACACAGCACACACACACACACCACACACACACACACACACACACACACACACACACACACACACACACACACACACACACACACACACACACACACACACGCGCGCGCGCGCACGCGATTGGCGTACACTGTCGGCCAAATTAGGGCATAATTGAAATATGTAAAGGCGAGCGCTAAATGGACGAGGACAAAGCAGAGAAGTGAGAGTACGGGCGCTCACTGTCCTTTCTGTGCGTTGTCCCCATCAGTTTTCGGGCTCGGGCTTTATACTTACCTAACAGTGCATTCTTCAAGAGGTCCGCGGTATGTACAGTACATTACAAGTAAAGCCTTATGTGCAAGAAGTTCCAAATGATCACGTTGTGTTTAAACTGCCAGCTCTACTGCAGGGCATTCCGATTACTCGGAAAGACTTCAATTTTTTAACGTAGATGTTCTGAGTTCGCGCGTGCTGGTGAACGCGTTTGCTTTTATTTTTTAAAGAATCTGACATTAAAGAAGAAAGCCTATTTCGCCCCCTTTTTGTATTTGACAGAAGGCCGCTATGTCGAGGATGCTGTCGTTCGCAAAGAAGAAAAACGAAAAAAAAAAAAAATAAAGCTTTTCCACCACGTTTCTGCGACTTGTTATCGAGTTTTCCTGGAAACTGCGTGTTTAACAACTCGATTGTTCCATGCTGTTTCTCTTCAGATTACAGTGAGCACATGTTAGACTTAGATAGGAGCGACTGTATCTCCGTGAATTTTGCTTTCTTTTTGTTTACCGTTTGTGCAGCATCTTCTATATCTCAAAAGTGGAGAGGAAACAATATACTTCGCGCTGGCAGTTTTCTTTCTTTCTCTTTCTCTCTCGCTCTTTGCATTGCTTATTAAGTTATTATGTACAAAGGGCCTCGGGATGCGGCGCACCGTGAACTACTTTGCTCGATGGGAGTGCCCATGTATATTGCGGAGTGGTGGAAAGGGAGGGGAGAGGAAGGAAGAGAAGGAAAGTAAATTGTCATGCCAAAGTACTAGTCTGTTTCTGCGGCCACTTCTTCCTTTGCGCGCGCACGCCCTCAAGGACCTTCAGCGCGCCTTCATACCCAGCCCTGCTGAATGTCGTGTCGCATAACGGCGGCAGTATGAGTGCGGATCACTTTAAAGGGAACACCCAAACGTGCGGCTCTCACATTGCTGGCGCTCCAGCTACAAGTGGCTGCGGAAGCAATCAATGCCAGTGCACTGCACAGGTGGGTCGTAAGGAATCCGAGCTACCAACCACAAGTCACCTGCTGCAAATCAAGCCGATTGTACTCTTGCGAGAGAGGAAAATCCGCACATGCTCTGCACCCAAGTGCTCCCTTTAACAGTGAGAATGCAGTATAAGTGCTGAATGCACGTGGAGGAGAAAAGAAGGGTTTGGAGGGACTCGCGTGTTCTAATACGTAGGTGTATACGCGTGGTGGCTCGACCCGTCGGACGACGGTGTGCACGCCAGCCTGATTTCCGACTCGACCCCATTCGCCTGGAGTCCGGGTAAACGAAGCGCCCTGTGGGAGACCATAGCTATACCGCTGCATTCCTTTTCGCGCTCCCGTATTGTTTGTGTCGTTTTCTGTGACCCGCACATTTCAGGGCTCGTTCGAATGCTCGGGTTCGTTTCATTTTCTTACCGGAAGTGCCTGGCGGTATACTTGTCTCCGCAGGCGCGAGCGTGGTCAGCGCATTAATCTCCGTGGCGTTGGCTGTAGTCGCGAGGGTAGGATGTCGAAGTACTGCTGGAAACAGGTATCGTCCTATGCATGTGCATCCACGGGGGCTGCAAAATGTTCTATAGGAGACCATGCGTCGGCAAAGGGATGCATGCTTGGAGCGCTCACGCATGGCGACAACTGGGTGCTTGGCGCTCGTATGCCTGGAAGCCTATAGAGCTCGGTGGCGTCGGCAGAGCGTTATCGACTGCTTCATTTGCCTACAATGGCGCGGGGACTGGTCTCACTTTGGCGTCGTCGCGAAGCGCTATCTCTGCACGGGGTGATCGTGGATTGACATAACAGATTCACGCACCGTTTTGACAGCTGTTCGCTTTGCGTCGTGATAGCCTTTATTTTCGTATTTAGGGGCTTCAGCGCATAGCCAGTGAGCTACCAGGGCGGACGGGTCGGGGTGTATACCGCTCGTGCTTGAATGCATGTATGTTCGAGAAGAAGCGAAAATGCCATCAGCTCGAGATTTGAGAGACAATATTTCGCTATAGTATCTGTAGCGATTTAAGCGGTAATTTGGCAATTTGTAGGGTTGGGCGAATATTGAAAATTTTTGATCAAGAATCGAATTCTTTGGTTTCAAATTCGAAGTATTCGTCGCGAAAATTTAAGATTTGATCTTTTCGCATTTTTCAATACGAACGAATATCCGAGGTTTGTATACAATTTTTTTTGCAGCCCGCATGGCATAGAAAAAAGAAAAGCCAGCGCATATATGGTGTGCCGGCTTATTCAGTTACTCTTCTTGCTTACTTTTCTCCAGTCGATGATAGCATTACGTTTATTAAAGAGGGGTAAATAATACATATATTCCATTTGAAATACTGAATATTAGGACTATTCTAATACCACTAGCAATTTGCAGCTGCCCTACTTCTGCACTATAAACTACCGCTTACACACAGTGAAGGAAAAGTGAAATAGTAGCACAAGTGTCAGTTCTAAGCGTATTTTCCCCGTTGGAATTGCTTGCTTATTGTTAGTGTGAGAGCGCCTGTGAGTGAGTACGTGACTAAAGTTAGACGTGGACGTTATAATTCCCGTCGTGGACGTTAATTACCGTCGCCACAATGTTTAGCATCGTCATGTTCCCTTAAACAAGGAGTTGCCAGAAAAGAAATGAAGTAATGAAAGACAGACGCCCGCCTTGAGGTTTGTGCACCTGCATGCCATGACGTCACTGATTTCGACAGCATCTACTCGTGTCCAGCTAATCGTTTACCGGCAAAAGGCGGCGCGGCGGCATTGCATATTAAAGGATCTAACTCATCCTATGAATTTTGAAAACTTTTCCTACACCAAACCGGCCAAAATACGAGAAAATACTTTGAAATTCGTAACGTGAGGCTGACGAACCGGAGTTCAGGTGTTGGCGTGGAATTCAAGAGAAGGGACGTTCGGCCTCCAATTTCTCCAGTGATACTCAACCTTTCCCCGCCAAACGCACCCGGGGTCGTGGATTCGATCCCAGCATCTGCGGCCGCATTTAGATGGGGGCGAAATGCGAGACTGCTCGTGTACTTAAATTTAAATGCGCGTTAAAGATCCCCGGGTGGCCAAAATTATTACTTAGTCTCCCACTACGACGTGCTTCATAATCAGATTGTGGTTTTAGGACGTAAAACCCCGCATTTAGGTTTTGAATTGTATCCTACATGAATGAAAATAGAGATTAAAAAACAAACAAACATGTTGCCATTGTTAAGGCAGTGCCAAAGGTTAATAGGCGCAATGCTCAATCTATAACGAATGAGTATTACGCTTATTAACCTAATAGAAGCGGTGAGAAGCATCTGCGTAAAACGAGACGGATGTTCTCACCATACTTGCTGAGTAAAATGCTCGAAAGGAAAGGCAGATGTAATGAAGCTCGTATGTTTCTGCTGCGGCTCACGCGTTTTCGTCATGCGTAAGATGGCTCACCTGGCAGGAGCTCTCAGCTGTTCTGAAGGCGCGTGTGTTTTGCTTCTGTAGAAAGCATGTCGCTACTGTCAAATGGTTGTTGCAACATTTATCATTTAGGTGCTCACCAGTATAACCGCGGTTCGTGTACCTCGTCAGCGCTCGTGTAGGATCAGACACGCGTATAAACACGCGACGTCATGCGCGATTGGGCAGAACTCGCGAACTTCTCAGAATAGGGTTATGGCGGGCGTCCTGGAACCGGTGGCCTTTTCGCGATGCATGTTATAGGCGCTCTGAAAGAATTTCCCTGCTTTGCCTTTACCGATATAACTAGTTCTGTTTATCGGCTCCAACAATAAATAACGTAGCTGATAGTGGTGGATGGGGTACAACCTCTGTAAGGCAACTATTTATTGCTCTGCTGAGCGTTCACACCGCTTCGTTTCACACTGTAGTAACTAACAACAAACTGCTAAGGCTTACGTGCGAAGCAGGAACCTACCGTTGCTAAACGCAGTGCCCCCTCCCCCCCCCCCCCCCCAAAAAAAAAAAAAAAAAAAAAAAAAAGAAGGTTGCCACGAACGTCTCATCCGTGTGCCAGCGTATACGCATCCTTGAATCTTTGTAGCGACCACATTTTTTTTACGAGCTTCACTTTATTGCACCAGCTGATCCCGTTTTCTTTTTATGAGATGTGATCTTGCAGTGAGCAGTCTGTCGCACCTGCCCCAACTGGCTAGTGAGGACCAACCCGTGGGCGTCGGAATAAGAGAGGGGTCGGTAACACTGTTTCTTTAGGCAGCGGACCAGTCACAATAGATTCCGTGAGTTAAGGATTTGTCTGTAAACGCATAGAACCTGTATATCATTAGTAGATATGGCGTGCTGTCCAGATGTAAAAACTAAACCATTGCAATACCGCCTTGAGGAAATGCTTGAAAGCAGTTTTTGCCACGCAAATGTGCAACGCGGCAATCGCGAAAGCACAAATATTCTGAAAACGATGTGCGCCCACTATAGTGCAAGTGAGAGCAAGTATACCGTGCGTGTGCGTGTCCGCAAACCAATGTGGCCCAAGGAAAGAAGAATACACAATCTCGCACGCGGTCGTTCGGTCGCTGAGCGTCACACATCGTGCGCCGCCAGTTTCGCAGAATGCGTGTCTTGCCCATTTACAGCCTGAGCGCATGTCGCCGTTTAAGTGTCGCGGCATTTAAACTTAGTTTCCAGTTTTTATTCTGACCCCGCCTCTCTCGTTTATTTAATGCTTGTCTCGGAACAGGACCTTGTTGTTCCAACAGCTCAAGACTATGTAGAAAGGGTCATGGGCCCTGGGAACAAGGGAAGCGTCGTCGACCGGCCGAAAGACATGGCCGGATGACCCGCGCGGGGTCTCACCCCCGGCACCGTCGACCGGACTCGTGTCGCCTGCACGCATCGTCTGCCACGCGCGCGCGTGCATACGACGGCCGAGCTTGCCAGGACCATCGCGGCTGACCGCGCGCGGTGGACAGCGGCCGTAAATTCCTGCGCAGAGCGTCGAGCGCGGCCGTGCGCAGTCATGCGATCCGACAGTCGCCGAGCCTGCGATCCGACAGACGCCGAATGCGGCGTGCGGCCCGACGGCAGCCACACGACGAGCGGAGTTGGCCATCGCGCCCGCGCCGCCGCTGCGCTCGGACCTGCCGGTCGGCGCAACTCCTTGCGCGCTCCCGGTAGAACCGGTTAAATGCTCCGCGATCGCTGCGCAGCGCAAATGAGCTGTGGCCGTGCACAGCCGGCGAGAACGGCATTGCTGCGCGGAAAGAACGCGGGGCTCGTCTCGCGCCCGCGTCTAATGAAGTGCGGCCCTGCCGAACCGCACCCTCGTTGCGGCGTCGAGCACCGCGCTCCCAGAGAGACAACCGCACGCTGTTTCTTTTTTCTTGTTTTTTTCTCTCTCTCTCGCATTGCAATGCACGGAAGAAGGGCGACATGGCGAGAGAGGCGCAAAGTCACTTCATCTTGCGGCTGCGCGCGCGCGGCCATTCGGACGCGTTAATTAAAGAGCCCCGGGTGTGCGTTATCTGCAAATCCGTGGACGTATAGCGTATAGGCCACTTTTATTTTTTCCTCACCAAAGTTCAGAACGCGCGCATTGGCTCACACGTCAAGCTAAGAGTTATTTTCCATTACTGGCGCTTGGCGAAAAAAAAAAAAAAAAAAAAGGAGAGAGAGAAAAAGAAACTGCCGAGGCTCTGACTGTGGCCAAATTAGGTACGTAATCACGACGGCCATTCTACTTGGCGTTAATGGAGTCGAACAGGAATCCCTGAAGGAAGAACGCCGTGCAGGGGGGAAGGGAGCAAGGGAATACGTCTTCCTGTAACGCTCACCCTGCGGGCGCGCTATACGCTTGCAAAAATAAATCAGTTCACCCGCTATGTCTGTAGCCCGGCCTACAGATGGGCTGAAAAGTAAATAACGTGTCAGTGGTCATCATCAAAATTAGCAGCCACAAACGGGAGCAACAAGACGCAAAATAAACGACAATATTCCATTTGGCATTAAACTGGTAAATATGTCACCATGTGAAAGACGAGACACTCAGCCTTCATCGAATGCAAGAATAAAGTTACAATTTTCGCAATCTTCGTTTGTGTGGTGTGAGCTAGCGTGCATTATTCTTGGATAGAAGAACCTGGAGGAGAGCGCAATACTTACGGCATTCCAGTCCGGGCCATTAAATTGAAATATCTATGAAGACTGTGCAGGCATGCTCACTGGATGCCTGTACAGTCTTGTGACAGATATTAAAAGGCATGTCACTGGAATGGGTGTCGTGAATGCTGACTCTATAGACGCAATCAAGTGAGCGATTATTTTTTGAGCCCGTCGCGGTGGCTCAGAAGCTACGGCGTTGCGCTGCTTAGCACGAGGTGGCATTAAGTATAAACCGCATTCACGCGATCTTGCGCGCGACAGCGACAAGCGACGCGATGGAGATGGCTGTCGCGTTCGCTCGTCGCCTACAAGTCGTACCGCATGCAAGCGACGAGACGAGCGACGACTTTTGAGCGACGTCTCCTCGGTGTTGCCGGTATGAGGGCAGCAAATACTCGCCGAAACTGGCGTGACGCTTGCTTTATTAATTTAAGTTGATGTCTTTTAGTGTAAAGAGCAGCATAAATATTTCTAAATGTCTTGCACTACGTTATTATCCTTGCACGTATCAAAATCTAGTCGTTTGCTCGTTCTGTGCGACAATCGGTAGTACTTGACTGATGTATATCCAGTTCCGGCTTCGCGCTATTGGCTAGTCGCTCATAGCACTTCCGGGCGACGAGCGACGGATTCTAGATTTCTAGAACCGAGCGATTGAGCGAAAAGACCAAGCGATCTGTTCGCGCGACGGCCCGTTTCGTCGCTCGAAGCCGTCGCTCGTCGCCGTCGCGCACGAAATCGCGTGAATGCGGTTTGGGCTTTATGGTGGGACCAAAAAAAAAAAAAAAAAAAAAAAAAAAAAAAAAAAAAAAAAAAAAAAAAAACTTGTGTGCCGTGCTTTGGGTGCACGATAAAAAAACTCCAAGTGATGCAAAATTCACCCGCGGAGCGCTAACTTCCGGCATCCCTCATAATCCACTGTGCAGTATGGAGGCGTGAAACCCCACAATTTAACCATTTTCAAAAACAAAATTCAGCCATTTGAACCTCGTCGAGCACGATGTGAATAAAAGCAACGCGCTCTCCTTAACAGCATATTTTTGTCAATCGAGCCGTAAGACTGCGAGAACAATTGCCATTTCGAGCTTGCGCACGAAGAAGAGGAGAGCACGTAAGCACGAGCAATCAGGAACCGCGTTCCAGCGCCTCGAACACGCGAGTTCTCCTCTGCCAGCGCAGGCCTACGTCGTTGCCGATATGCAAAACGCGGCCCCGATAACCGGGCAACCCTTAGGAGGATCCCCTCGACGGCCCGGGCTGCCAGCTTGGCCGCCGCCTCCACCCGGCGGTCCACCCGGCGGTTCTCCCGCGCGAGGCTCCAGCCCCGGGCGACTTCGCACGCCTTCACCGCTCAGGCCCTCCATAGACGTGCGCTCCGGCTCGCCGCCGCGTCCACCACTGGCAGTACCAGCGCCGCACCTGAGGGCTGCCCCACCCGTTGGCGCTCAGCTACCGCCCGGCTCATCGCCGGCTCTGCCGATCCCCGTGGCTCAGAATGTCCCTCCGCCACCGAAGCCTGATGCCTCGCCGTCGGCGGGCACGCCAACAGCAGCACCGTTCGCCGGACCGCCTGCAGCCGAAGCGGCACCGCAAGTCGTGCCGCCGTCGGCAACAGCCGTGCCTGCAGTTGAGCCGGTGCTGCCATCACTAGAGCCTGATACTGCTCCAGGCGCGCCTTTGGGCGCTCCAAGTACTCCACCGACCGCTGGACCTGAAGCTCCGGCACCAGCACCGACTACTTATCCAACCGCCGAAAGCTCGGGTTTTCCAGCAGCGGCAAGCAATAACTTGGTTCCTGGGCTGTCTGCTGACAGCGGCGTGTCTCCCAGCGCATCTGGTGCCTCGGCCACGTCTGCTGGCGCCAAATCGAGTGAAACAAGGGCTCCGAACGGCTTGAGCGGGGACGCACTCATCCTGAACAAACTGACTGAAATTCAAGACCTGCTGACGAAAAATGCCGCTGAAGCGGCCGAAGGCAATCAAGCTGGTCTCGATCTGAGAGGCAGGAACAACAAGGTCGCATTTTCGATCGCCGCTCAATCTTTACCGTTCCTGCAGTCCACGGAAACACGAAACGGCGCTCAAGTTGGTGGACCTCAGCGGAGTGGCAACGGTGTCGGACCATCGTTTGCGTTCACTTACGCACCACCTCCGGTGTCTACGCAGAACGTGCCACGACCAGACACAAGAGACGAACTCCCTGTGAGGTTCGCCTATGCTCCCGTATATACGTCTCTGCCTGGAAATACTTCCAGGCCACCGGTCATCGCAAGTACCGTTCCACTGACATTCGCTTACGGGCCGACACTGTCATCTTTGGGACAAGGTGTTACTCAGTCCTCAAGGCCAATGGAAGGCCAACAAGGGCCGCAAACTGCAACTGCATCAAATGCCGCTGGGCCGAATATGACAAGGGACGTTCCGCTTGCATTCGCTTACGCACCTGCTACAGCGATGGGACAAAGTAACCCAGCAAACTTGCAATCAGCGGACAACGACGTTCCACTGACATTTGCCTACGGCCATTCTTTGTCATTTGTGGAGAGAGAAAGCAGGAATCCTCAAAGAGCAGCAGGCGCCACTCCTCCAAGGAATCTCCCTCGAGCTAACGCCATGAACGAAGCAAGGGCAAATGAACTCCCTATGACTTTTGCATATGCACCTGCGTCATCTGGACATAACAATGATGCCCCGTTATCAACAGTCACACGAAGGCAAATGCGACTCCCGCGCTACAGGTTCGCGTTCGGACCTCCATTTTCAGACCGATCAGACGCATCGAAGAATTACTGGTCTTCTCCGTGCGCGGAAACCCCGGCAACGCAGGTGCAACCACCTACGCATTTCCCACCTACCACTGTGACCATACCGACAACACCAGACTCACCACCCATGCCTCCGCCCGAAAAGCCTGCAGCAGAAACGAAAAGTCGCACAACTCCTCCTGCGCCACGTTTATCGCGCGAAAAAATTTACGTCGAGGAAACTGAAGAACACGCTAGCACTGAGGACAGCTACAAGGGGCGGCGGCGCTTCATCAGAGACCGGCACTTTAGGCAGACCGACGAAGAGGATGAGGACGATAACGGTGATGAGGATAGTGAAGATGAGGATGAAGAAGGCGAAGAAGGCGACTACGACTACAATTCATTCAAAGAACGGGCAAGTCGCAGTCGTCGTTGCTCATACGAGCGCAGGCTGCCGCCAAAGGCCGAGAGACGTCGGCCCACAGCAGCTCCCCCCATGATGGGAAGACACATGGAATCGCCTAGACCAACGATCGGTATGTACCCAGCGCCTGCACCCTACTATATGCACCACCAAGCTCCGGCACCCATGGCGAACTTCTACCAGCCGAGTGCACCGATGGGAGCCATGTTCCCTCCACCAGACGGCTACCAGCCTCCGGCCCCGATGATGCAGCCTCCTCCACCGATGCCTGCCTATCCTCAGGAACAACCTCGCATGTGGACAAACCAGCAGCAGTGGTCACAGCCCACCAGCGCACCGCCGGAGAGCAGCTTCCCGGAGATTGGCATTGTACGCAGGGAGGAGCGGATCGCGTACGAATGCGCCTCGGGCCAGACGTGCCAGGTGCGAACCGACAACCGCACGACTATCTCGGCAGACTCCGGCGTCGTGAACAGCACACCTGCACCGGAACACGCTGCCCATGGTGACGGGCGAGTTCCCTGTCCGTCTAGACAGCCAGCAAGGAGTCAAGTCACGGCCCTACCGAAGACAGTGACAATAATTCCAGAGAATGAAAAGCGGCTGCAGTTGACTCCCAATGTAGCTTTGAAGATCGCCAGGGATGTGGAAGAAAACAACGTGACCGCTTCTCCGGGGGACAAAAGAAAAGAAGTTGAAATCAAGATTACAGAACAAGTTGTAATAGCAATGAAGGACGACGACGAAACAGAAATGGCCGAGGAAAACACTGCGGGAAGCTGCACACAGCTGAGAGTCGAAACTCCCGCCGTCGTCGTTGAGGCTAGAAGTGAGATTGAGCTTCAAGCAGAAGGTGCTTCTGCGCCGGTCGCACAGAAAGGAGGTGGCAAATCTCCCGGTAAAAAAACTCAGCGAAGCCGCCCCGAACAGCGAACAGGATCTCGTGGTACATCGTGTTGCAGAACACTGAGTCCCTGCTTCCAAAATATATGTCAACCGAAGCCCGCGAATACGGGCGAGGAACAGCCATCGTTCTTCAGCTGGATAATGAACTCTTGCGCTATGAATGTACCTACAGACTCGTCCGAATCGTCAGACTCGTCGGAGTCTTCGGAAGACTCGTACGAGCTACCGAGAAAGCAGAAAAAGCCATTGCCAGTTGTCAAGCGCAAGTGCGGTCAAGATCCACGGCTTCAGCGATTAATAAAACTAGAGAGGCTGCTTAGAGAGAAGATGGCGAAAAATCCTGAGCTCCGTAAGATGCTGCCGGAAGAAGTGTTCCTCACCAAAGACGAGACAGCGCGAATACAGGAACGCCAGGAGCGTGAAGCCTCGGCTGCTGCTGTTCAGCAGCGAGACGAAGCGGCCCAGACGATGGACGCAGCGCAGGCCGACATAAACAGGCTGCTGCAACTCGAAGCGGACCTCAAGGCAGAACTGGCGAAGCTGCAATGCGCACGGAGGGAGCCACTTTCGAGCAGGGCAATGGTCGAAGATGGTCGTGAAAAACTCAAGAGCATTGGTGAGGCTACTCTTTTTGACCGCGCCGTTTTCGAGACACCGAAAAAAGAACGAGTTACAATGCGGGATTTCGCGGTCGGTGTTCATTACGACGTCATGGAGTCTCCAGGTCCTCCTCCTCCGTCACCAGAGCCTGGATGGCAATCGATGCTGTCTAGGCCCCAGATTTTGGACGTTTGTGAATCGAAAGGGACACAAGCGTCTCTTATTGTTGAGAGCAGCACCGCTTCTAACGAAGTCAGCGAGCGAGGGCTGTATTTTGTCGGCAGCAGAACGAAGAAAGACGGTGGAGTAGAAATTCTGTTATCTACTCAACATAAAAGGGAATCAAACCGTGGGGACCGTACAGCCACTACAATGCACCGAAGTTCGTCACTTATCCGGTCCTACAATGACCGAAATGATAAAGAGTGGCGTGAAGACATCTCGCGCCCAAGGCGAAAACGGCAAAAGACCGGCTCTTCAAGAGCTGCCACACCTGAGAGGCATTCGCCGCTCTTTAAGGACAAGGCTTCGCAAACGACAGACACAAAGGCAGAAAAGAAAGTGGCACGAGTAACGGCAAAAGACCGTAAGGGAGAGACATACACTGAAGTCAGCTTTTCTACTGAGGAAAGCAGCGATATGCAAAAGTTCACATACGCACGCAAGGAAAAATCCAGCGTTTCAAGAATCAAGCGCACCCGAGATGACTATAGTGACAGCAGTGGTTCTTACGGAAAGGGAGAATCTCGACGCAATTCACTCTGGCCTCGACTTTCTTCAGTGAAGATTACCACGCGACCATCTGCCCGCGTCCAAGTTTTCAACAAAGGCTCGAAGCGGTTTTCAGCTCGTGCGCCTGCGTCAAGCAAGGTTTCAAACCTGCCTTCCTTCGACTAAGGCAACTACAAGATCATCGACCCGGGCAGCGACAACAATAAGTTCTAGCTCAAACGCGTCATCGTTGCTTCAGAGAAGACGTAGCCGGTCTGCGAATCCGACATCCCGGTGCAGTTACTACGAAAATGCAAGGACATCTCGCTCGGTATCGCCGCTGCAAAGCGTGCGGCAGTCGCGTTGCACCTGGCAGCAGCACAACGAGTCGACGCGACGCAAGCAATCATGCAGTACTGTTCTGCAAGTGCACACCGCTAAAATGCCAACCGACCAGCTGGCACAAATTTGCCCACGGCACTTACGCGAGTTTCACCGCGTGGCCCTGGAGCCACACCTGTTGGAAGGGCAGGAGAAGAGCCGGATGCAAAGCCAGAACTGGGATCAACCGGCGCAGTGGTTTGACAAAACGAACAGCGCCCGTGCTCGCAATGCCACTCCACAGCACGACGGCAAGCAAGAGGATATGAAACTATGGAAAGACCAGATATACTTATGTTATCAACAGAACAACGACACCGGACAAGGGGACCTCCCAGCGGCAATGACTTCGAGACTGGCTGAAGCGCCCGACCGTCAAGCTGCCGCAGTAGTGAATCGGCCATTGTTTGTGCCTGAGCACATGGCTGCGCCGGGACCACTCGAAGCTGTCGAAGTGAGAACACCTTCGGAAGCTGCGAAACCGGCTGCCGTCAAAGTCAATGAGAACAGCGAACCAGAACAGGAGATATCTGGAACAACCAGTTCCAATATAACGTCTCGTACTACCGGAAAGTCGAGCTACGGAACACCTGCACAGAGCATTCCTTCCTACTCTTCATTCAAGTCCAGAGAGCCCCGCCTAAAGCGCCTTCATGATCCTCAGCTGCGTCGAAGTCGGACAGACGCTGTCGTCTACTTCCTCTTGTTGCTGGCCGCCCTGTTTTGTCTCTTGGCTGTTGTGGATCTTTTTGCAGGCAAGGACACAAGTAGTGGATTTGAGGTCACCACTAAGAAAAATGTTTCTACGGCAATAACTACACGCAAGTATGCATCTGTACTGCAACATTCTCATCGAGGTGTTTCCCCCTGTCACGATTTCTACAGTTCTGCATGTTTCAAGCCAACATCACGAGTTGCAACAGACGTAGCTGTGGTTAGAAGACTGGAGAAGACTCTACTACAGCAACATGATTCTCCACTCAGACCACTGTGGGAGGAGTGCGTGAACGCTTCGTCACGACCAGACGCCTGGGCACAATTTCGGCAGCTTTTGACGACAGTCTCTCTCGAAGGCTGGCCCTTCAGCAGGACCGCTCCAGCAAGGCCGCCGGCAGCAGTGTGGGAAGCCGCGGCGCTCTTACTGCGGCTCCTCGGTCTGCCAGCTTTCGCGTCGCTTTCTATACGAGACCACCCGAACCACCAGGGCAAGTTCATTGTAGCCCTGGAGCCACCCCAGCTGCTCATCAATGCAAGCGCGGCCGCTCACAACTGGAGTGTTCTCTGGCACACGCGAGCAGCGGGCTCGGTTCTGTCTGCCTTTGGTCTTGACGAGTCTGGCGCCGCGAGTGACGTCACTGCCCTGGAGCGCCGGCTTGCCGTGTTGGCGGAACCACCGCCTACCGAGACGTCGGGCTTAGTCGACAACATGGCAGTGCTTTTCCGGTTCCGGCACTTTGTGGCGCAAGCACTTAACCGCCTCGTGCACGTGTCGGACTCGACTGAGCTCTGGCTGCGTCATCCATCTTTCGTGCAGGGACTTCTACGCCTGCTGGACGAGTCTTCTCCTCAAATACCACTGAACTACCTCGGCTTCCGGCTTCTGGTGCGCGTGGCGCCTTTCCTGCCAGCGGCGCCGGGAGGTGTCGGCTCACTGCTGGCACTGCACCTGGCACACGGCCGACCGCTCGAGCTGGACACGGCGCATGCCTGCCTGCGGCTGACAGCGCAAGCCCAGCCGCACCTAGCCCTGCTGGCCGTGTACAAGGGAGGACGCGAGCTCTACGACCGGCTGCACCGGCTCGATTTCGCCGGCCGACTGCGGGCTGCAGTCGAAGCGCGCCTACAGCAGTCCACGGGCCTGTTGGACGCGGCAACGCGCACCCAAGCCCTGCGGCGGCTGCGGCGGCTCCACGTGCGCGCCTTCTTCCCGAGCTGGGTGCGTGCCCCACCCAGTGAGCAGCCACTGTCGAGTCACGGCCTCGCAGCCTTCGTCGAGGCAAGCTCGCGCATGACTGCACTGCGCCAGGGCGTGCGCCCCGAGGCGCGCTGGATGGGCTCGCCACTGGATGGCCACTGCTCCCGGGGCTCGCGCAGCCTTTACGTGCCGGCGTCGCTCGCCGAACCATCTCTCGCAAGGCTCAGCGCCCGCGCCAGCGCCTGCCTCATGCGGGCACTGCTCTTGGACACTCCCCCGTCGCTGTTCCAGCGCTGCTTCCCATCAGCAGAGGTGTTCATCGATGCGGCCGCCCTGCCAGTAGCCTGGGAGCTGTTTCAGGCGACGCAGTGGAAGACGTCTCGGCAACAACTCGGCTGCCGACCTCTTCTTCACTCATTTCTCAGCCGACCTGTGCCAGTGGCGTAGCCGGGTCATTCTTCCCTTGAGCAGTTCGTCTGAATTCCGAAGCACATTTAACTGCAGCGGGGACGATGCAATGGCTAAGCTCCGCGCATGCGCGGTATGGGGTTCGTGAACCCGGGTAGCCAAGTGTCGCCATTGCACATCCGTGTTTCTTGACCACTGCCACTCGGAAGAGGTTTTTTTTTTGTTGTTGTTGATGGGAGATGTGTTGTCCTCTGTTATTACAAGTGCTTTGTTAAACAACTGTGCCTCTGTTTTCTTCGCGCACTCCGTGCACTGCAAGCCCCGGCTTCCTTGGTGGCTTTGCATCGATTTATAAGCGATGGTGTTTTACATACCGTAGCGGCCAGTCGCGCGGCAACTTTGCGTGTATTCGCGAGCTTCTTTCACGCTCGGAAAAACACTTTTATGAAGCACGTCTTGAGCAACAGAAAGCTGTATCGGGAGTTTCATGTTGCTGTCCAATTTTTTCATTGTCACTTTTCATCTAATTATAATATTTGAGAAGATTATTAATTAATCTAATTATGTAATTAAGCTGAATGCAAAAAATATGAGTATCTTCAAGCGACGGCAAACAATATTACATTGGTTCTGTCCAGCTACGCGACATTTAGATATCTTTAAATCGTGGTGCATGACATTTGGGACACCCTGTATAAAAGGAAGTAGTTCTTCGAGTCCGGTGTTTAATAAATTGAAAGAAGTGCATGCGCACGTAACAAAGGAACAACAAACATTTGATTTCGACGGTAAATGAATGTACGCGTGTTTGTAGTCATAGGCTACCTACGCTCTCTCTCTCCCTTTTCCGTTCAACCTTACAGAGAAAATGTATAAATTGAGCCCTGGGTGCTTGCAATCGCACTCTTGATGAAGGCCGGCCCCCGGTCGAAATTAAATGTTCGTTTTTTTACGTGCGCCTGCACTTTCAATATATATATATATATATATATATATATATATATATATATGTGTGTGTGTGTGTGTGTGTGTGTGTGTGTGTGTGTGTGTGTGTGTGTGTGTGTGTGTGTGTGTGTGGCCGTTATTATCAAGGTGGGATAACTCTAGTAACTATAACAGCGTAACGGTGCACGAAGTATCATTTTCTGAAATCATGTTCAAAGTTAGTCAAAATTGTGTTCTGTTCGAGAAATTTAATACTGCAATCTTAAAATAATGTGGTAAATTAGCTAGCACAGCCTACCCCACTCAACCACTATACGCTATACGCTTAATCTGCACACACATCGCGTTGCCTACCCATCGCAGATTTAGCGGGCTCGTTCGGTGCACTAAACTTCCGGCCACTGAAGACGCATTAAAGTGGAAATGACGTTTCGAAGGTGAAGACTCGCACCGGATTTTCTCAGTCAAAGCCTTCGACGGAGACAAGCCCTCTTGTCACAAACGTTGACGCTGGAATGATGTCCCGATATCCTTTCCGATGTATACTGCTATATTTACTTTAAAAGGAAAAAAAAAAAAAATGCGCTACAAAGCACTGTGCGGAGGCGTCCTAATTAGGTCGCTGTTCTGAATGGTTTCTTGAAACCTCGTTTACAACGAACGCCACGCGAGCATCGGCGGTTGGTCCGCTGCTCGAACAGCCGATCGTTGCAGCCGCGCTGCCCGGCGCATGACAGCGGGCGCACGTGCCCTGAGTCTCGTCAGTGGCAGCGTGGACAGCCCGCGTTCTGCGAAAGCCAACAACCGACAAAGCCGGGAAAGCGCAGATTTCTTGCAGATAGCATTGTCAGAGCAGCGGAGTAGTAAAAAGAGGTACTGCGCGACAGGAGTCCGCAGTGCGAGCCGACACTCTCTCGCGTTTGTCCCGTCTGGGTGTTCGTATCTTGAATGCCCGTTACGCAACGTGCGGCCCTCAGTAATGGGCGTCTCGATACAGCATTCAGCCTCGCTTGCTTGATTAGAGATGTTCCCGCCCGCCCCTCATACACTCTGCGGTAATTGTTATACGATGCAGTATTCGAGTCCTTCTGATCGGCATCAGGCTTCGCTGTTCGATTGCGGAAGGCTGTCGAGTCATTGCGCAAGATCAGTGATGCACTCGGCTTCCAGTGCACTCATCTGGCAATTGTGAGATCCAGTTTCTATTTCTGGTTATTGTGGCCGCGCTTTTCTTTCCCGTGGGAATTCGATTGAGGTATATATACACGAAGGTGCCGGCGTATCCGATAACGTTGACCTGCGCCAAAGCTCCAAATTTGCCGTATCTTCTACGCCGAAACAGATTAGGGAAATTATTGTTGAGAAAGTTTGGAATCCTGCAAATCTGTTTCGAGACCCGTGCTGCGTGATATGCGACTTATTGCTCGAATGCGACCTCCGTAAGAGCGTGCGTGATTCAAAACTTTGCACCGATGCAACGACCGCATTACCGATATGCAATAACCGAGGCTTTGCGCATAGGCATCTCCATAAGGTCGGCATCGTGTATGAGGTTTTCACTTGTCAAACATCTGTCTCTTTCTCTGCGGAAAATGCGCGCGATTTCCGTTAACAAGAGTGCAATGCATGTGCAATTGTGAAACTTGCAGTGTTGTATTGCGCCATTTGTCCGGCATTCACATATTTACATTTTATTTGCCGGTGGCTAACTTAACTGAATTTTCACAATTTCTTCAAGGATTTGCACCGCCAAGCTCTGCGTTAACTGCTGTGGCTTTCCTCTGCTCAGCATTCTTCTTTCTGGTGTTGTTTTACGCGCCAAAACTAGTTCTGATTATCAGGCGCGCCGTAGTGGAGGGCTCCGGATTAATTTTGACCACCTGGGGTTCTTTAACGTGCACTGCAACGCAAGCACACGGGCGTTTTTGCATTTCACTTCCATCGAAATGCGGTCGCCGCGGTCGGGATTCGATCCCGCGACCTCGTGCTCAGCAGCGCAACGCCTTAGCTGACTGTGGCACCGCGGCGGATGCTCTGCTCAGCATAAGGCCGTGGTTTTGATAACCACGGGCTAGCCCACCGCATTTTATTGGGGGCGGAGAGCAAAATGCTATATATAGTGTACTAAGAAACTTATCCGCAGCTCTCCGCAGAAAGCGTATCTGATAGTGGCGCCGATCAATCAATCAATCAATCAATCAATCAATCAATCAATCAATCAATCAATCAATCAATCAATCAATCAATCAATCAGGCTTCGTTGTACGCTTAATAAATAACGAAGTTTGGAACGAAGTGCAGTTGATCAAGAGCTCAACATGTCTCTGCCTGCAGTACCGTCAGTTCAAGTCATTGCCATTAACAGCCCCGCGAAATTTAAGCTGACTACGACTGCCGCGAGCGCAGCCTACCGCCGATGTGGGGTTCCCTCCTGCACACCAGAAGGCCCGGGCAGCTGGACAATCAGGACGGCCTGCCCTTATTTCTCCTTTCAGTTAAGTCTTGTTCCTTTTCGCGTAATTGGCCAGTTCGCACGTAGCGGACATGCCCCTATTGCACGCTTTCCAAATGAGGCCTGCTAAACTAACGCATATAGTACGTAACTCTCAGAAACCAGCCGCGCGGCAAGCGCGCGCCGCTCGACAACGTCAAGAATGCCGCCAAATGAAACGGTTTGGCGGGCTAGGCAGTGAGGCGCGAACAACCGCGGCAGTTGATCGGGTGCTCGCGGCGGCGCCGCAGTTGTGTCGCGCTGCCCGCGAGCGGCAGCAGCGCACCTTGCCTCCGAATGACTGACAGTCGACGATTGAGAGGCCCCGTCGAAGAGTGGCAGTCGTACGCGTCGAGTGGGCACCCGGCTGCTGCCCTCGTCTCGAGGAAGTCCGTCGATCCAGGCCAAGCCAGCGGGAATGCCGCCACCCCTTTGAGGCGGCGGCTACCGCGCCTCGTGCATTCTTCTTCATCAAGTCTGGCTCCCGTAATCAGATTCCTGGGCGGCGCGTCAAAAGCGACGCGGAATGCAAGGGGCACAACGAGTGCACGGCAAACGGTGCGGCGCGCGCGCGCCGCACGTGTGGACGTGTATGCACAAGGTTGAACGACCGCCGAAGGGCGGAGACGGTCGAAGTGGGCCCACCGAAGTCGGGAACACTCGTGCCCTGCCCAGGGCTCGCTGAAACATGCTGACTCGAGTGTAATCGAACACGTCCTGGATGGATGGTGCTCGCTGCTTCCTGTGTGCATTAGCGATGGACCAGGAGACTCACAGTGTGCATATTTGCGTTCCCGTCGGAGACGTCTGTCACTTGTCGATACTTATTGCACAGCATCGTCACGCGGCTTAGATGGTTCGTTGTGCTTGCCGGAGTTTGGCTTTCGTGCTCATTAATTAATTTGAGTCATGCAGCAGCGATACGAGGATCCTCAGATGGACGAAAACTGAGACAGGCCTGCAACTTCATCGGTCTCGTGAATTACCGAAGCGCTCAAATAGGACTCTGGATCCAAGCGGAGCGAGAAGGTTGCCGTCCAAGGTTTGCTACAGCGCTTAAAAAAAAAGCAAAAAAAAAAAAAAAGGAAAATAAACAGCTTAGACGAAAACGATGCTGTGACTATGTTATCACTGTCAATACTTCATTGTTCGTAAACGTGCTTCCTTAGTTAATTATCTACAACCACCCAGCTTTTTTATACATATCAGCGCCTGACGAGGCCTCATTAAAGTGCATGCGTGTCATAGACTCACAGCGTCTATAGGCGGCTCCATTCACTGCGACCATGCACGTATGCCCCCCGAAAGGCGCTGACGCTCTAATATATAGTATTAAAGGTGCTGATTAAATAAACTAAAAGGTAAATAAAAAAAAACAATTGGGTGACTTTTCGGCGTGTCATCCGTTGACCTTAAAGGACAAAAACACGTAAACACATGCACGCATTACCACTGTGCAAGTATAGAGTGAATTGAGCGAGGGGGAGATTGAATGAATATATTTATTCGAAGGGCTAGGTGCTTAGGCCCGCTTCGGGAAGGAGCATTAGCGAGGAGGGTACTGTACATCTCACGGTGGTGCATTGCACGAGGACCTGCGCAGCGTAGACCTTTCAGTAGCGTGTTGCTGTTGACGGGTGTATAGTAGAACTCATTTGCTTGCGTCGTTCTTGGGTACATTATTACTTTTCTCGTCGGGTTCGACCCGTGGCTACGCAGTGAAATAGAAAAATTGTGGAGCAAGAGGGGGGACCGTTATCGAGGTGGGTGCCGGGTGATCACTCCTATTGTTGCATCCTGCCGCCAGTTTCTGGCACAGAGAGAGACAGAGAGAGAGAATAAACTTTATGCAAAAGAGCACTCAGGCGAAAGTGTGTTAGTGCTCACAGAGTCTGTGCGGATGCTGAACCTTCTTTTACGCCTTGTGGGCACATCTTACTGGCCCATTGTATGGCAGCCAAAATTGCTTCGACTTCCCGCTTTGTGTAAGTTTTTTCGCCGTGATAATATACTAGTGTTATTACTAAAGCATATTACCAGCATGGTAGTATATATATATATATATATATATATATATATATATATATATCTTTGTTTCATTCCTGTTGACCTTATAAGAAGCCGGCCAATGCGTCCAGTGTGTCGTCCTGCCGCCGCCACTGTCGTTGAACGGTCAGCCTATGGCGAGCGCCGGCGCGATCTCCTCTCTCCTAGCAGTATCTCAAATTCTCAATTCAATTGTTGAAGGTGGTAGGTTTTGTTGCACACCGCTTCTGATTTCATACGTGTGGTTGTGTAGAAAGGCTTTAATTGTTTTCAAGCCGAATTCTGGGGCAAGCTAAATCTGCGTGCGCTTCCAAGAGTGCCATGGTGTCTAACAGCATCAAACGCTCCCTTGAGATACACCTGTTAGTATTTGTGGCCTCTTGTAGGCTGCTTATTGGCAATTCTGCGGAGGAGGTGAGAGAGAATGAACTTTCATAACGAATACGGCTCAGTGGCCTAATCGGGAGGGGTTAATAAATAAGGAAGGCGTCGAAAAAAATAAAAAAAAAAGGGACCCTTGATTAGTTGTCTTCGGCCAACGCGGCACACAACAAAAAGGAGGAATTGGCTGGGATTTTGCCGGGGGCAGCTGTAAATTATTTCTTACCGACTGACAGCCGTTGTACATACAGCATGTACAGCAGCACAGGGTACCGGGTCGTTCGCAAAGCATATGCACACGATATGCAACCGTGGGATACGTTTCCAACAGAACTGCTGGACAGCGTTTCTTTAGTAACATGGGGTGCCCCAGTATCATGTACCAAGGTAAAAAAAAGAAATAATGAAATTAATTGCATGTTTTTAACAGCCGACTGAAAAAAACAAAAAAACTCTAGTTTACTTGTCTTCTCCATTGTTAACTAGTTCGTAATGAGGAAATAACTATTTTTTATTTGCTATATTTACGGCAAATACGTCAGTGCAAGCTTTTAGCACTTATTAGGAAACTACTTTTACGTGACAGATTTCTTTTTCTTTTTTTTTTTGCGTATTTCAAAGAAAGCCCGCCCGGCTTCCCGTTCGCGTGTCAGTAGCTGTGAAACACGCTGTGAACGAGCTCTACTCGTCCAATGGCCAGTTTCGCTCGCAAACATGACATCCCGCCTTTGTTCGAGATATATAGAAGCTACATTCGCGTCCTCCTTCTTTGGGTTAGCCTTACGCGCCAAATAGATAGCCCGCGCTGAGCTTTTTTTTTTTTTTATCGCTTGGCTTTCGCACGTTGCTTATTACGTCATCGTCACAAACAGCGTGTCAGAAAGCAGCACTGCTGTGGTGCGCAAGCCGTTAGCCTTAACGTCTCTGTTATTGTTTTATGTCATTTCTCACGTTTGATAGATTTTTTTCTTAGGCGCGATAAATAAGAGCCGATAAGAAAGAACGCGTCGCAAGAAACTGAAATGCGCCTTTTCGACTGTGCTCTAAAATGCATTACGTATTCGCCGTAAGTGCAAGAATTAAGAAGTCGATTAAAGTATTCGTTGCCAATCAGAAGATTAAGTATAACACGAAAATATTGAGTCTTCAGAAGCTACTAACATTCCGTTGTATCAAGCCGAAAAAAAAAGAAGAAGAAGAAAAAAACGTTCTTAATTCGCTTTTTTTTTTTTTCCAGATCATGGTGCACGATAACCCGTACACTGTGTATACGTACAAGCAAGAGACGCAACAGTTGTTAGAAGTTATTAAAGGCAAAAAGTGTACTGTTAATGCTCTACCTCTCCTGCGGAAGATAGACGAGATGGAGAAAGAACATAATAATAGAACCAATGAAAACAAACGAACGAACAACGCAGAATGATGCTGAAAAAGTGAAAAACCAACGGTCTCATGCTAAATAACAATAGTTTGAAAAAAATTTTGTGTAAAGAGCTTACAGAGGATCCAGCGCAGATGTAAAAGGTGAAACTATCTTTGCAGAGAGTGTCATCAGTATAAAGGGAGATTTTCATCCCTGTACGATTGTAATTTATCAGTTAAGTAATTTAAGCTAGATTTATAAACAACCTGTGTACGTGCTACAGAAGAGAAAATACGTGTACGAATGCAAAGGTTGTAGGGCTGGGCCCCTTGCACTATACGTTGGCATTCCTTCCAATTACGCTACATCATCCCCCCCCCCCCCCCCCCCCCCCTTTTCATTGTATTTATTACAATGAGCAAAACTGGTGAATATATAGGAAGTATATACTGTATGCCGAGCACCAGTTGTTCAAATCCAATGACAGGAAAACGACCAGTCCATAAATAGAAAATTAACATCATGCCATGCAGCACTAATCATTATGCCATGCAGCACTAAATCATCGCACTAAAAGCTAAACAGGAGGTAAAGCTGAACACCTAATCAAAGCTTGATCCAATCAGTCTGACTACCATGTTGATCACAAGTGTATGTCAAAGCGCATAATCACCTTACTGAATTGCACCTTTTAAGAAAAGATTGTTTCTGCTTTTCGGTCTTGCATACTAATTTCCCATCTCTGGGTAAAAGCATGTCAAAGGGTACGTCGTCACACGGTGCAAGCAAGTATTGGATAGCGTGAAAAGTTACATCAAACTCTTTCCGGAAACTTTTATGGAGAAAATCCCAGAATAAAATGGCATTATTACAGCTAATAAAACGATGTTAATAAAACAGTTAAACAGGGCGCCACAGAAACATTGACGAAACGCGAGCGCTAAAAGCAGCAACAGGCATCCGTGGGGATTCTGACTGCACGCGAACGCGGATGAACAAGAACATATATGAGGAGGGTATTGATTTTTCTCAAGATTCATGATTGTTTTCAAAATCATTTTAATGCTTGCAATTTTGCGTTCCCTGAGAAAGCCATATGTGTTTTACTTCACTATTGTCTGTTTCGATATAACCAGTGCGTTTTCATTATTATTTGAGCTACTTCCACTTTGTGTTTCTCTTTAGCTTTCGTCATTTAGTTCGCACTTACCGTGGGCTCCTTAGCCAATTACCGGTAGTGGGTAAGTGCCATTATTTGCGGAGAAAGCAAGCAAGCAACAAGTGTAATTTCTTCGCCCTATACAACTCTGTTTCTCGAAAACAGCAATCACTCCAATAAAGTCTTGCAAGATGCCCCTCGCTGTCGCATGACCGCAGCGTGTCGCCTGTCTCGATGCTCTCGGCAGCTCCTGCGAGTGCACAGGTGCCAACACGAAGTTTTACTCTGCTGTTGCCTGCTACTGATTCGTGTGCTACTGTCAGCGTTTATTAAACGATATGAAGATGTTATGAAATGACTGTACTCGGTTTACTTACAGTGTCTTTACTATAGTCATCTCCTAGCTGCCGTAGATGACAGTCAACAGGAAGTCGATGAAACCTGCCCGAGTTTTTAAAACTTCCTTTTAATCAAGAACTCGTGGTTGAAAGTATCAATACAAAAGAGGCCGAAAACGGCAGTTGATGCAGAATTCAAAAGGGCCGAATGTTGAAGTTATAGAAATAGACGTAATCAATGTGGACGTTTAGAAAACAACACGTTTTGACAAGGCAACAATAGTACGCTCGGGTTTCTTATATTTCCGCGTAGGTACTGTAGGTATATTGGCAAAGTTAGCTTTCGCACTGGAACGAAGCTTTTGCACTGCAGCACCGTGCAAGCATACGAGTGCACGCTATTTTCATTTATTGCTCGTTTTACTACTGGGCCTCTGGAGTTCGAGCTGCTGGCGCCGCATGCAAACGCCGTGGATGACGACGAAGCGCTCGAGCCCTGGAGCCAGCACCGGCAACGTATCGCCATTGTTGCCGGGGCCACGTAACCGGGCACGAGCAGCCTGGGCTCGGAGCTCGTGATCACCGCTGCACGCGAAGTAGAATGCTGCGCCCTACCCCAGATACCACGGTCCTTCAGCGCTAACCGTCGCCCCGTTAAGCTCCTCGGAGGCCCAGCAAAGGTCAGTGGCCTCGGTAGACCCCCGCAGGGTTTGCCTCTGACTCCTGCCCGACGCGGGTTCCGACCGAGCCGTTCTACGTTCCAAAATCATGGCCGCTCCTGGTGGGTCTCCCCGGCCTCCGCCCCCGGGCTTTCCCCCGGGCCCGCCGGGGTTGCCACCGGGCGGCTCCCCCGGCGCGCGGCCCGGTTTCCCGCTGCGGCCTACTGGACTGACGCCTCCCGGTGGCTCGCCTGGCCGGGGTCTACTACCGCCCGGTGGCTCGCCTGGCCGGGGTCTTCCGCCCGGTGGCTCGCCTGGCCGAGGTCTTCCGCCCGGAGGATCGCCTGGCCGGGGTTTTCCGCCCGGTGGCTCGCCTGGAAGGGGTCTGCCGCCTGGTGGTTCGCCCCTGCGACCCGGCTTCCCGCCAGGCCCACCGACTGGTCTCACGCCTCCACGTCCGCCGGGCTTCCCTCCGCCGCCCCCGCCGCCCCCACCGGGGCCTGAGGAAGGAGCGCCGCCACCGCCCGAGGGTGCCGCGCTACCGCCGCCACCGCCGCCACCGCCGGCGGCGCCCGCTGCACCACCACCCCCGCCACCACCACCAGCCGGGACCGCCGACCCCGACCGAGAAGCGCTCGTTAAGAAATCCAAAGAGGAGCTGCAGCAGCTCATCGTCAAAAAGCTCGAGGCTTGGGACAAACTGGCGCTGTCCAAGGAGAACGAGGAACGCATCGATGCTTTGCGTAAGCTCATAACCATTAACAAAGACGAAGTCGAACTTGCGGGCAAGGTAGGTCCGAAGGACAAGCTCATTGAGATGATGGATACAAGACTAAAGCTGGCAAAAGACACTATAGATGAGATCAATGCCGAGATAAAGAAAGAAACTGCCGATAGGCTTAAGACCCTTGACAAATGGGAGAAAGGCGCCATTCAAGACATCAAGAAACTTAACCGAATGGAATCTGAGCTGGCGATGCGTTTGTCGAAAAGAGGACGGCGCCTTGATCCTAGATCATCAATGGGCCAGATAGACGATACGGAAGGAGACATGGATGACATGGAGAGAGGCTGGGACCGTGGACGCGAGAGGGACATGGATCGGAGTGGAGATCGGTATCGTGACCGAGACCGCGATCGAGATCGTGACAGAGACCGTGACAGAGACCGTGACAGAGACCGCGACAGAGACCGCGACAAAGACCGCGACAGAGACCGCGACAGAGACCGCGACAGAGACAGTGACAGGGACCATGACAGGGACCGTGACAGGGACCGTGACAGGGACCGCGACAGGGACCGCGGGGACCGCGACCGTGATAGGGACCGTGACAGGGACCGCGGGGACCGCGACCGTGACAGGAACCGCGGGGACCGTGACAGAGATCGTGACAGGGACCGTGACAGAGATCGTGACAGAGACCGCGAGAAGTCACGGGACCGTGGAAGAGATGGTGATAGGAGACGCCAGAGCGACGCGGACCGAGAAAAGGGGAAAGACAAGGACAAGGAGAAAGACAAGGACAAGGAGAAAGACACGGACAAAGACAAGGAGGCGAAGGAAGCATCTGAGAAACAGAAGAAAGAGTCAGAAGAAAAAGAAGTAAAGGGAAAAGTGCAACGAGTGAGCATGATAGAACTTGAGACAGGGGATTCACAGGCGTGTGACGACAACCTGCTGAAGTTGCACGAGCTAGAATTTAGAATTGCCAATGACATGCTCAAAGGTAAATACAAAGGCAAAAAAGGCCGCGAACTTACCTCGAAGGAACTTAAGGAAAAACTACGCAGGCTGTGCGACCTGGAAGTTCAGATCGCAGATGAGCTATTCGGCCAAGAATCCGAAGCATCCGGAACCATGGACGTTGAAGGCACCATCGCGAAGGCTACCCTCAAGCGCCCGCCCGGCGAGAAAGAAAGGCGGGGCAGCCGTGACGTTGATCGAGATTCAGACAGAAGAGACTACTACGAACGCAGAGACTACTATGATCGTCGGGACTATCCACAAGACTACGTGGACCAATACGGCGGTCAAATGGATTATAATGCTCCGGCGGAGTTCCATGCTGACTACAGACAGATGACAACACAGATGCCACCGCCGACGCAGCCCATGCCTCAAATGCAACCATTTCCTCAGATGCAACCGATGCCTCCGATGCAACCGATGCCTCAGATGCAACCGATGCCTCAGATGCAACCTATGCAACCTATGCAACCGATGCCACAGATGCCACAGCCACCACCCGTAGCACCTCAACCACTGACACAAACAGTAATTCAACGGAGTGCTCCGGGACCTACCCTGGGAGCAGTCGAAGAAATTGGTAATGACTTGGTTCGCCACCAGGAAAATATCGAAGTATCCGGTGAATCTGGTGTTCAGGTAATCAAGCACACCACGCACTCGGAGTTAATCCGCTGCGGATCGGCGGAGCCTCACGCCATGGAGATTCCATCCAAGCCGGCTTTTTCTGTTGAGAGCATCGATCCCGGGCGAAAACCCATCGTCGCTACTTTCGAGCAGGTAGCTGATGATCAGCAGACTGTGGTGAAGCTCAAGACTGCCATTGACATTGAGATCATACCACAAGGTGGTAAGCAGCCTCTGTCCATGGCAGAGAAGACCGAGGCACTGACGCGCTCGAAACCTGAGGAGACAGAGGAGGAGGAACCACCGCCTGCCCCGCCAAAGAAAAAGCGCTCCAAGGAAGTGCAGCGGGCACGTTCCCCGAGTGCAGTTCGTTCACCGAGCCCTCCCGTGATCGAAGAGGAGGTTGAGGACGATGACGATGAACCGTCGGGGCCGCGCATCCCGGAGCTAGCGGACCGCCGCGTGACCACTGATGACGAAATTCCGCCGGGACCGTCCTTCTGGCAGTGGATCTGCCAAAGCATATACTCTCCCCGAGGAGGCGCCCGTTGCAACGTGACCGCCGAACGGCAAGACCGGCCAATGCCACAGAATCGGGGCCGATCGCGGAGTCGGGACCGCGATGAGAGGGTCCGCGAGAAAGAGGAAGAGTTGCGCCAGCTGATTGACAGCGTCATCAAGGTGTCTCAGGATGTCATCCTCGCGCGGCGCGCCATTGAGCTTGGCGGCGTCGGCGAAGACCGTTGCATGGGCAACATGCTGGAAGCTGAGGGCAAGTTGCGCAACTTAATCGACCTGGAAATGAGACTGGCGAACGAACTTTCCAACTTCAGGAACTCTGACATGGTAGCCAACGAAGAGTCGCGTATAAGCGTACTCAACGCGGAAGAGAAAATCCGTCAGTTGATCGATGTCGAGTCTCGTCTAGCGGAAGGCTTCGTAGCCGAGCGCAAGTCGTCAGTCAAGTCCAAAATCTCCGATGCCATGTCCGAAGGCGCCCTGCGCAGCTTCGCCTTTGAAGAAACAGGTCACGGCACAGAAGTGCGTGGGTTGCCGAAGAATGTGCCGAAGAAACCTCGCAAGTTGCTACCTCATATGCTTCCAGACAGCGCACCCGGGCGGAAGCCTAAGGCCGCGGACGACGAGAGCCGCAAATGCCGGCGCAAGAAGGGCGCCGACACGGACGACGACAATGAGCCGGACGAGCGTCACAGCTCGCGACCGGCACGGCCCAGGTCCCGGCGGCGGGATGACACGGCTGAGGAAGACGAGCTACGGACACCGCGCCGCAAGGTTCGGCCGCCGGTCGTCCAACACGCGCCTCAGCGACCCAAGCCGAAAAGTCGACTGCTGCTGCTGGAAGAAGAAGAGCACAAACGCTCTCGCGAGGACGATTCTCCCAGGGTGCGACGAGGCAGTCCAAAGCTTCGCAGACGCGGGGACCAGGACCGGTCACCCAAGAGACGTGGAAGTCCGAGCAAGTCGACGCACAGGCAGCTGATCAAGGTCCAGGAAGGCGTTCCCGTCAAAATCAGCCTCAGCGGAAAGGTAAGAGTCGCACCTCGGCGGCCCCTGCCAGTACTCGCGTTCTTTCTGACTACAGTGCAGTTTCTCCACCATGCAGCAGGCTCTGCTCACTTTAGTTACTCAGCACAGTCTTGCCTTGCGGGCGTTCTATAGTAGAGATGCGTTATTAATGATTAACTGCGATCTCGTGGTCCTGATAGTTTGGAATCACGTCCTTGCTTCCTTTTATTGTTCTGAGGTTATCGTATCCTTTTTCCAATACCCTAATATCGTGTCGTTAACACGGACACTTGGGTTCCCCGACCGAAACTGTCCAGAAAGCGAGGTGGCCATAACCAACCTTAATATTAAAAAAAAAGAAAAAAAAAAACTTCATAGGTAAGGTTTCAAGTGTATTGAGGCGTGCACCAGAGATTAATCCGATAAAACATTTGCAACTTAAACCGGCTTCTTATTGTCTTGAGAATCTATTTCAGCGCTTTCTGGCCCGTTAGAGGTGAGGTGAGAGCCTTCGCTCCGATGAAATTTTCCGATAGTGTTTTCACTGCCCTTAGAGGAAGGTTTTTGAAGTAAGATTCATGTTGTGAAAACGGCTCGGTTGATTGCATTCCGAGAATTCTTTTTACCAAGGCTATGGCGTGGTTGTCCGTATTTTCATGATATTCGAGATCACAGACCGCAGTGTTCACAACCACGCGATTGCCGGATAAATTTGGCATCTTTGAGTGGTCCTTTCGGATTGTTCTAACGGCTCTGCACAATTGCATAAGACAAGGTTTAGACTGCATCGTGCGGATAAGCCGACACTAACAGCGCACAATTAGTACTTGAGCTCAGACGCCGTTTCACAATAAAGCCTAATTGCTGCCTTAATGACCTCTGTAGCGCTGAGAAATCGTTCTGAATGGGTCACTCGAAGATTTCGTGGGCCTTCCGCGCACTTGATCGACGCTTTTTCGGGCACTTATTGCGCTCGAGCGTGCTAACTGCTGTGGTGATACGTAAAATGATACGTCAAGCTATTTGTCCGTGCACGTGCAAAGATTACCGTGAACCCGCTCCACGAAGAATGAGTCTAGCTCATTCGTTCCTTTATCGCGGTGCGACAACTGGCCGCAGGTGGGATACGAACCCACGCCTTCGCATTCGCGTTTCTCACCCACTTTCATTTTCATTTATTTATCATTTCTTCATTTCAATTAAGACATATTGCCCCTATGCTACCGCTATGCTTTCCTTCGTATCGCTCTTTGTTGGCTCGATATGGCTAACAAAAATCGGGCCCGTCGGTTGCCTTCCTTCTCGTTGATATATATATATATATATATATATATATATATATATATATATATATACGACCATCGGAGACTGATGACGACTGAATTTCCCCGATGCTTTCCTTGTCTTCATTGTCGTGTTTATTTGGTCATGATGAACAAAAATCTAGCCCTTCGGTTTGCCTGCTCTCTCGGTGATTATATATATATATATATATATATATATATATATAATCACCGAGAGAGCAGGCAAACCGAAGGGCTAGATTTTTGTTCATCATGACCAAATAAACACGACAATGAAGACAAGGAAAGCATCGGGGAAATTCAGTCGTCATCAGTCTCCGATGGTCGTGTCGTGTTTCGTGTGAAAGCGGGTCGCGCGCTTCAGTAGCGCACCCAGAATCTCTGCCGGGGGGGGGGGGGGGGGGTTGACAGTTTGCCAATACCATCTAAACAGCACTAATTTCGATTTCTTCACGGGAAATTGTCAAAGAAATGCGCTTTTTGCGAGTGTGCAGACGATCGCACGTCCTACATCTTAGTTGCAGTACTCAAATGCGTAAGGAAAGAAAAGGGGTTCAACAAAAGGGGGGGTTAAGTCGGCCTCAGGGGGGGGGGGTTACAACCCCCGAATCCCCCCCGTCGGTGCGCCACTCGCACATAGAGTGAAACGAAACGGAGAGCAAACGCGACTTCTGTCGCGCGAAAGGCCGTGGGGGGACGCGAAGGAGGGGAGGGAGGGGAGGGAGGGAGGGGAGGCGACGTTTAGCTGCGGCACCAAATGCGTATCTTGCGACCGGGCGCAAGGGGGACTGGTGACTCAATCACCCACGCGAAAGGAGGAAAGCGGGAAGGCAGCGCGGGAAGGAAGGAGTGCGGCTTTTGCTCTGCGAGCAATTAACTGCGTGTACTTTGCGCGGCGACGGGCGGTCGCGCGCACCGTATCTTCAAAGCGATCTGCAGCACGGCTCCCACCTTTGTATGCGCTGTGCTTTCGCCGCTCAGTTTCCGTTGAAGTGATTGACAGCATGAACCTTCGCTCGCTGCTGCTGGCGTGCTTACTCACGCCTGCGTTTTGACAGCGGTTGTGTGTAAAATCTCTATATAAGAAAAGTACCGCCATCCTTTGATCAACGCCGCTTCTCTCTCTCCTGTATCTCCGATTGGACGATGATAGCGCGCGTTTTCACTTCTTTATATTCTTTTTTCCGCCTCAGAGCAATGTTGAAAGTCCTCTGCGCAGCTGCAGTCGCCGGCGGCGGCGGCGGCGCGCACCCGGCCTGAAAGCTTCAGCGTGGACTTTCTAGGTGCGCCACCGTCGACTTGCTTTCGCAAGCAAAAAGTAAAGAAAAAAAAAAACAAGCGCTTTAGGAGAGGAGACGGCGGAGGAAAGAGTAGATGGCGGTACTTTTCTTGTATAGGGACTTTAGTTGTGTGCGGTCATAGAGTGGGATCTATCCATGTTTGCGTGTGCGCGCTGACACTATCCTTGTTAATTCAGTTAGTAAGCGAATATGTCCAAGTTTATACAGCCGATAAAACTGCTATCCATACTCCGTATAGCTCGCTACTAATTTGCTATCGCAATTGATGCTTCGCCTTTCGGTCGAAACTGCGTCTTTTTTGTTTTGCACTTGTAATATTTCAGTCTCAGAAGATTTAACATAAAAGGCATGCGCTGCCGGTGCTTTGTTTCATGACATTTGTTTATGGGCTGTTATGCTCAAAATTCTGAGGAGTTGTATAAACTTGGACATGTAGCAGCGCCAGCAACGCGCAGAACTGTTGTCGACGGCGGCGGCGTTTTGCCCGCGTTCGCACCGAACGCGCGCGGCGTTGGTGACGTGTTTATGAAGAACGTGCCAACCATCGCTGTACAGCCTATGGCGGTGCACCATAGCGACCATAAGGACATAGTCCCTGCGGTCCCTAAATAAATGAAAACCACCGGATCATATATATTTCTCATTGTTTAATAGTTCATGACCAATTACACCAATTATGACCAATTAAACCATCACATCTTAATAGTCATATTCGGAAATACATAATTCCCACCACAGTGCAACTTCGCTGGTCTTCCCGGTTTTGAAAAGGAACCAGACATGGAAACGGTATCTCCTGACGGACGCCAAGCCGTGACGGTGACTGAGCGGATGGCAGCTGTGTGGATCAAATCCGCCTTCAGGATCACTCCTATAATTCCCTAGTACTTTTCTCGCACCAACTGACGCTATGTTAGAGGCTGTGAGACATATAGCACCGCTTTCATGATCGGTTCATATCGAACAGGTGTTAACGTTTCTTCGCCGCGTAGTTCAAACACTATCGTCGTTTTGACGTTGACAACAATTACATTAAATTCTGGTGCTTTACGTGCCAAAACGACGATATGATTATGAGGCACTCCGGATTGATTTTGACCACCTATTGGCGTTTAAGGACCCTTTTCCTATGGGGTTCCTTAACGTGCACCCAATGCACGGTATTCACGGGTGTTTTCGCGTTTCGCCCGCATCGAAATGCGGTCTCGGGCGTAGCAGCGCAATGACAAGGCAATTAAGCACATGGCATCGATACGCACAACTGTATAGCACTTAGTCACAAATGACGTCACAGTACGCGTTTCTCTCGCTTACACCCTTTGAGAACCCAACAATCGAAATGGCGTAAACTCGCGTCGAACGGCCGGAGTGGAAACCTTGCCGTGGCTCTCGTACGACGACTACGATCGCTTATACGTAACGAATTAAGGGGCAAATAATTACTTGTGTAAGTACGTATAAGTTACATGCAAATAAAGCCTGGTGAGGGGACATTTATAGTCGCATTCTTCCTTTGAAAATTCGTTGCTCTTCTGTTGGACGCGTTCCGGATACCGCAACGGTGCATCTTGGAATTCTGGTTCCTGTTTCAAGTCCAGAGCGAGTTGGGTAACGGGTTATGCGTAAGCGCCATTGCGCTTTGTGGATCAACATCTGGTAACTACGATCGAGTAAGGGCAGTAGGGGTCGGTGATTAAAAACAATCTGTCCAGCGTGCTTCCTTGCAACGCAAGCCATGTGTAGTTAGCCTGCCACTGCCGAACTCGTTGCGGTCGCGGTCTTTTGCAAAAGTGTTCAAGTCGCATCTCTCGTTGCCGCAGCTTGCTAACTTATGTACGGGGTCATCGTTTTTAACTTTTAAAAATCGCCCGTTGCAGATGACATAGTTCTAGTTCTTGAGATGGATTATTAAGAGAGGCGGACATTACTTGCACGAGAAATCGAAACACACATTCAACTATTTAACAAAAATCAGTAATTCACTTCTTAATGAATTACTTTAGGGTACATATTGCAATTTACGAATTGTTGCCGGCGAACTTGCAAGGCTTATTCACGTGGAATTAATTCCTAGTGACACCAGTTTGGAGGTATGCGCCATCAAACTTTCCGTAAGAATGCACTGTTCCGCTTATTTTTTTTTTTTAAACAAAACGCTTTTTAACGCGTTCAAGCACAAAAGTAACTGGAACGCCCATGTATTTCGTCCCACACTTTGGGAAATATCGCGCAAGCGGTGTCATCCTGGAAGTTCTTTTCAAGTGGATACGTTTTGCGAGCTCACCGGCTACAATTAGTAAATTTCTGTTAATTAGTCGAATGTGTATTTCGATTTCTCGTGCTAGCTAATGTCCGCCCGAATAATCCAGCTCATAAGGGCCGCCTGAAGAAAAACACGTGTAATCTTTCGGTGCAGTTTAGCAACAGCATCGAGCTTTTTCACAAACTAAATTTATGCGGTTGTGCTGTAATTATCCTTCGTTTATGGAAATGAACTTTAGCCGCTTCCAACTGGTTGGAACGGTTCTTTTTTTCGTTTCGGAGTTGAACCAGAACTGAACCATTTTCGCTTAACCGGAACGACTACCGGAACGAAAAAAAAGTTCACGTTTCGACACTCTGCGAAACTCTGAAATAGATCTCCCCTTCTCCTCGCCTCTGCTTGTTTCTCTCGCTCTCTCGTATTCAATTACCAATGTCTCGCACTCCCCATCATATATCCTCCCACGCTATCTGACGCATTGAAAGTCTGGATTCTGCAGGAGCTGGGCCTCTAACATAATGGCTAGGAATTTCTCTTTCTAAGAATTGTAGAACAGCTTTTTGTGAATAAGGGCCCTGCGGTCGTCGAAACCCCTCAGCCATCGTTTGTGTCGGCGCACGTTGGCGCGGGTAGGTTGTTGTTTTCATTCCCGTAGTCAAGCGCTCACAGCATTTTATATTCCACACGAAAACATGCGGGGTTAACCATTGGTAACTGTGTCGGTATGAGTGAACGGTATGTTTTTTAAAAAAAAAAGAAATGAATGCAGCACCGGTAAGCTTATGTAGAGCCCTGTGTAAGTTCCACTTGATGCCATACTTTCTTTGCTTAGCGATATTTTTTTTTAAAGAAATGTATGGGCGTGTTATTTTACTCCCTTTGACTTAAATTGTAAAGAATTCTCTTTTACTCTGAAAGTTTAACTATGGGTGAACTGTTAACAAAAACCTCGGCCCTACAAAGCAGTACACTTCTTCATGCGTGATAAGCGTCTAAGAAGGAATCTGTTTTCTAACCCAAATTAGAGTCCATTGCCACATAAGACTAGATATTTGGGAAAGATAGCGTTAAGCTGGCGGCTCTTAGAAACGATAGCTGTTCACGTCCAGAATTTTCGCTCATGATCTGAAATGTTCTGAAAAAATAGCGTTAAGCTGGTGGCTCTTAGAAACGATAGCTGTTCGCGTCAAGAATTTTTGTTCGTGATCTGAAATGTTAACTTTGAACAGGACATGCATGTCTGTTTACCATGCATCTGACTTTCGCTTTAGAAGAAGGGACGACATTGTAACCTTGAATAGCCCGTAGGGTTGGCGAATTAGAATTGTCTGTGCTGGTAAAAAAAAGAAAAAAAAAAGAAAATAACAGAAAAAATGTAAGCCGCGCCAGGGAAGCCATTTCTCGAGAAAAAAAAAAGTTTCGCCAAACCTATGCTACTTTGCAGGATTGTTGACCAAAGATAAGCAAAGCTGCAACTTTCTCTCGCCAAAAGGTTCATGCCACCGTATTAGTAGAACAAATTTTTTTCCCCAGTGACTATATGCCACGCGCTCTCTGGACACTATTTCGTTCCGGTGACACAAACTTTTCACGTCACTTCTCGACCTCTTCCGCCGCCACCGCAACTGCTGATTGTACCCTGCTCTAATTAACGCGCTCAAAATTTTCCGATTCCAGCAGTAACGTCGGCTCGTAGAGGATTCGACTACTCCTGGGGAGTTTAGCTGTGTAGGTATAGGGGGTATTTTATTAAATTCAAAGAGACCTGTTCAAAAATCGCATAAAGCATATAGTGAAATGTGGCCTCTTCCGGTAACTTGCCTGCGGTTCAGGTAAACCCGAACGAGCCCGCAGTGTTTGACAGGATTTGTTTGGCGTGGGCTCCTTTTCCGGGACGATTCACCCCTAAAGAATACCGAGTACCAGGCCGGTGGACGTCTGCGCCCATATGGGATATTTAATTATTCGCTTAAACGCGCTTGTTTTAGTTGAGAAATTGACGCCTATAGTAGTAAAAAAAGTCATGTCTGCTTCGCAGGAATGATAACGCTAGCAGCTTTTTCTAGATGCACGTCCTAAACATCTGCTATGAATAACACAGACGTTCCAGCTAAGCTCCCCAAGAACCTCCATCTAGCAGTAAGAGGCGATCCTAATTGGAATGCCAATGGGGATTTTAGTATATTTTAGGGACGGACTCTTGCATTATCATACACGCACAACGCTCTCCTCATCCCTTCCTTGTCTCGTCTTACCTTTAGTTCTTTCGCCATGAAACGCGGGCACTTGCTCTACGCGCACAGGGGGAAAGTTATTTTACGTGACAGAACTAACTGAAGCACATTATTGGGAAGTCACTTTTTCTGCTTTTTCCTGCTTTTTCTTTTCTTTTGTGCACAGTAGACAACCGAAGTGTTTAAGTGCAGTGGGAAGCAGAAGTGCATGTCCTTGGAAGCGATTTGTACTCTGTCGTTTCAAATATGTGTGCTATATGAACTACCTACCACCTACCTACTACCTACCTACCTAAATGCGTGCAATGTCTCTGCGCAGATGCTTGAAGGAAAGAAAAGGCGTTCCAAGTCAGGTGACAATTTTACGGAGACTGCGCCAGACGCTACGCGGAAGAGCGCCATTTCTGTGACCGAGGTATCGTCATCTATCTCCATCAGCGACTCCATCACTGAAGCCACGACAGTGGTGCATAAATCTTCGAGCGATGGCACCATCGTGGGCAAGCGCTCCATCTCGTTCGGAACTCCACGAAACAAACCGGCCAAGGCGCGCACGCCCTCCAGCGGTGCTCGTTCGGGCAAGGGCTCTAGCCAGGTTTCCGTGCTGACTGTGTCCATTAGCGACAGTGAGGACGTGGATCCCCGTGGACCACCGCAATCCAGGAGAGCGCGTGCCCTCCTGACGCCCAGGTCGCGGCCGGAGAGCCCCCCATGGACATCAACGCAGCCAACTCAGCACGTGACGCGGTCGTGCAGCCGCCACCTCGCCATGCAGCGGGCGGCGCAAATGCGCGGCTACTCGAGAAGCCCTTCGCCAAAGCCCGGCTACGCGGTGGCATCGGGGCGTATGTACTCGGCAAGCCCTACACGTGTGCGCAGTCCCATGCGTGTGCCCAGCCCTCGGAGGACGGTGTTTCAAGTCCTGGATGAGAGCGCCTACTATGCCGAGCCAGTGGTTCGGGACCGCGCACGCCTTATGCGTCGCGAAGACCAACGCTTCCAAATGGCCGCGGATGATCCGAAGCCTCAGCGCGACGGCAAGTGGCATGAGCCGAAGCTTCGTGTGAGCTACGCGGCTCGTGTGCCATCACGTGGCAGCCATTCGGACAGTTCTGTCAGCTATAGCGTGTCCTCAAAAACTGCACTGGACTACGAGAGGGGCGATAGCCCACCAGGGTATTATCGGACCGCTTCTCAGCTCGATCGATACCGTGAACCATCCAGGGCAAGGTCGTACAGTTCGACCCCACAACTTTGTTACGAGGACTCGCCTTCGAGAACGTATCGCGATCATTCACCAACAAGAGGTTACGTGGAAGGATTGAGAAATGCTTCTGGTGTACCCACAGACGACCGTGACGTTTCACTGTCGAGAATCAGCGGATACTCATCGCCGAAAGCAGGCTGTCAGGGCTCGACTGGAAAAATGCTAGTCAGCGTCAGTTCGTCGAGACTAGTCCGTAGCGCGTCCCTCCCCAGAGACAGCCCTAGCACATCCGCTCCGAGGGTATCTCGCAGAGGTTCTCAGTCAAGGCTCGCTCGTGAGGCCAGTGCTTTCAGAGGGGCACGAAGCACATCACCTCGCCAAAGCCGCAGTATGTCCCCCCGGAAACCAGATACGTCGCTAGCAAGAATAAAGGTTCGTGCTGCGTCATCGTTGCATCTTGGTTATGAGACATCATCATCTCGTACGGAAAGTTCACGCAGACTGACCCGGAGAGCCTCTCCGGACTGGCTCGAACGCAATGGTTTGCTCCCGAAAGGGCCTTTGTCCCCGCCACCACCAAAACCCCCAGTGCCTCCACCAATGCCACCCCCTAAAGGCTTCTCAATGGGACCGCTTGGTTTCGAGAGCACCAGCACGTCAGCTTCAGCCATACGTATAACCATGTCCCCGCCTCCCATGCCCCCTGTCCCGCCCATGTTGCCGCCACCAACACCCACTGAAATAGCAGCTTTACAGGCTGTAACGATAACGATGAAAGATCTGGGACGGGAGCAAAGTTCCTCCGAGCATGAGCTGTGCGCGGCGGAACTTCAGCGTCAGATACTGGAGAAGCAGCAACTTCAACTTGAGCAACTGCTTCAACTTCAACAAACGCAAGATTTTCATCCACTGGAAGACGTCGATGAACAGCAGTTGCAGCAGCAACTTAAAGAGCTGCAGAAAGTTCTACAACAGCAAGAAGGTGCACCCGTACTCCAGGTGCAGTTTCAAAGCCCGGCTGACCCATCCGGGAAGCCTTCAACGCCGCTAGCTCAGTCTGTGCTTCAAGTGCAGTTTCAAAGTCCATCACAGCCGCTGCCTCAAGTTTTTCAAGCTCAAATCCCGACAAGAGCAGAGAGCCCCGGTGTGATACAAGTTCAGCTCCAAAGTCCAATTGCACCTTCGGAACCACAGCAAACGGAGTCCTTCAGTCAGATTACTTCGCGTGTTGCGCATCCAGAGCAACCAGGAGTACTGCAGGTCCAGCTTCAAAGTCCATTAGACTTTCAAGCCCAACCAGTTTCCACCCAAGAAACTACACAACCCGGTGAAGTTTCAATTTTACAAGCGCAGCTGCAGAGTGCTGTGGATTTTTCTGCTCCGGCAGGACCTTCTCAAGTTGACCAGCTCAGCGTCCTCCAGAGCCCTTTAGAGCCTAAAAGCACAGCATCGGATCACGCAGGACTGTTTCAGATGCAACTGCAGGGGCTAATGGATTTTTCTCAACAGCCACTCGCACAACAACAATCTGATCAACTTGGAGCAATGCAAGCACAGCTGCAAAGCCAGCTGGGGTTTCCCATGCAAGCGTCATCTCAGGCTCAACAACCTGGGCAACCCGGTGTAATCCAAATGCAATTCGGCAGTCCATCAACGGCTTCTACAGGGTTCATTGGCCAACAGACGGCGCAAGAAAGCCTGCTTGACCAGACATTCCTGCAATCATCAACGCCACAAATGGATTTTTCCGGTCAGCTAATGCCTGAAGTCCATGTGGCCGGTTCGTCAATACCGCAAATCGGACTTTCATATCAAACAATGTCTCAGATGGAGCAGTCGATGCATCAAACAGGGCAGCTTGACCAGCTTGGTCCATCAATGCAAGATCAGTCGTTTCTTCAAATGCAGATGCAAAGTCCACTGATGACTTCAGCAGACTTCTCTAGCCAGCCATTGCTGCAGTCACCTTTTCCATGTCAGGAAATGTCGCAAGAGCAAGGACTTGGCCAGAATATGCTTCTAGAGCAACAGAAAAGGCAATTCTCACTACAAATGAATCACGGAACGTCTTCGATGTCTAACTTTATGCAGGAATCGGTACAAGCTATGCAAGCCTCAGGACATGGGATACCTGCTATGCAAGGAATGCAGGACTGGGCCCGTGAGCAAATTCCAGGGGAGCCTATGCCATACATGCAAGAGTGGGGGTCTGCGATGCATATGCCTGGACAACATTTTCAGATGTCGGAGCGAATGCCCGGAACAGCTATGCGAGATGCCAGACGTCAAGCTATGAATCAAAACTCGTTGTTCAACCAAACACCACCACAAGAATTTCCGTTCAGCCGTGGAATGTCTCGAAAAGTGGCACCAAGTTCTTCCGTGCAAATTATGAATGAAATGATGCAGGAAGATCTACTTGCTAGTCGATCATCGCCGCAGATGCAAATCGCCGAACGAAGAATGGAAGTTCAGCCCTCTGCAGAGTCGCCTTTTCGGGACCCGTTTCAACAGAGATCCCAGCCACATACAGTGGTTATGTTTCAGAGGTCTGATCGGGATATTCGCCTTCCTCGACAAGAGAGCACACCAGAGCCAAGGAGTAGCGAACCGGGCATGCAGCGCTATCCGTGGTGCAGCCCCGAGGAACTTGCGAAACGGCCGTTCTTCTGGGGTACACCTGAGCCAAGGAGTAGCGAACCGGGCATGCAGCGCTATCCGTGGTGCAGCCCCGAGGAACTTGCGAAACGGCCGTTCTTCTGGGGTACACCTGAGCCAAGGAGTAGTGAACCGCGCATGCAGCGCTTTCCCTGGTGCAGCCCCGAGCAACTAGCGAGACGGTCGTTGTTCTGGGGTACACCTGAGCCAAGGTCGCCACCCTCGGATGCATTCCCGCAGGCGCTTTCACCGCAGACGCCTTCCAGAACGGAGATGTACCCTGGAATGGTTTTTGAATCGCCGCCCATGCGTTGTCTTGAACCATCATTGCCTATGCCCTCACCTTTACTACCCACAAAACCCCAGGTTTACCAAAGCTTCTTGGGTTTGCCTTCGCCTAAACAACCCACGAGACCCCGGGCTTACCAAACCTTCTTGCGTATGCCCTCGCCTATACAACCCACGAGAACCCGGGGGCCCCATCCTTACGAAAGCTTCTTGCATATTCCACCTTCGCCTATACAACCCGCCCACCAAAGCTTCTTGCGCCATGCCCGTTCCCAGGACGCCTCTCCAGGATTTCATCAATCCACGCCAATACCGCAGCAGCAATCAGAGCAGCCGAAAACGCCCCAGATGCTGTTAAAGCCACCACAGCTGCCACAGCCGGCACGTACGCTGCAGCTGCAGCAGACGCCGCAGCCGCAGCAGCCGTCACCACAACCGCAGCCATCGCAGTCACCAAAACAGCAGCTGCCGAAACCATCGCAGTCATCGCAATCCCCGCAGCCACCAAAGCCTCCGCAGCCTGCGCAAACACCGCAGCAGCAACAGCAACAGCAGCCTGCGCAGGAGCAGCAGCAACAGCCGAAACAAGTTCACCAAAAGCTCCAGCAAACAGCGCAAAATAGTGAGCCATGTATGCAGCAGATTCCGCTACCCGTGACAGGCTACGAGCCTACAATGCAAGGGCCTCCGTTTCCGAGGTTTCCGTTCCGTATGCAGCGACCTCGCTCAGCAACACCTCTCAGAACACCTTCTCCTCTTCCGCCGAGACCCCCGTCCCCGTCGTTCAGTCCTCAATCGCCACCACCGCGGTTTACCGACCTGCGTCAGCTTGAATTCCAGACAAGGCTGCAGCAACAGATGTTAGAGCAACAGCAGCAGCAAATGCAGGAGCAAATGATGGCAGCAGCGCGCCTACAATGTCCACCAAGGCCTCCAAGAAGCCCTACCGGCCCAGTCCCAATGCACCGAAGCTCGCCCAATCTTTTACCACCGTATGGACAACAAATGTTTATGCAACAGCAGATGCAAGACCAGTACCGTATGCAAAGAATGCAGCAAGCCAATCAGATTAATCGTCTTCGGGACATGGGAAGCGATACTGATGGTGGGGGTTACTTGCGCCGAAAGATGCTCAGCGGTACAAAAAGCAGCCTGCCTGACATGGTCAGTCCGTCAGATTACGGAAATACTACTGTAAACACAAAATCATTGGCAGCTGCATCAAACTTGATAGAAAAAAGGAAGCCACCGCCGCTCCCACCGCACATTCATGCGCACGCACATGCGCATAGGAAACAGAACTATCGACATGCTGCAATCGAAACGAGAATGCGCAATTCTCAAACTGAGATGGTTGTTTATTTTGTCGTGTTACTAGCCACAATTATTGGTCTCTGGACTGTATTGGACATTTACGGACGACGTACTGCTGTGCACTCATTAAATGGTAGTTACATAGCAATTCCCAACGCTACCATGAAGGGTTTCAGAGACAGCTCAGGCCAGAACGGCGTTCCTGTCAACATAAGCGGGCAACCTGGCTTTGAACTATGTAGTTCATCAGCATGCCTAGCCGAAGGCAGCTACGTGTCGCACCAGCTAAACTGGAACGTGAACCCCTGCGAAAGCATGTACGAGTTCGTATGCTCGAACAGCCCGGCCAAACCCGCTGATGAGTTGCTTCTGTCCGACATGGAAACTTCGCTGCTGCGCAAGCTTCGAGGTACATCCACCGTAGGAAGCCCTGCAATGAAGCTTATACAAGACCTCTGGAAAGAGTGCCTAGATCAAGAGACACGCAATCGCCTAGGCTGGGGCCCCCTGAAGCACATGTTCAAGGCTACATCACTGGCAGACTGGCCATACCAGCAGTTCACCACACAAGGAGAGCCAGCTATTTGGCAGGCCGCAGCTCGCGCACTGCGCTACTTCGGCTTGGCCACGCTAGTTTTGTTAGAGCCCAGTGAACACCCTTTGTTGGGACGCAGCCCTCTGCTGGCCTTGGACAAGCCTGTGCTGCTGTTGCATCCGGGAAATGACAGCTCCTGGTACTACGAAGCAATTTCCTTGGCCCTATCTTCAGTAGCTCGCAAGAATGTTGCCAAACACTCGGTAGCCTTGGACGTGACAAACTTCGCACGGCAGCTGTCCAGCGTTGTGCGGTCGCCGGGCGCCTCGGGTGACTTGGGCCGCGACGCCAAGCTGGAGCGTCTCCGCAGTGTGCCTCGCTACCGGGCATTGCTGGCGGGCTACCTGCAGAATGACAGCCTCGTGAACGACGACACTGAGCTGCTCCTGAGGGCGCCAGAGTACGCCATCCGCCTCGGCTACCTGATGGATGACACGGCGCCGCACGTGGTGTTGAACTACATCGGGTTCCGGCTGCTTGTTCACGTGTCGCCATTTGTTCCCGAGTCGCTGCGCAAGCTGGTGCCTCTGCGGGCTCGACAGCTGGGACTGGGTGACCACGGCCCGGGACAGTTGGTGTGCCTGCGTGCCGTCGAGCACGCGTTACCCACGGTCTTCTACCGCGCGGCGTACGAGTTGCACCGGCCGCTGCTGGACGCACTGCTTGCGGCCGACCTGGGCGGCGTGCTGAAGCAGGCGCTGGCGTCACGGCTGGCACTCCTGCGCTGGCTGGACGGCGAGACGCGCGACCGTGCTCTACAGCGGCTTCACCAGCTCGAGCCTCGCCTGTTGTTCCCACCGTGGGTGACCGACACGGCCAAGGCAGAGCACGACGTTCGCCAGGCACCACGCGTGATCGTGGGCGAAGGCCTCCGCTCGTACGCACGCATCACCAAGCATCTGATGCATCGCCGGCTGCAGAGCGCCGACCCGTGGCTCGGCCAGCCGCCTTCAGACGACCAGTGCTGGCTAGGTCCCGGCCGCCGCATCCTCTACGTACCACTGACGGCACTGAATGCGAGTGCGCCGCCTCAGGAGCCCTTCGTGCTGTTGCAGCTGGCGCGGCTAGGCGAACGTGCGGCGCGCTGCCTCGTACGCCTGGTGCTGGACGGTGCTGGCAGCCGTGCCGAGGACCCGCGAGCATGGTGGACGCCCGCGGCGCGCCAGGGTCTTGCAGAGCTGCGCAAGTGCTACGCGCTGCAGAGCCGCGGCGACCGGCCGACCGCCGCTGAGGAGAGCGGCGCCCTGGTCGTCTCGCACGCGGCCTTCGAGGCACGCATGCCGGCGCTCGACTTCCGTCTCGAAAACGCCGTTTCCATGTCCCTGGACCAACTCTTCTTCATCCACTACACGCTCGGATACTGCACCGCCGACTCCGATGTGGCGCGACGCGTCAATTTGGCCCTGCTCAACTTCGGCGGTTTCCAGCGAGCGTTCACTTGCGACGCTGGGACTCCGATGAACCCGCGCAAGAGCTGTGACTTCTGGTGAACGGCTCCGGTTCTTCCAAAGACTGGCGAGCTGGCCGTGGGTTCTCTAAAGCATGTGCCCTCACTTGTTACTTGTTGCAACGCGTGGTAATCGGCTGCGACGGAAACCGGCCACACGTATGAACAACCTAGCAAGTGCACCAGGCATGTGCAGTGTCCTTTTGCAACTGTGTGTGAGAAGAAATTTTTTTTTTTGCATGTGTGTTTAGAAAGCTTCAGAACAGGGGTGGTGGTTGCAAATAAAGTTTGTCGGGAGGTTCAGGTTTTGCTGTCTATGGGTGGGGCGGAGCAAGTGCTTTTACTCTTCGTTAGTTCCTATACACACGACTGTGGAACCGAGGCGTGCGTATAGTAATTTGACAGCAACATGCCGGCAACTCTAAAGCTGTACTTAAGGTCGACTTATCCAAGCGCGTTTTGTCAAGCGCACAAACTCGACAAGCGCGCTTGGCATTGTATACTCGCGGACAACTTCCTGTGACAATGGAGGGACAGCTACTGGGGCGGAGTCTGCACATGCGTAACCGCGCCAAGTAGTCCGGCAGCATTTGAGAGCGCTTTTCGATTCTTGGAGCATGTTCTAAACTGGCGTACCTGCCACGTGCGGCGGTTTCGCATTTACTCGGAAGCGGAAGAGAAAACAAAAATAAGTCAAATTTAACGCTCATAAGCGTGTTTTGTCTTGCGTTTCTGTTATGGAAAAAGTTGTTTGTTTTCTCTTCTCGAATTTAGGACTATTTTCAGAAGCGCTCTAATTTGTACGCATTTTGCCTGCGTAGGTTTCCCTTCATTGCCACAGAAAGTTGACCGCTCGAGCTTTACATGTTCTGGTGCCAAACTTTTTTGCAAACGTTATTGCTATGATAGTGGTGTAAAAGAGCTGCACAGGTGTAGCAAACTGGATATTTACCTTCCGGTTAACCTCCCTGCCTTTCGCATCTCATTTATCTCTCTCTGCACAGGTGCTATTAACTTGCGCATCAACCATGTTGGAATAACAATTGGAGCAAAGCGGTATCTTTTCTACACAAGTGCAGTCGCGAGCAAAAGTTTGTGGACCAAAGGTGCCACGATTTTATTTTATTGCGATAGCAATTATATGGACACTTCAACCGGACTTCTGCCTGTCGCCGTCGCTGTCGCCGTGAGGTTCCGTATAGATTCCAAGGGCGATAAAATCGTCACCGCGCGCCGTATGCGCGAGCGAAAGCGCGCGGGGGACGCGCGCTATCACGGAGGGCGAACGCACGGCGGAAAGCAAACGCGACCGTCGCGTGAAAAGCCGGGGGGGGGGGGGTATGGGAGGGAGGGAGGCGGAGCGGCGCTGTGCTCCGGCACCAAAGGCGTATCTTGCCACTCAATCTCCCACGCGAAAGCAAGAAACGGGAAGAGGGGGGAGAGGGGGGGCAGCTTCTCCTCTGCCAACAACTTCGCTGCCCTTTGCCCGGTGGTGCCGGTCGCCCGCACCGTCTCTTATCTCCACATGGCTCTGACCTTTGTATGCGCTGTGCATTCGCCGCTCAGTTTCCGTTGAAGCGATAGACCGCGCGAACCTGCGCTTGCTGCCAGCGTTTTCACAGTCGTTGGCTGCGGTCATTCAGTGTGATCTATTCGTGTTTGTTTGTGCGCGCTGACACCATGATTGTTAATTCAGTTAGTAAGCCAATGTGTCCAAGTTTATACAGCTGATAAAACTACTATGCCTACTCCGAATAGCTCTCTACTAATTTGCTATCGCAATCGATGCTTCGCCTTTCGGGCGAAACTGCGACATTTTTTTTTTCTTGAGCATTCCCTGAGCATTCCGGCTGAAATCAAGAGCGCGCGCCTACGTGCACATGTTTGACCAATACAACGTATTAAGAATATATTTAAATTTTTTGCTGATGCCGTGGCCTCGTTTTGCTCGCGAGTGTACATGTAAGGATGAGGAGGATGAGTAGTAGTAGTAGTAGTACTCGTAGTGGTGGTGGTGGTAGTGGTAGTAGTGGTAGTAGTAGTAGTAAAAGCGGTCACGGCGATTAGAAATAACCACAATAATTCGGCGGGTTGCGCTTGTGTGAGCAGCACGCCTTAAATGCCGTTCCAATTAAGCAGCCATGATTTGTCCTCAAAGACTGGCACAAAATTAGCCTGCCGTCGACATTGTGCCAACAATGGTAGCTCGCGACCATGTCAACTGTACTGCTGGCTACAAGCGCATCGTTGTCGTTCCAAGCAGCCATGATTTGTCCTCAAAGACTGGAACAATTAGCCCGCCGTCGACATTGTGCCAACATTGTGAGCTCGCGTCCATGTCAACTGTACTGCTGGCTACAAGCGCATCGCCAGCTCTGCGAACCACTGACAACCAAAATGTTTTCGGCGTTCGGTCAGGCAAAATGCTGAATGTAAAGAAAGAAAACAATGTTGAAATAAACATTGTAGAGAGCCACTCAAAGGAAAGCAGTAAGTGCCACAAAAAGCAGGGGTAGCTGCCCCGACGGCAATGACGACAGGGATGACAAAATTGGCACGACGAAAACGATAACGGCATGAAAGCGCCAACTTCAACGACGGCACGGCGTCTCACATGTCGCGGACCCGGAATCGAATATTGGAGAATGCTGGGGTTTTTCCCGCCGAAGGTCTGGTACCTCTTGGCCCTGGAAAAAATACTTGCTGAGATCAGAGTAATAGCCTGCAGGAAACGTAACCGAAACTGGCTCCAGAAATTCTGTTATATTAAAATATTTAGGGCACTCTCAGGCTTGCCAGTATTTTCTTTTTCTGGGGTTTAAACGTCTGGGACATTCATATAATGAAAAAAAAGAGACTCGAAATCATCATGTCGGTACTTTTTAACAGCTGTCTCAAAAAATACACCCGAAAGAGGCCGTACATTTGTCAATGAAATGTTGATAGATAGAAGAGAAAAAACCGAGACGGGAAGGCAAGCAACCGCTGGAAGCCTGGAGGTTTCCATTGCAGCTAAGAAAGCTCCAAAGGGAAGAATGACTTCGTTTTCCTTAGTAGCCTCGTGCCGTGGCATCATCAACGCCGTTTGTCGTGGCGAGCATCGCGGCGTCGACTATGTGTGCGGCCGCGGAGCCGGCGGCAGCCGCAGCAGCGGCGCCCGACGCAGCAGCCGCCGAGCCGTCCAGTGAGGAAGAGTGGGATACGAGCGCCGTGCAGCCTAGCTCATGGAGCGAAGAACGCGAGGTGTTCGCCTACCTGCTCACGCTTATGGCCGTGTTAACTGCCGTCATCACAGTGGTCAATAACCTCAATGGCAAAGGTGTGGCACCTGTCGTGCTGGAGCCGCGTCGCAGGCTGCCCGATGCCGTGACCACTGCTGGGCCACCCCGCTCTGCCCTCGAGAAACCACCGTACGAAGTGTGCGTGTCACGTTCGTGTCAGGCTGAGGGCCGCTACCTCGTGGACTTGCTCACTTGGGAGTATGACCCATGCGAGAACTTTTACGGCTTCGTCTGCCAAGGCTGGCAGCAGGAACATACATCGGGAGACACCCAGCTGCGCCGGGACCTCGAGCTGCGCCTTTCGGCACTGCTGCGAAGGCCCTCGACCAGCCCCGTGCTGGAACCACTGCGACGACTCTACAGCCAGTGTAGCGAGGCGCCCAGTCGCCACGACATCCACGCGCTTCGCCAGGCCTTGTCAATGGCCGGCTTGCCGGATTGGCCTTACGCAGTGCCTCTGCGTCACGCCGTCTCGCTCTGGTCGACGGCCGCCGAAGTGCTGAAGCTCACTGGAGCCCACACTCTGCTCAACGTCGTGCCCGGTACCCACAGCTCGCGCCCAGAGGAAAGCGTGCTACGTCTGGGTCCTCCAAACTTGGTCCATCCGACTTCCCGAGAAGCGCTCACCGCAGCGCTGGGTGCATTTCGACCACGACTGTTAGTGCCGCTGTACGCCGCCGAGGTTTCCGGGCTGGAGCAGCGCCTGTTGCGCTGCAGTCCCGGTGCAGCTCACTTGACTCGACTGGCGGGGTTCCCCCAGCTGGTCGAGTTCCTGGCCCGTCTTCTGGGCAGCGGCGTCCACGAGGGAACAGAGGTGCTGCTTGAGACAGATGCTCTGCGCTGCGTTCTGGCGACGGCTGCAGAGACTCCAGTAGATACTGTGCTCAACTTGATGGGGTTGCGATTTCTGCTACGGCTCGCCTACCTTCTGCCCGAAAAGCTCGGTCTCCGGCTGGCTGAGTCGCGAGGGCCCCGCTGGCGCGGTTGTCTGCTGCAACTGGAACCGGCTCTGCCGCACCTCTTTTTGCTTGCAAGCATCGAAGCCGTAGGCGCGCCCCCTCGCGCTTCCAGGCTCGCCGAGGACGTTCGACGCGCCCTGGTGCGCGCGTTGCCCGGCCTGTCGTGGCTTTCTCCGGGTGACCGACGCAAGGCGGCCGCGCTTATTGGGCGTACGCGCATACGGCTCTTCATGCCCGACGAGCTACGCAACGGCTCGGCTCCCACTTCTCTGCCGCCGCATGACCTGGACGTTGGGCTTCTGGCCTACTGTCGGCTCCATTCGCGCGCCTTCGAGCATAAGCTGCGCTCTCCAGATCCATGGCTCCTGTCTTCGATGGACAGCGACTGTGTGCTGGACGTAGAGGCCAATCGGGTCGATGTGCCCCTGCTCATGTTCAACCGAAGCGCGGTAATCCTGGATGACCTGCAGTCGAGCCAGCTTCCGCGCGCCGGTTTCCGGCTCGCGCGCTGTCTCTTGCGACTCCTCTTCGGCTGGGCCGAGACGGACGCCACTTGGGACGAGGGCGTGCGCGCGCGCCGCTGCCTGGCCCGCCAGTACGGCATCAAGCTCGCGGTGGCTCCAGTGGAAGACAGTTTGGCGCTTGCTCCCGTACTGCGCCTTTTCCGCGACAACCTCCGCCTTCGCCGGCGACGGCGGCAAGACCTGAGACTGCGCAATGCTGAGGACTTGAGTCTCGACCAGCTATTTTTCGTCTACTTCGCACTTGGGTTTTGCCACGACGGAAACGACGCGGAGCGCCGCACCAACGTGGCTCTTTGGAACACGCCTTCCTTCCACGCAATCTATGAGTGTCGCGTAGGGTCACCCATGAGACCCGACCGCTCCTGCATACTTTGGGTCTCTCTTTAGTAGCGATCAAAGCACCTTTCGCGCTACAGTTGGCAGTAGGTTATGGACGGCGTGGATGGTGCCACCATCCGTGGAGAACGGGCACCGTCGTAACGCAGTGAGCAGCGCCGAGATGTCACGTGAACCTCTTTAGGGTGCAGCGAAGCTTGCCACAGTGGCTGCGTTGTTTTCGTGCCGTCAATCTGCCATGGCGGCAAACTGGAAACAATGACGCCCTATTGTGGTGACTTGTCAAAAGGAAGTAACAGCAGCTTCGCGTGGAAAGACTCCGCTATGTCTACAAGTGTGTCATGGGCGAGGTCATATCGGCGCCAAAAAGACGGCATGGTGTACAATGGGGATGCTCGTGTGCGCATGGCTGAAAGTACAACCTGCGCGAACGTTTGCATGGTGTAGCTGTGACGCAGGCGCCTGTCAGCCAAATGAAGGTGCTCTCCGATGCCGATTGTCCGCGTGTCTGCCTTTATGTCAAGCCACAAGTTGCATGTTGTGGAACTTCCGAGTACTCAGCGGGCTGATAAAGCAGGTATTGCTCAAACTGTTTTAACCGAGTAACTGCTCTTTCACAAATTAGCTGGCTAGACTCGGGAAATAAATAGGCTGATAAGCGTCCCCCACATCGATACGCAGTATATCACGCGTAATAAAAGCTCACGAGTCTCTGCAGATATGCTCGATCGTATATCGGCGCCATTCGTTGCAGCCATGAAATTCGGATGGACAACCACGGTTATTGCGTTGCGCCTTGTTTGCCGGCAGCGCAGCCGCGTATCCCTCAACTTTATCGCGTATGTGCTAGCGGCCGCCGGCGCGAATCGCCAGTCTCGAGGGTACGTGATACGCGCGAGGCGGTGCGCGAGAACGCGGGCATTCGAGTGTCATGCGTGCATGCGCATGCGTGCCATCATCTTGCCAACAAAATGGCGCACATGCAAATGCAGCGGACAGAGAGCCTCGCTGCCAACAGATCCGCGTCATTTTTGGTTGGCCGTTTTTCCATCGCCAATCGGTCCAGGCTTACACGACGGCAGACTCGATAACTATATACAGAAAGTTAAGCTATAGATATATATAGTTGGCAAGGGTTCACTGTGAAAGAAGGTAAGGCGAGCAGACACGGACACAAGAGAACCAGACAACACAAACGCTGATAAAACCCGGCGAAAAACGTTTTGACATACGCCAGCACCTAATTTCCCCCTCTCTAGCGCACCTATTTCACCCCGGCCTACACTCTTCACGTCGAACCACCTGCCAGGCGCTCCGGGCAGATATCTTTTCCACTGTTTGTGGAGCTGCCCCGAGCCCGTGGCGTAGACCCCATCCCCAACCCACGGAACGTGTCTCGAGAGCAGGTGAAGAACAAAGCAGTGATGATCATCGGACCGAGACTATCCGATCGACAAGGTGAGCATCGCCAAAGAATCTGGCAACCCGGAGATTGCTACCCCTACTTTTTCGTTATTCTCCTTCATCGCTTGTATTTTCTTTCTCCTTTTTTTATTTAGTTATTTTTCTTTCGCTCAGTTATTCTTTTTTTTTTCTTTCTCTTTAGAGCCGACAAGCCTAGCATGACTGCCGGCTGTGGTTGCATTGGACCCGAAGCCACGTAAATGCGAATTCCTTGTAGCACCGAGCGCAATTTCGCAACTCACCCGCGCTATAGAGATTCGCAAGCGGTCTAACTAAACGCTCACTTTTTGGCCGTGACGATGTATGATACAACCACGCTTTTATGTGTCCCAAGTGAGCCCGTGCTTAGAGAGAGAGGTAAAACTTTGTTGTGTCCATGATGGGGTCCGAGGGCGGCGGGGGTTGGGAGAGTAACCCCCAGTCCGCCCCTTCCTCAGACGGCGGCCAGTCCTTGCTTTCTTGCTCAGAGGGACCGACATTTTAAGGCGAAAGCATTATATGCCCCACTACGCGAAAATACGGCGTCGGCGGCGGCGGCGTGACCGAGCGATGGTACCAAAAATAGCTGACGGCGCAAAGAGTAAAAACACGTCACAAATGCTCGGATTGACGTCACATTTTTCAGCTGGAAGCTTCCCGTAAACAAAGCAAATTAATGGCTTTGAAAAGAAAGTTTGGTGCATTTCGGTCAGGGTGGGAATCGAACCCGGGCGTCCGGGGTGCGAGACGAGCAAGCTTCCCCGACCGACGCCACGGCAGCTCCACGCTCCTGGTTGACTGAAGTGTACCCGCCGCGGTGGCTCAGTCAGCTAAGGCGTTGCGCTGCTGAGCGCGAGGTCGCGGTATGGAAACCCGGCCGCGGCGGCCGCATTTCGATGGAGGCGAAATGCAAAAACGCCCGTGTGCTTGCGTTGTAGTGCACGTTAAAGAACCCCAGGTGGTCAAAATTAATCCGGAGCCCTCCACTACGGCGTGCCTCATAATCACAACTGGTTTTGGCACGTAAAACCCCAGAAAGAAGAATGACTAAAGTGCGTGTGCCATTGCATACGTCATGTAGCAGCCATCTGGCTTACTAAATGTTGGGCACGTGACGGCGAAGCCAATGGGGAGGAGGTGGCGCACGTCATGACTGTATAAAATGAGCGCGCTGTTTCCCGCGCGTCACTTGCTCTTCGGATTTCATCGATGCTCGCAACCCCATCTTTAATGTGGAACACCCCTTCTGCCGCAGGCGTCACGTCTACGTGAACTTTTTGGGTGAAGGCAACTGGTCAAGAAACCCACACATGCTACCTGAAGTTCACGTAGACGTGACGCCTGCGGCAGAAAGGATGTCCCACATCCACCGCCAAGGCTGTAAGTGGTGGCGCTGGCTAATACTCCCAGGGTTAGTTCTAGTAGATAAACGTAAATATCCCACAAAGCGGATGGGAAAACGGCGCCGCGGCAGCTCTAGCTATTGGTAAGAGCATCGCCCGCGTAATGCGAAGACGTGGGTTCGTATCCCACCTGCGGCCAGTTGTTTTTTCATCCACTTTCATTTCCATTTATTTATTACTTCTTGACTTCAATTAAGAACTGCAGATAATTTCTCCTGTGTTGTCCTTGGTGTCAGTATTTGTTGGTTTCTTATGATATGACTAACAAAAAACCGGGCCCCTCGGTTGCCTTTCTTCTCCTTCATTATATGTATATATACAGGGTGTTTCAGCGAACACTTTCAAAAATTCTTGAAGGTTGCCTGTGGCAGATAGCACAATTCTAGTTCATGAGCTGGTCTACTCAAAGAGGCGGACATTACTTACACAAAAAATTAAAATGCATAATCAAATAATTAACTAAAATTGCTAATTAAGTTTTTAACTAATTACCTGATGGCCCATATTGCAATTTACCAATTGTAGCCGTGGAGTTCGCAAGGCGGATCCACTTGGAACGAATTCTCCGGATGACACCAGTTTCGAGATATTATTTCCCGAAATGCATTGGCGTTCCAATTAGTTCCTTAACAAAACGTCGCTTTATGCATGGAAGCACAAAATTAACTGGAACGCCAATGCATTTCTCCGCAAAGTTCGGGAAATAATATCTCGAAACTGGAGTCATCCGGAGAATTCGTTCCAAATGGATCCGCCTTGCGAACTACACGGCTACAATTTGTAAAGGTTCCGTGGAAGCGCGCAAAGTGGAGTTTTTTAGATCGTTATTTTTGGCATTCAAGACCCCAAAATTGATTTTTTTCCCTTCACGTATTAAATCTGTGATGTTCGCGCTACACTTGCAGCGCGACTCGATCTTCGGAGCTGCCGGTCATTTTCGATCCATGGAGAAACACGTACCTCCTGCGCGGTGCCCGAACCAAGGCGCTTCTGGTTTGTCACAAACCACAGGTCTTAAGGAGAGCTTTTTTTTTTTTTATTACAACTTTGGTGCGTTTGTGAGCATCTGTGGGTGTACGTATGTGCCGTTGTATGTGAGCGTGACCACGCGGTGTATACCATTGTTTCTCGTCGAACGCCATATGAAGTGGCATGCCGGGCAGCTGTTATCCAGGACGTCTTCGGTTTCTGATAAAAGTGAGCGTTTGTCCCTCTTTGCCCGGCTGGAAGGCCTCCTCATGAATATTATTGGAGCGCTTCTCTTAAAGAAAGAACTTGCGCTCAGCATTTCTTGTCGGATCCGGCGCCATGGAGTTGATTGCTCCTCATTCACGGGATCTTTGTTGCTGCCGCTGTGCCAAGCCTCCGTAGGTTGGTCTCGCGCGCGCTCACCGGCCGCAAGTCAAGTGGTCATCCGCGAGAGTCTAGGTCGATCCAAGGAGCGCGGCCACTCCATCTCTGGGCCGCTAAGCACTTTGCCGCGCTCTTCCGCGCACTTTGTTGGAAGTACCGATAACAGACTAAAAAGAGGAACACGTATCTCTCCCTTTTCGGATAATAGCTTGGCGCATTGGCAAGAGGCCTTCCGAGCTGGCCTCGCCGCACGATTTGCGCCCGCTGCGTAGTTGGCTGTGGGTCATCCGAATCGAGTATCATGAAGGCTCGCGGTGGACCTGCATGACATAAGTGATTGCAGCTCATTAACTCCAGAAAAAAATATTCAGCTGGTGTATTAATGAAGTATTAAAGCGCCAAACAGACGACAACTTCAGTAACATGCACCAACTATAGCCCAAGAAAAAGTTCTGGTGTATTAATAATTACTTTGCTATGATAACTCTAGTTTAGTGCATGACTAATAAGACTGATTGCCAGTAACCGAGCCTCTGCAGCTGAAATTAGTTCAGGCGCTGGTGAGCTCACAACTTGTAGCCTACAAGTATATCATGTTGCACGGGCACCAAATGAACGGTCATGGAAAGCGGCGGATTTCTTGACAGAATACGTTTACAGACTTCGGTAACATACGTACAGAAGTCAGCACATCAGGTCGAGGAAAATCAATTGGAACTGTAAATGTAGTCACGCGACCTCACATACAGCCGATTTTGTGCCACATGACATCTTCAAATATAGCCAGCAGCAGTCCTGAGAACGTGGTTCGCGCGTTCTAGAAGAGTGTGTTGACCTCTGTACGCCTCTCGTTACAGCGCTAACGCTGGCAGAGACCTGCTTTGGATAGAAGCGGGTTTTACTCCAACAGAGCAATATTTACATGGGCGCGAATTGGCTAAGGCGCCCGTGTGGAAGCACTGACTCCTTGCTGCACACACAGGCTTAATACGATGTCATCAATTTGTAGCCATGCAGGCAGAGTGACTCTTCCCATAACTATACGGCACGTACCACTCTGAATCTATGCGTTCTCGACAAAATTCAGTTGCTCGCGTAAACCGTGCATACGAAAGGTATAACACGTGCACAGCAGCTTCCAGATAGCCAGTGCGCTCGTGATATACTTTGGAGGACGATATATGCTCGCGGTAAGCAAACCGCCCTGTCCTAGTTTTGCGACCAAGGACTTGTCGCCAGCACGGCGATAGCTTGACATGCATTATTTATGGCAGGGTGCTTTCTCACGTTATGTGCATACAGGCGCATATATACAGTGAGCCGTCGTCGTCTGGTTCGGCCGGTATAACGGTACACAGGGACGACAGAAAGGAAGCAAGAACATCGCTGACTGACAATGGAATTTTATTGAAGGTATGCGAGAACGTATATATAGCGATTCAAAATAAACAAGGAAATGTCTAGAAAACAGGAAAATTAAATTGCGGCAGCGCTCCTTAATTATATTTGTTTTCCTGTTATCTATAGTTTTTACATCGCTGTGCAAGTGCAAGCTTTCCTTGCAATAAAACCAAGTTCTTAGTTATCCGCGTTCTTGTTTCTTTCCTGTCGTCTCTGTGCAACGTTATGCTGGCCGAATCAGCCACTGTGCACCGACTACCTCAACAAGATACCGTCGTCGTCGCTCGCACATCACCGACGAAACTGCCATGGTTGTTCCGTCACTCGGTCACTGGCGGAGATGACAGAATGACGCCAGGTACAATTGGATGCCCACCAGAAATCGCCATCTTGTCGTTGCTAAGAAATTTCTTGATTAAATTTAGATAACGTGATTAATATATATATATATATATATATATATATATATATATATATATATATATATATAGTAACTTGATTTTTCAATGGGCCAAGCGTGCTTAGAAGAATGAGAAGCACAACTTCGCGGTTATCTTATATTAATTTACCCAACAGTTTCGGTCGGTGGAGCGGCGTTTTTCAAAAGATTACAGAAGTGATTGCAGCTCATTAACTCCAGAAAAAAAAGCTGGTGTATTAATAACCTTGCTATGATAACCCTAGGTTAGTACATGAATGTTGAGTAGTTTAGTTTGGTACAAACTGTTTAGTAAATAAACCTAAGATAACCGCGAAGTTGTGCGCCTCATCTTATATATATATATATATATATATATATATATATACTGTGACGTAGCAGTTGACACAACCTTTAATATACCCCGAAGACGCGGCGGAACGATCACACTCAAGGCACAGATTGTTCTCAAGATGAGTACCCACAAGAGATGAAGACGAAGAAGCCGATGTGATGATGCACATGTGCAGCCAATGAAGAAGTGACAAAAAATGCCCACAGTAATTTCGTCTTCTGGGACTCCCGTATACAGCCGTTAGGTCCTTTTCGGCGGCGCGCGTATCAAAACGGGCGAAGAGAACTGCGATCAACAAGCTTACTAATTTCGGTCAAATCGGCACGGAAGCATATTTCCACATTTCATGGTTCCCGGCCCACCTGGGGGACTTGATCCAACCGCACGGCTGCAACCCCAACGAACGGCTGGGCTCACCGGCTGGTGCGCGATTTCACGACCCGCGCAGCCGTCAACGGCCATCCTCGTAACGAGGCTTGCATCCAGAAAGACCCATTGTGAACCTTTCACGAAATCGTCTCACACTACCGCTTGGAAAGGAGGTGATTCTCTCATTCTCACCCAAAACTAAAAAACCACAAGCTGGCACGCTCAGAATGTTACAAACCCGCACGTACCCCACTCCGCAGTCCCTTAGCAGGATAGACCCACACTTCCCGCAGTCGTGCCCCAAATGCGGAGCCAATTAATGCTCTTTTGACCATATGCTCTGGCTGTGCCCAGCCATATACTCTATACTTGCCACAAAAGAACAGTGGGATGAGTTCCTAAGAAGCGACCACCACCACATCCAACTCCAGGCAGTCCAGAGGGCCCACGACATCGCAACGAGATTTCGCCTCCCGGTGCCATCGTGGGCGAAGCCACCGACTTGACCTGAGGGAGCCTTCGGCTCCCCCTGGCCAGTTTCTCAGGGCCAATAAAAGTTCTTGTCACCGTCACTAATTTCCACCGCGTGCGAGCGGCCAGTCTGGCCGTAACTTAAAGGGACGGCTAACGCCTTGTGAAAAGCTTCATGCGAGAGACGTGGACAATCTCGGCAGCGCGACAGCGGCGGTCAGTTGGAACCACAATAGGTTGGACGCGAGACGTCTGCTCCAAGACTCTGTATGAGCCTATGAACCGAAACTGAAACTTGTCGTACAAGGCAGGAGTGCGAACTGGTGTCCGGATTAGCACTTCATCGCCAGGGCGGAAGAACACTGCGCGATGGGATGCGTCATAGAGGTTCTTGCGATCCTGTTGCCTTGCTTCAGTGTTGATGCGGGCGAGCTGGAGACAGTGGAGGAGGCGTAAGATATATTGTTCATAAGAGGATGCAGCTGGAGTGACAGGGGCGGAGGAGAAAGAGACGTCAAGAAAAGACGAGGGCGAACGGCCATAGATGAGGTAGAATGGCGAGCAACCAGTTGTGCGTTGTAAGGCGGTATTGTGCGCAAAAGTCACGAATGACAAAATTGCGTCCCAGTTTGTGTGGTCTGGTGGAATGTACATGGCTATCATGTCGCAGAGCGTGTGATGAAAGCGCTCAGTCAGGCCGTTGGTTTGAGGGTGGTAACTGGAGGTTGTCTTGTGGGTGGTGCCGGATGCTCGGAGCAATTCGTCTGCGATTTCTGAAAGGAATGCCTTTCCACGGTTGCTCAGGATGACACGAGGAGCACCGTGACGCAGGATTAATGCTTGAAGTATAAGCGCAGCCACTTCAGAAGCCGACGCCGAAGTCACGCAAGCTGTTTCGGCGTAACGTGTCAAGTGGTCGACGGCTGTCACTATCTATCGATTACCGGTGAGAGTCGTGGGAAGGGGACCATACAGGTCAATGCCGACGACTTCGAATGGTGCCGACGGACACAGGACAGGTTGTAGCTCTCCGCTTTGACCTGATGTTGGAAGCTTTCGGAGCTGCCAAAGCGCTCAGGAAGCGACGTACCTCGCTACACTAGCGGATAAGCCAGGCCAGTAGAAGCGACTTTTGATGCGGTCGTACGTTTTCTGGAAACCAAAGTGACCAGCAGTCATGTCGTCGTGACCAGCAGTCATGTCGTCGTGATAGGCCTTAAAAACATGAGCGCGAAGAGAGCGACGCAGAACAGGCACCCAGCGTTGACCGTCAGGGTGATAGATATGGCGGAACAAGGCGCAGTTGTCGAGCATGAATTGCGTCACCTGTCGACGGAGGCGGGCGTTGGGCGGGCGCGAAGTTCCCTGAAGGCGGTCTATGATGCGTCGACAGTAGGAGTCAGCGAGTTGGTGAGATATGAGCGATCCGTGGTCATCAGAAGGAATCTGGTCAATAGCGGTTAAGGACAACACATGCGCGGAAGGACGGTCCGAAAGCTTGTCGCGGAACGTAGGAGCGGAACCATTGCATGGCGCCGTAGGAAGCGGGCAGCGAGAAAGCGCATCTGCGTCCTGGTGCTTTTTACCACACTTGTAGATAATAGTGCAGTCGTGTTCTTGCAGACGGATAATCCAGCGACCAAGGCGTCCAGACAAGTTCTTGAGCATGGAAAGCCAACACAAGGCATGGTGGTCCGTAACGATGGTAAAATAGCGGCCGTGAAAATAAGGTCGAAACTTCTGTACCAACCAAACGACAGCTAGGCACTCCTGCTAAGTGATGGTATAATTCCTCTCCGCGTTTGTCAGTACGCAGCTTGCGCAAGCGACGACCCTCTCACGTAAGGACTTATCTAAGAATACCACCGGTGCCGTGACCACTAGCGTCCGTATGCAGGAGTGTGGGTGCGGTCTCATCGAAATGGCGAAGTGCTGGTTCAGATGTGAGTGCGTTTTTCAGATGGGCAAACGCTGATTCGCATTCGGGAGACCAGTCAAAGGGAACACCAGAAGCGAGTTTTTCTGCAAAGGTGCAGCTATTGAGGCGAAGTCGCGTATGAAGCGGTGAAAATAAGAAGCGAGGCCAAGGAAACTGCGCAAATCTTTGACCCTTTCGGGGCGAGGGAAGTGAAGAACCGCTGAAACCTTGTCGGGATCAGGACGAATGCCGTCCTTGCTCACAATCTGACCCAAAACCTTAATTGTCTTACTGGCAAAATGGCACTTTTTCGTGTTCAGCTGAAGGCCAGCGTTGGCATGGCACGTCAGAACTTTGTCCAGACGTTGCAGTTGTTGAGAGAAGGTGGAAAAGAAAACAACAATACCTTCCAGATAGCACAGGCAAGACTTCCACTTCAGGCCACGCAGAACGGTGTCAATCATGCGTTCGAAGGTTGCGGGTGCATTGCAGAGGCCGAATGGCATTACATTGAACTCGTATAGCCAATCTGGCGTTGAAAACGCTGTTTTTTTATCGTCCTCGTGCATAGGTATCTGCCAGTAGCCCGAACTCAGATCGAGACTCGAGAACTACTCGGCATCCTGCAGCGAATCCAAGGCATCGTCTATGCGCGGTATAGGGTATACATCCTTGCGTGTGATCTTGTTGAGTGCCCGGTAATAGACTCAAAACCGCACAGAGCCCCCTTTTTTCCGAACTAGAACGACGGGGGATGACCAAGGACTAGCGGAGAGGCGTATTATCTTCCGATGCAGCATGTTGTCGACGATTTCTTCAATGACTTTCCGCTCGACGAGAGAGACGCCATATGGTCGACGGCGAACGATGGACCTGCCATCTGTCTCTATCCGATGCGTGGTGACGGAAGTCTGTTCCAATGAAGTGGAATGCGCGTCAAACGAAGCTTCATACTTTTTCAGCAAATCAAGCAACTGTTGTGAATGTGAAGGGGTCAGGTTGGAACTGGTGGCAGCTGCAAGGGCAGAGAGAGATGCGGGACGTTCAACAGAAGGAGCTTCAGAAGAAGCCGCTTCAACAGTAACAACAGAGAGAGGCTCGGATTTAGTGACGCAAGCCAATGTAGTGCCCTTAGGGATGAGAAGTTTTTCGGATGTCGGGTTGGTAGCGCAGACGAATGCAGAGCCATTGTCAAACCGGACCAGCCCTGATGCAAAGACTATCCCTCTCATGAGAGCGCGCAGGTGGTTGTACGGACGCGTCACCACGGTCAATGACATCCGACTCGATTGCAACAATTGGCTGATGGCAAGTAAGTAGCTCGGTGTCTTCTGCAGCAAGCAAGCGAAGTGGTGCGTCATCTGCATGAAGCGAATAGGCGGTGTCGGTCATGTGGAGAACACGTTGCCGGCAGCACATGGAAGCGGACGCCGTAGAAAGAAAATTCCATCCTAATATCAGCTGCTGGGTACACGAACTTAGCACTGCGAGTTGTACATAATGCAGAAGTCCATCATTGTGTACACGAACACTGCAAATGGCGGAAGGTCGAATGGCGTCCCCCTGAGCAGCGAGTAGCGTAGGTCCATATAAGAAGTGGTAACTTTCCTGAGGCGCGAACACAAATCACGGTCAATAATTGACAAACTAGCACCAGTGTCTATTAAGGTTTACACGTGTACTCCTACAAAAACAGATAGCATATTATGCGGACGCGCTGGAGGAATTTCTGTCCTTTCGTGCAATGCAGATTTTCCTCCAAAATTTGTTTGTTTTGGAAATAATTTTGTTTTCCGGGCGATGGTCGGCGAATAGAGAGGCTGGTCGAAGTGGCGACGTAGAGCGACGAAGGGGTGACGGCGAGCGGCGTCTGGCAGGACGGTAGCTAGGAGCCGTCTCGGACGTTGCAGGTGGCGATGATGAGCGGCCGGAACGCGGAGCATTAGGATGGCATTGGAAAGTGGCCCCAGCAGACAAGTCGTCCCGTTCGTAGGTGTCAAACCCGTGACGCTCGGCTTGCTGCCGCTTGTGACAGAAACGTGCGATGTGGCCACAATATCCACAGTAGTAACATATAGGTCGGTCGGACGCCAGGATAGGTACGTTGGTAGACATCGAAGCCAAGTAGGTCGGCGTTGGTTTTGGAGGCATCGATGGAACGATGACTGGGGCAACTGCGGCTACATGCGCGTACGTTGGTGGGGGCCTAGGGGCTAGAGGGTCCGTATACGCAGTACCAGCCATGGACGCCAACTCCTCCTTGACAACGTCACGCGAAATGGTAGTGGGGACGTGGGAAGGAATGGGACCTGCCGAAAAGCCAAGAGATTGCAGCTCTTCTCGTATGATTGCGCGGACCATTGCGCGCAACGAGGGATCGGCCGGCGGTAGGGTGGCAATCGGACAGATTCGAGTTCATCGAGGCGCTGACACGTAGCTACAATATCAGCGACGGTAGCCGGGTCCTTGATGGCCAACGCATTGAAGGTGACAATATATACAAATATATATTACTCGGCGCTCAGAATTCTGCCTGAATGCTGTAGTCGAACCACTGCTACACATTATAGACAGGTTCACCTGATCTGACAATATCTGAAGCATCAAAAATGAGTCATTGAAGCAGCGTTTGAAGTCGCTTGTAGCAACGATGCCCATGAAAGGTGACGCTCACAAAGGGTAAGAAGCGCAAGGGCGAAATTTCATCATGAACACGAATTCTGTTATACTGTCATAAGTCAGACTGATTGCGTTACTTTTCAAGTCCTCCGGCAGACAAGACACGACGAATGAGAATTGTCGCTAACGCTTGACACTTCGGTTGCTATAACTTGCAAAAATAAGAGCTTGCCGCGGCTTTCCGGAAGAGCTGCTCACAATGTCCCAATTTTTTACGCTCCTGCAGCCGTAATTGAGAAACGCCCTCCGATAAACCACTTTCACCTTCTTAACGCAACGGGTGCAAGCACAACTGAGGCTTCGGTTTAGGGCACACCCCTTTTCACACACTACCTCCCAACTCTCCTGCGCGCCGCACAAGACAGTTATAATTTGTTACTCAGTAGCCGGGAAACTACATTACAGCTGCGGTCATAGTCGTTCGGTTGCTTCGACGTACGTCAGAAAGGAGGTCACTGGGACTTGTCTACAGGCGCTACTCGCGTTTATTCTACCCAACAGGCAATCTGTTTAAGCGACGACGACTACCGTAACAAAAAACAACACGCTCCCAAGAGCGAATAAAAACTCGTTTTTCATCGAAATTCCGAACAGAGTGATATTACTAGTCGCTAAAAAAGAACGAATAAAATAATGAGAGTTTTGATAATTAGAAAACATCGCTACGCAGGAGCCGTATCACCGAAGGCGAAAGCGTACGCTCTATCCTAGCCTATGTTGCCACCTTTAGCCGTTTTTCTGCATAATATCTAGCTGATTTCTCGCTTGTTTACCGGCAAGAACATTATTCTAGCACACAGTAAATATTTTGATGGATTTTGCATACATCTAATATTATCACATTTTTTAAATCGATTCCACGAGATTATATTGCGCATTCTAGCGAATTTGGAATCTTGCTTTAGCGATATGACAACAATGAATTTTTTACCGTTCAACTGTATACAGCTTCGCTTTATGTTGGTGTTGGCTCGTCAGGTTATTGAAGCTTCATTCTACAATGGTTTTTCTTTTCTTTTTTATCTCTGCAATTGCGCGGAAGCACGATGGGAGTCTGAAGTGCGATAGAGTCCCGTTTTCTGCTCTCGTAGGTAATGCTTCTCTCGTCAGGTGCGAATTGCAGTGTGCATAGTCGCTACCTTTGCTCGGCTCCACGTCAGAAGTGTCGACCTTGGGGCGTTGTCGTTGGCAGCGCGCGCACTCGGGGCCCGCCGAAGTGAGGAAGGGAGGCGAGGCGCCCAGCCACGTGGTCGCCCGCGGCAGGCCCCGCGGACGCCCGTTTCAGCATGACCACGCGCGGCAACCGAAAATTGCGCGGTTCTCGTACGGGGGCACAGCCTGTTCATTCAAGTCAACGAGGGACCGGTCCACATTAACGACCCGCTTCACTCCAGCCCCTGCAACTGGCGGCCACTAATTTAGAGTTGAAATGTTAATTGGCAAATTTCACTTACTCGAGGCATTTATTAGTCCGCTCGAATCGTTTCTTAACGACCACCAGCAGTGATAGCGCGTTGGTGCACGGCTTAATTCTGTTTTGTTAACGGTCTTTATTTTGAAATATCATTTTTGACTGCCATCAGAGCTCTAGATATTGTTTTTTATGTCAAGCTGTTTAATCACAGGGCGCTTACAAGCGACGACAAATTTTATTTACACTTTATGGTTTAACGTGCTCAAAACTGCACGTAGGGTTATGAGGGACGCCGCATGGTAGAGGGCTACATATTAGTTTTGACGGCCTTTGGTTCTTTTAACGTGCGCCCAAAGCACGGTACACGACCTTTTTTGCATTCCGCCCTCATCGTAATGCAGCCACCGTGACCGGGAGTCGAACCCGTGACCTCGTGCTCAGCAGCGCAGGCGCAGCACCATAGCAACTGCGTCACCGCGGCGGGTTAAAGCAAGGACAAAGCTTGTAGATATGCATACAATGGCTGTTGATTTAGCTATGCCATCGTTAGCTTCCAGATAAAGGTCTGTGCCAGTCACAGAGTTGCCTCGCGTTAATACAAACCCTGTGTGTCAAGACTGTGGCACACTATGCTCCATAGACATTTCTTACCATGTTTTAACATGTAGTTTGCTTTGAACCCGAGATGTTACATAACATTGGGCTAACGTGTCCGTAGATTTAGTCGATCTAAATATCCGTTAATCCAGTCTGATTGCGTCTTAGACTTGCAAATATCAGTGTGGAGTGTGCTCGTATGCGAGGGTAGCGGCGCGGGTGACTACAGGTGAACATGCATTTCTGCCACCAGATGAACAGTTGGAAACTGATCTTTTCTTGTACTGTGTTTCCCTGTTAATCTTACCGCGTCGTCTATTTATATGGTCCCCTTCTATGGTCGTGGTTTTTTATCATGCTTGTGAAATCGATTCTTTCGTCTCTTTCGAACAGTTTTTGTGCCATTAAAACAAGCATAAGCATCAGAAATTGGGGGGCGGGGGCAGCGGAGTAAAGCGTTTTTCACTGGAATCGAGAAGCAACGCCGTGACTGTGCAGGTGAACCAGCGTTTCTCTAGCGACATATCACAGTGGCGGCGTTTAGACTTCAACATTGCATGTGAATCGTGTCTTTCACGCTGGAACATCGTTGTCGCATTGTTAAGTAAGATAACTGCAGACCGGCGTATTTTTAATTTGTCTTTTTTTCTAACGAGTACGTTGTTTGCGCCAAGCACTGCGCTTGTGTTCAGGCTCGTTCCAGCCCTTCCGGTGTGAGGCGAAATTTCGAAGCGTCCAAACGCGCAGGGCGTTTCCACTCGGTCAGTGACCTTAATCTGTTTGCGAATGTTCTGTGTGGGCGCTTTAGGTGGACGGCTCAGCCGCTGGACCTACATTGCAGTTTGAATGAGCCGTCAGCCGGCCAACACGCAGACACGAGGGTCATGTGCCCCACCTGATTTTCGGACGTGCCTTTTGTCTGACGGGCTTAGACTGTTGTCTCTGTATGTAGTACGTACATATACGCACGTACGCGCGTATACTTTAAATTCTGGGTGTTTTTTGTGCCAAAACCACGATCTGATTATGAGGTGCACACCGTAGTGAGGGACTCTGGACCTTTTCCGGACTCTGTAAGCACGTGCTTACGTGCTGCTGTATCTTGTCTATTTCTGCGCCACACTGGTCATGCACGTGCGAGTGCCTTATCGCTAAAGCTCTCGTTTACATAGGGAGCATGAATCTTATTACGGGTTGGCTTGTTATTTTTTGTACAGAGGGTAATGTACCTATCTAGAACCTGTGAGCCGCGTGCTCGGGACTGCGCGCGGGCAGCATCTAGTGATAGCACTGGTTCGCGATAACCAATGATAGTGAGTGATAACCAATGACCTGGTTCGCGACCAGGTCATTGTAAGCATGTGGGGCTATACATTTGCGGCTACCTTTTAGGAGCGCTATGTGCGGTGCCGCGTCTCGAAACACAAGCGGAGATTACGCGATGCGGCGCGCGCTGGCAATATGTGGGAATAAATGCAGTATAAGCCCCAGCTGTTCCCCTTGCTATACGGTCGTCCGTGTACCGTCATCTGGGACGCAACAATGCGTCCTAAGAACACGAAAGACGGCGCCAAGACTTCCGAAGTACGTAATCCTGGCAATGGGCAGCTTCAACTAGTGGAGTAATCAGCGACTACGACTAGCTGCCAAAAGAAAAAAAATAATAATCTTGGGTTTTAACGTGTTTGAACTGCACAGTGGAGGGCCACGGATTAATTTTGACCACCTGGGGTTCTTTAACGTGCACCCAAAGCATGGCACACGGGTGTTTTTGCAGTTCGCCCTCATCAGAATGTGACCGCTTCGGCCGGGAATCGAACCTGCGTCCTCAGAAGCACAGCAGCATAGCCAATAAGGCACCGCGGCGGATAAAAACAACTTTTCTTCCGGAAAAAAAAAATCGCAAACGAAGGCCGTGCCGGGCCCTAAATTGTCGAGAAGAGCTCGGAACTGTAAAAGAAAGCGGGAACAGAATCCAACAATGCGACTGGGCTATGCTTTTAGTTATAGTCCCGACGAAGAATACATCGGTGCAGCTCCGGAGGGATTATAACGCAATAGATAATCTGCATCTCAAAGTAGATCGCTAGCCGCTTCATTTGCCTGACAATATTTTCGGGGTTGTTGCAGAGTGGACAGTCTTTTACTGTCCTGTACTCCTGGAATGTGTATCATTCATCCTGAACTTGAAGTAATTTCACAAGAAAACTGCAGAAGAATATTTTGCAACCATTTCATTTTGCATCATCTTGCCGGGCGCTGAAGTCCTGCAGTACCGTGATAGTTGCTAACATGCAGAATTTTTGTTTGTTTTCGCATCGCTTGGCGCTAACGTGTCTTGTTCCTGTATATAAAATTCCATGCTTTCGCAATAAAATTTATTTTCGAGTCGGCGCGCTTGTCTGTCACAGTCCACCATCTCGTGCCGTTGTTATATACTATAGCCGTTTACAAGAAGTTATGACTGTCAACATGCAGCGTCAGAGATACTTCGGTTCAGAGGAATACTTTAGGATGTGTCGAGTGCGCCTACTTTGTTTCCAGTCTGCCACGAATCAAATTCTACAAGGCATGCCGAACACAGCCTGTCCTTCGTATTAAGTCCCGATCGCAGGAACAACACTAGAGGAATGCGTCGATAAGAGTGTGCTTTTTATGACTACTGTGAAGGCAGGGGACGCGGGTCAATTCCAAAAAGTGCAAAATCTTTCAGAGCTATACCAGCTATACCTAACAGCAGTGTCAGCTATACCATGGCATGAGATAAGCAGCAAAGAAATTAACCCTACGTAAAAGGATTCACCTAATTGTGTAAGCGCCAGACCCACGAATCGAAATGAATAATTCTGACTCAGAACGTTTAGCCAGGGTCCTTCAATACTTATTGAATGACCCTGGTTTAGCGTTCCAAAACACCACACCTGCTATGAGACACGATGTAGTGAAAGGCTGGATTACTCATGACCACTTGGGGTTCTTTATCGTGCACAGAAAACTCGGTAAATGAGAGTGTTAGCATTCAGCTCCCACGGAGTGAAGCGGGTAGTTGAGCCCACGACCTTTTGTTCAGCAGCAGAATGTCATGTCATCTGAACCACCACCGAGGGTCGAAGAGAAATAGAAAGCTTTCTGTGGCCTCTTCAGTTTCTACTCCGAGTTATCGACCTGTTTCGCCGAAACACTTTAGCCAATGCACTTTGCTGTGAAAAGATTCCGCTTATAATTAGTCTGAAGAGTGTGAGGAAAGCTTCCAGTGTTGCGAAGAGCCACTTTGTATCAACACGTTGTTGACCTTGTACAACGCAATTAAGCCGATATAGCGCCCGATGTTGGTGTCATTATCTCTCAGGCAGTCAATTAACGTCGAAGAGAAACAGAGAAACAGGTAGTCCCCGACTATATAACGTTTAGCAGCCGCTTAATAAGGAACTACGCCCACATTGGAACCCGAAGCACTTGCTAAAGTAGTAGGCATACATATTATGCAGACATAGTTGTATTTGTGTGGTCGTACTCACCATCAGCTGCTGAATATTTTTTGCAACTCCAAAAGGCATTTGTCATATGTAAGTGCCGCGAGGTGCCGCTAAACGATCGGAGCGGCCACCCAAGCTCTGGGAAGAAGAAGTGAACGGGTTCACGAGCGCGGCGGCACGAGGCGAGCTCGCAGTGTTCGAGCCAGGCGGGCAGCAGTTCCGAGCTCCTGGGGTGAACGAGGCGAGCTCGCAGTGTTCGAGCCAGGCGGGCAGCAGTTCCGAGCTCCTGGGGTGAACGAGGCGAGCTCGCAGTGTTCGAGCCAGGCGGGCAGCAGTTCCGAGCTCCTGGGGTGAACGAGGCGGGAGGACCTGCCTGGCGAGACGTCCGTGGCAAGGTGCGGAGGATCGCGGAGCCGGGCGTGGACGAGGGCGTCCGAGGAAACAGGGCTCCTGCTGCCAGTGCTCCAGGCGCTGGCTGACCCGAGTGCCGCCGGTCCCTGAGCTGCTGCACCTGAGCTGTGCCCAGCAGCGTTCGTCTGGCACAGATGTTGCTGTGCTAGACGCGGTCCTCACGTGCGACCGCCGCACGTGGATTGCGAGCGGCGTACGAGCTGGGCACCGAGGTCGTGCTGGACAAGGCGTTCCCTGGCTGCTGCCGTTGCTGCTCCTGAGCGTGCCGAGCCCGAGAACCGTGCTGGACGGGGCCTGAACGTGTCGTCGTCGCAGTCGGCTCGAGCACGGGTGAATCCGCAGCGCCTTGGACGACGGAAGCGTGAGCCTCGAAACACGGGACTGTCACAGCCCGTTTATACTCGTGTGCTGTGCATGTGTGGACACACTGACTGCCGTTACGCAGATCATCAACTATCTGTATATATATATATATATATATATATATATATATATATATATATATATATATGTTTTAAAGTTTCTTTTTGATTTTATAAATGCTTCAAAACGACTCTCTGTCTCTCTTCCGCATCACTGCGCACTAGCGAAAGTGCCGAATAGTCCCAAACACCACAGCATTCAAAGCCTGAAGCCCCGGCAAGGATGAACCGGTGGCTGGTCTGCAGAACTGCTATCCAGCTAACAATACCTCCCAGAGTATCGGACAGACGGCTCCATAGGCAATCCTTTGTCAAGTGTTCCTTCTCTCCCCCCCCCCCCCTTTTTTTTTTTTGTGCGTGTACGAAACTGGGTAAGTTTGCTGTAGCTCACATTCAGGAGCTTCGCAGGAAGTGATGTGCCTTATGGGATACGCCGGAGTTTGCTGGTATTTTGTGAGAATTCTTTTCCTCCGATTCTATTCCTTTCTTACTCTTCACAGCAAGTGGCCGATCATGGAGATAGCGCAGACACGGTTACTTGTGAGCGAAGGGCAACAAGAATGGAAAATGAAATGGACTGTCTCGAAACACATTCACTAGTCTGCAATGCTAGACATCGCTTCCGAAGAACGACATGCTAAAACTGCCGGCAATCATTTCACTGATGAAGTGGAAATTATAGCGCAAAAAAGACGAGGAGAAAAAAAAAAAGAAAAAAAAAACGCGTGCAAGGGTTTGTAAGACGACAAAGTCTTAGGCCCGTATTCACAAACGGAACCTAAGTAGGGCGTCAATGAGTACGGGAAAAGTACAAGTTTTAGGAAACTTTTAGTAGAGTACTTAAAAAACGACACCTTAAATATCACTTTCGAAAGTAACACTTTTCGGGCCTAGTATGTCGTCTGGTGTCGAGGATACGTAAGTAATTTACGTGTACGATCGGTTCAATCGTAAAAAAAGCTTTTTTTTTTTTTTTTTTTTTTTTTTTTTGCAGCAGCAGAGTAACGCGGCTATAAATGTTGCAGTGCTTGCACGCGCATTCTGCTTAGTGAAATACAAATAACTATTTGGTTTCAGCGCTTTACTCAAACTCGTCTGGCAAAAAGTTTACATTGGTTCTCGCAACCACTGCGGTCGTGTGTGTCGCCGTCCCGACTTTTTTAGATGTTTTGTTCATTTTGTTGCTGAAAACGTGCGGTGTTTGTGCGTAGTGTGTGTGTGTGTGTGTGTGTGTGTGTGTGTGTGTGTGTGTGTGTGTGTGTGTGTGTGTGTGTGTGTGTGTGTGTGTGTGTGTGTGTGTGTGTGTGTGTGTGTTGGGTGTTTTCAACCCGTGCGGACGATGGAAAAAAAGAAAGTAAAATTTTCCGAAGAACGCGTCGTGCTCCTGGAGCTCGTTTCGCGCCATCGCCGCGTGGTCGAGAACAAGAAACGGACGCTGTATCCATCAATCGAAAACGGTAGTCGCGGAACAAAATAGAGGATGAGTTCAACTGCCGCCATAACGTAACGCCGCGGACGTGGGTCCAACTTAAAAAAAGTGCTGGTACCGCCACGACATACCTGTACATACCGGTACATACAGGTACCGCCACGAGAATTCCGCGTCGTTGTATGCTTCCATATCTTTCTGTCGATCCCTAAGCCGTGGCCGTAGTGGCGGCGCGTATCGGTATGCCTCATCATCCGTAATGTCGTGCACACGTCCGGCGAAATCGGCGAAGTCGGCGAGGCTGCCGTGGAAGTCGGCCATCTTGCTTGCTAGGCGAGAGTAGCGAAAGTCGCACTTAAGGTTGCGAATGACTGTACTTTACTTTCCGGCACTGAAGTGTCGATTAAAGTTTACCTTAAGTACAAGATTTGGCCTATGAAATGCGTTAAGCATCGACCGGCTACTTAAGTCATAAGTTAAGGATGAGTTCGGTTTGTGAATACGGGCCTTAGCTGACTTCAGACGGATTTGGCGTATCTGAGATCTGGGTATCTTATAATCACTCCCAGAACCGACGATATCGCGTCTCAATCTCGCGCGCGCAGGGAGGAAAGCAGGGAGGAAGCGCGGGAGGGAGAAGGTGGCAGCGTTCTACTCCGGCACCAACTGCGTACTTTGCGCAGTTGCGCGCGCCTTATCTTGAAAGCGATCTGCAGGCGGCTCATACCTTTGTGCGTGCGGTGTTCTCGTCGCTCAGTTTGCGTTGAAGCGACAGACAGCATCGCTGTCGATAGATAGACTCGCTCGCTGCTTCTGCCGCGCTTCCTCACGCCACCGTTTTGACAGAGGGTGTCCGCGATCATCGAGTGTGATGTGTTCATGTCTGCCTGTGCGCGCTGACACGATGTTTGTTAATTTAGTCAGTAAGCGAATATTTCCAAGTTTACACGGTCGATAAAACTATTATCCATACTTCGTATAGCTGTCTACTAATTTGCTATCGCAATCGATGCGTCGCCTTTGGGGCGAAACTGTGGCTTCTTCCCCCCCTCGAAATCTACCTTGTACCGCTACCTATATGACTGTAACAGATCCGGTCGTATCAATCTCTTCCCTGCTTTTCTTCCACCAATACTCCCCGCTTCGCTCAGCGCGCTCCTTCGTACATTCCTCGGCGCGCAATTCTCCTCTCCACCTCTAGGCGCCTTCCTCCTCCGCTTCCTTCGCCGCTTCACACTACCCCTCGACGGCCCTCGGTGCACCTAGCCCTTTACGCTTGCGCGTAAAAGAAAAAGAAAAGATTAACGAGAGTATACAGAAATGCTACAATGAAAAGCATGTATAGCATATCTTAATTAAATCCAGGCCAGGTGACTATTTGTCACCGCCCCATTTCAAAGGGGATGCCAATAAATCATCATCATCATCCGAAACTTCACGCCATGCCTTCAACAACAAGTATTACGCATACTCAAGCAATATAAATACCTCGGCATATACATAAACGAAGGGAAGGCTTAAGCACCCAACAAGATAATCTGGAAATAAAGGGGAAGCGGAATGCAGCAATAATGAGACAGAGCACTTTGGGGGCCTCAATAAGTATGAAGTGGTGCATGGAATCTGGAAAGGAGTAATGGTGTCAGCGCTAACATTCGCAAATGTCATTCTGTGCTTAAAATCGAGTATCTTGTCGGGGTTGGAAGTTGACCAAAGATCAGTGGGCCGGTTGTCTTTGGGAGCCTTCGGTAAAACCACAATTGAGGCAGTGCAGGGTGGCATGGATTGGGCCTCTTTTTAACTCAGACAAGTGCAGAGCAAAATTATTTATAAAGAAAAATTTGGGAACATGGATCAAAATAGATGGGCGGCTAACGTGCACATGTATCTGTACCTGAAAAGGGTGGACAAAGAATGGAGGAAGAGGTCAAGAAAGTTGGCAACCGAGAACAGGGTAATTGAAAGTGCAAATAGACAACCAGGAGTCATAAGAAAGAAAGTGAGAGAAATAGAGACAGCGAATTGGGTGCAAACAATTGAAACAAAGAAGACCACGGATAATTTCAAGAATTGGACGAAAGTGATTAGAAGGGAAAATTTGTACAATAACACAAAGGTCAGTGTCTTGCTTTTTGAGGCTCGGGCTGGTTGACAAATAAAAATTCGGTAGACACACTTAAGACTGCTTACGCATTCCCACACGTAAGCCCTCGGAACGTCATGAACGCGCTCATGTAATACACCGTCATGACGTGGTGCCACCTACTCCCCATTGGCTGCGCCGTCACGTGCCCAATTTAGTCAACCAGATGGCTGCGACGTGACGTGTGCAATGACACACCCACTAGGCACACCTTTACTTGGCCAGAACTGTACAGCCGCCGTGGCGTCGGGGAAGCGTGCACCCCGAGTCCCGGGTTCGATTCCCACCCAGACCGAAATGCTCTAAATTTTCTTTTCAAAAGCATTACTTTACTTTGTTTACCCTGAAAAGTTTGACGCCAATCCGAACATTTCTTACGGGCTTTTACTCTTAGCGGTGTCGGCCATTTTTGGTATATAACGCTTTCGCATTGAAACATACCGGAGCAAATATTCGCAAAAAGGTGAGGCATATGTACGCTGCAGCGAAAATTAGGAGACCACTAAGCGCATCCAATTTTTAATCCTCGAATCATTTGAACCGCCATGTACGTCGACCTTGCCTTCTTTAGCGTCGACACTAGGTTGAACCTTTCTTTTATTTTGTGCTCGTCTTTCTTGGGCTATAATTTTTACTTTTTCGTCATGAACGAACTCGCTCAACAGAACGTTTTTCTTTCTTTTTTGAATGATGATCGTGATGAGAATTTAGCGTGCCAATAAACGTTTTCGAAGTGCTCGGTGGTCACAAGACGAGTGAAAGGATTCGTGCAACCGATTTCGCATGGCCATGCCTTCGTGCCTTGTGCGAGTGTGCATGCAAATCGTGGTGCATTCTACATGTCGACAGCGTAAAGACACCTGTCTCGTCGCGGGAGCTTCCCAAATTTTGTATCTTGGAGCTACGGTCAGCCGACGTCGTTGGCAGTAACGCTTACTCCTAAGGATTGATGTATCCAGGCAACGCCAGTGCCATTAGGGACGCCTTAGTGAGGGGGTGGGAGGAGATTCCCGAATTATCAAGCTAGGCTAACTTGTTTCAAGTATTTTGGGACAGGATTTACCGGCGTTAGAATTTGGACGGGACAAAGCGGGGTACCCCCAAAGAGCCAACGCCAAACTTCAAAATTTGTCTTTACTTATTTATGTTCAAGGTTATCATAGCACGCAGGCAGCACACAAAGACATTACTGGGTCCGTGATTGTCAAACTCGATGACAATTTTCGTGCATGCAAAGGCGATAATTTGTTTCGACGAAACTATTTTTCTTGTTCAACAACACTATAGACGCTGACGCATTTATCGCTGTTAAATCAGGTCGTATCGCGCGTCTGAATTTGGCGCCAATCAATCACGTTCAACAATTACGCATTAAATTTGATCACCCAGCTGGCGTTGTTTAACGTGATCTAAGCACGTGCGCGTTTTTTATTACGACCGCATCGGCATGCAGCTCTCGCGATGGGGAATAATTACTCGTGACCGCGGCGGCCGCATTTAGAATGAAGCCGGATGTGGGCTTCACACTGAATTTCACTCATGCTGCAGAGAGGTGCTGGCGAGCGCAGCGCAAACTCGCATGGACTGGTGCGCTCCGGCGGCGAGAGCGGTTGCCTTTTATACTTGCGTGAAAATGCACGTACCAGCAGAGTGCCCGGCGAGTTACGAGTACCTGGCGGAAGCAGTGGGTCTACACACGGACGCAGAAACAAAGATACAGACCGGCGCTGTACTTATTTTTGTGCTCGTGTGAAATTGCGCTGTTTCCCGCCGTGCACCCTTACTAGCTCGCCGAAACGTCAGCTTTCCCGGGTGAGACGGTAAGCAGTATGGCATCATACAGCGAAAAAGGACTCTCAAATTTTGAGAGGAGCCGTACAGCGCTAGCGTTAACTCGCCACCTATATGCACTCTAAAACAATTTCACGAACATTTGGGCGTATCTTGCGCTCTCAGTTCACTAACGGCATAGGCGTATCAGAGTGACACAGCGCTCCTGACTGGAAAGTAGCGAGAGCAGACCGTTAAACGAGAAAAAAAAAATGCATGATAGATTGATTGCGATTATTGTTTGGGAACAAGTCCAAAAGGGTGCAAACTTTTCATAGAGTACAGGTTTATTGGATTTAAATCGGTATACAAGCTATTGTGCTTCATTAGTCCCCGTTATGGCTTCCAAAGTGCTTTCTTCGCCGCGGGAAGCCGTAAGGCAGTGTGCGCAATAAAGTTTTCCTGTCGACACAGTAAGACAACGGAATTGACTTCCTGAGCTGATTTGAGACCGATTAACTTTCCTGTCACCTAAGGCTAAGCTTTCTCCTACAACTATGCCACCGGTTGTCTGATGGCTCATTAATTTCTCGTCACTTCACATCTTCTGGCCTCTTGTTTGTCGTCGTCGTCACAGCACAGTCGCCGTCGTTGCTGCCGTGCCAGCGTCGTCGCGGCCATTGTGTCGTCGTTGTCGTGCCATTAACTACATTGCACAGTAAATGACTTAAGGTTGCTAAATCCAAAATCAAAAGAGGTGGCTGACAAATGGAGTAGCACACGAGGAATAAGGAATATAAACAGGGATAAGGTGCCTCAGAAAGGCTGGCCAACGTTTCGATAGGAGGACCTATCTTCGTCAAAGGCGGCATCGTCATCCTCGGCGGGTTAGTTTTAAAGGGTTAGTGGAGTGACGTCACGTCGATGTCGGCTGTGGCTGGCTGTAAAGGGAGAGACTGAAAAGAAAATGATCCCTGGCGCTTGACTGTCTAGGCGCGGTTTCTAAGACGAGGGGACAATTAAGAGCGGGAGAGCGAGAAAGCGACAAAAAAAAGCAAAAAAAAAAAATAATAAAAATAAAAAAATGACATAAGAGGGGGTTGGGGGAGCGAGAGGCGAGTGAGCGTTCCGAGGTGTCGTGGGCGGCGTGCGTCCAATTTTCTGGAGTCCCCCACTGCGGCGTTTTGGCACGTAAAACCCCATAATTCAATTCAATTCTGGCTTACCAACAATTCGGTAGCGTCAAGACTGACGTATTTTGGTATTACAGAAGTGTGGTTAACCAATCCAGGCAAGCATTCCTAGGCCGGACAGCTGATTCGCGCACGAGCGTATAACGTGGCTGCAGCAAATGGCGCCACGAACAGCAAACTCCCGCTGCCCTTGTTCGCCGCGTGATTCGGTAGCACTGAGCCACGCCATGCTTGTCCCCGCAGGGGACCAGCGATTTGCTCCGTCGTGTGTATCCAAAAGGGACGAAACCACTGCGCTTTAGCAGCGGCTCTGAAATGGGCCGACTTAGACTTAGCGGCTCCGACCAAATGGGCTGACTTAGACCGCTAAAGCTGTCTATAAGTCAGTCTGTTAGTCATTTTTCAACTAGATCATGTTCAGTAGATACGGTTCAGATATTGGTAAATTCTCGCGGTTACTGCCATCACTGCCGATGCACCACAAACAACTACCACTAATGCAAAATTACATAAAACTTGTGCATCACGTCGGTGTAAGCGGATGCTCGGCTGTTCCTTCTAAAAGCACTTGGCTAGATATTAGCTTTAGACTGCGGGTGTTGTGGTTTTTGTTGCCTCCCGAGTTCGTTCTGACATCTGTATATGTGACATGACGTTCGTAATATAAGCATTCGGTTGGAAAGGAACACTCGTCCTGCCTCCCATCTTGCCTCCATAGTTTTATTTCGCGGTCTTCATATTCATCATGAACGGAATCCAACTACTCCAACTTACTCTACTTCTGGACATGTACATCAGCTTTTATGCGCATCCGCAGTATATCGGTTGTCTTTCTTGCGCCTTTAACTCGTGGTTTTTGTCCCCCGACCATTTGTACCTGCGCACACAGATTAATGGGTGTCCGTTTGGCTTGAGTCCTTGCACGCAGACGTTTCCGGAATAAGTCGTGAGTCAGCGCTTGTCCTGTTCACCTACTCCTCTTTTGTGTCTAGTCTTTCTTGCACCATGTTTTAGTCAAGGGTGCGGCATGTGTGCGAGTTGGTTGTCAGAGTTCCCAACGAGAACAATAACGTGCGGCGACAAACACCCCAGGAAGAATATATGTGCAACAAACACGGTCCCTGATATTTGTCACAGTTTTTCTTCGTCCTCGTCCTACTGAGCCCTTGCTATTCTTTTGTTTCTAGAGAACTAGCGTGCAGCTTACTTGTATTTAAGTGTAACTGATCTGAGGTTATACTGCCTTGGGATTTTTCGGTTGAAAGCGACGCAACTCTAGTTGAACAGGTATCGAATTGGTACATGTTGTATACGCATATGAGAGGCACGGTGTGGAGCTACGTCATATGGTCCTGCTTTCGGGGGTAGATCTGCCCGTATAGCGAGATCTGTCTCCACGAGAGCTGGATTGAGCACGGACATATCCGGTGTACGAGGCCTTGTGCACCACTTCGTGTATCAGTGAGCACTGCGTTTGTGAAAGGAGACCTTATCGTCACTCGCGGTGCATCCAAGCAGGTGTTTGCGCGGCCTCTCGAGATAAACGAGGGAGCAGTCACCGTGCTGTTCGGTCGCAGATATCGTGTTTATGCAAAACGAGCAGCACCACCGTCGAGATGGAGAACGGGAAGGGATGCCTACGATCATATTTTGTGGCTGCGCCCTTTGTTCTCCTTCGTCGATGACATCCTTTTTGTTCCAGCCGGCCCGGTTGAAGAGAGCCAAATGGTTGTGCACTTGTGGGCAGCGGCGTCTATGTAGGTTTGGGTGAGGCTGTGACGATGATCAGCAGTTCGTGGAAGGGAAAAGTGCACCCGCATGTGGCACGAAGCTACAAAGGAAACCCACACACAAAGATAGCTTCGCAGTTGAAGTAAAATTCGTCCTGGTCCGGATCCGGGTCGTCCTGGTCCTGGTCCGTCCTGAACCCCGTAGAGCTACATGCCACCCCGGAAAGGCGGTCGATGGCAGCTATTGCACTAGGGCGAAAATTTCGAGCCTTGTGTCGCCAACAGTATTTCGCTTTTGCGTCTCTTCTGGCTTACCAACCCGCCGTGGTTGCTCAGTGGCTATGGTGTTGGGCTGCTGAGCACGAGGTCGCGGGATCGAATCCCGCCCACGGCGGCCGCATTTCGATGGGGGCGAAATGCGAAAACACCCGTGTACTTAGATTTAGGTGCACGTTAAAGAACCCCAGGTTGTCCAAATTTCCGGAGTCCCCCACTGCGGCGTGCCTCATAATCATGTCGTGGTTTTGGCGCGTAAAACCCCATAATTCAATTCAATTCTGGCTTACCAACAATTCGGTAGCGTCAAGACTGATGTATTTTGGTATTACAGAAGTGTGGTTAACCAATCCAGGCAAGCATTCCTAGGCCGGACAGCTGATTCGCGCACGAGCGTATAACGTGGCTGCAGCAAATGGCGCCACGAACAGCAAACTCCCGCTGCCCTTGTTCGCCGCGTGATTCGGTAGCACTGAGCCACGCCATGCTTGTCCCCGCAGGGTGACCAGCGATTTTCTCCGTCGTGTGTATCCAAAAGGGACGAAACCACTGCGCTTTATCAGCGGCTCCGAAACTATGTTTACGGCCGACTATGGGAACTTGGCTGATCATGGCTGCTACTGATGCTATCTTGCCAAATAGCCCACACATAGTACAGCACTCCAATAACGAATGGGCTTATAAGTCGCCATTTCGCGGCCACATTTAGCGGTCGCATTTCGATGGTGGCTAAATGCGAAAACACCCGTGTACTTAGATTTAGGTGCACGCTAAAGTGCCCCCAAGTGGTCTAAATTATTCTGGAGTCCCGCAATATGGCGTGTCTCATAATCAGATCGTGATTTTGGCACGTAAAACCCCGTAACTTTATATGCAGCCGTCCGTAATCAGGACTACCACTACAGATGTGCCGGTAGCCGGCTTTGTACTCAACGAAAATACGCAATGAGTCACGAAATGGTACATAAATATCCTCACTGCAACAAAGATACACTTTCAAGTGCACAGGTATTTTATCAAAGCAAACGTTTCTGTGCCTAGTTACCCGAGGCTTGGCGCGTCTGCTCGGTGGGTTTCTCGCCGAGTCAAATGGGCCGACCGTATAGAGATAGTCATGCGTTGAACTATCAACTAATATATATATATATATATATATATATATATATATATATATATATATATATATATGTGTGTGTGTGTGTGTGTGTGTGTGTGTGTGTGTGTGTGTGTGTGTGTGTGTGTGTGTGTGTGTGTGCTTGCGTTGTAGTTCATGTTAAAGAACCCCAGGTGGTCAAAATTAATCCGGAGCCCTCCACTACGGCGTGCCTCATAATCAGAACTGGTTTAGGCACGTAAAACCCAAGAAAGAAGAAGAATAAAAGCAAACTTTAGCATATATATATATACAAAATTGGTGAGTGAAAATTAGGAAGGAGTCTTTAGCGCGACTGCACAACAAACAAAGGTTAAACTCACGGTACTCTGCAGGTGCTAGCGAGATATTGAAATTCTTTATCGCGCAGAGCGAAACAGGCCTGACTTACGCACATGACGCCTTTCCTTCTACTATGAAAGGCTTCAATGACCTCGCGGGCGAACCATGACGAGGTGGTATTAAAAAAAAAAAAAAGGGGGGGGGGGTGCACCCACACATTCGGCTATGCGCAGCGAGAGGGGGCAGAGACTGAACGCCTGTGCTCTTGCAGTCTGATGTTCACACATCTCTTGCTTTGGCCAATGTATGTCTTTCCGCACTTTAATGGCAATTGATAAACAATGCTGCTCTTGCACTCTCCGCAGCACAATGCCTAAGCGCTCTCCACAAGACTGACGCGTGCAAACGTCGCTGTAGTACGTCTTCAAACACGCCTAATTAAAGCATTCTGGAAGCTTTCTGGAATAACGTTTTCAACTAAACGTAAACGCCTTACGTACGTACGTAAAGAAATAGCGTAGCCTCACTGCGCATGCTCCATACTCTATGGGGTTTTGCTGGCTTACGTACACTATGCTGTAACGTACGTTTTTTTCTTTTTTTTTTTTTGGGGGGGGGGGGGGTAACGTACGTAAGAAATACGCTAAGAAATAGCGTTGTAAAACGGGCCAGCACACATCAGCCCAGTGCGAATTGCCCCGATGGTGACGCTCTCGCTATCGCTGACAGCCAATAAATGATGAAATAAGCTTTCGCTTCCTCGCCTGAAACCCTATAGCTGTGAGCGCCTAGCGCGCCCAAGTTTTTCGGCGGTTCTGGCGTCCTTAAGCCTGACGAGACGCATTGTCATAGAAATGACAGGAAGGTTGCTAATCGATTGTCTACTCTTGCATAGGTTTAGCACCAGTCACCAGATGATAGCCCGTCCCCTACCGTATGCTTAGCTTTCGCGTTCCCGTATGTTAGGTAACTTCAAGGAACGTGCACCGTAGCGTCCTGCAAAGTGCTTGCGTTGAACGTACGTAAGGTGACGAACGCTATTACAAAGCTGTTTAAAGACAGAGAGGACGCGTCGTGTTGGACCAGCGGAGAATCCAAATGAGGCAATAGTTAGAAAGTGTCCGTAACAAATAAGTGGTTTTGAGTTATTTTCCCTTTCTTTAACTCAAATAAAGCCAGGAATTCAAAAGGTTCCCTTGTCCAGTTACGAACCACGACGTACAAATTCTTATTTTCCGAATCTAAAGTGCCGTAAAATGATTCTGTGTGAAATCGGACGACCCAACCTCATTCTGTACATTTCTTTAGCAGCAAGTCGGCATCTCATACGGATCCGTCTTCAATCCGTCTTCTATCTGAACAGAACAAATGAACCAGGTGAGTGCGAAGGTTGAGCAAGCCGTCAGCTAGACTGCTGTGGTTTTGAGCGTCCGAACAAAACAAAAGAGCACCCCGCTAAAACAGAAAAAAAAAAGAAAGAAAGAAGTTGTGGCTGAGTTTGCATGGCTAGGCATTTTATTTTATTGTTGCATTGCCGCCTTTTTACCTTCGTCAACCATTTTGTGCTACGATGAATGCAGGTCAATTCCCGGAATCAGCTCCCGAACAACATTCTTCCTTCACATCTACGAGACTGCATAACCGCGTTAAATCAGAACGCGGCCCTGGGCTTGCGTCGGAACTAAAATGTGTCGCAGATGTGAACCATATAATCACTTGCAATGGCAGTCTGAATGGCTTGTATGGCACGGCTCGTTTTCGGGCTGCCTGCTACTTTTTGTTTTCTACTTACAGTGTAGGTGTTATCATGCCAGGTTCAAGCGCGTTCATTTTTAACAAGTCTGAATAGAAGGATACATCGGATACAGTTGATTTACTACATACGGTTACTTTAAATACCGGTATTCTTTGACAAAAAAAAATAATGAGTACTGAGAGAGTGGCTATAACATGCGTGTTCAATAATGTTTACGATGCATTACCAAAATTTGACCCAACACTAGCAATGCGCTCTTTGTCCATTCTTGGCCCTTGCGCCATAAAACACCAAATCAGCATCGTCATATTGAACTATCACGAGTATAAATTTACGAGAAAGTTTTGAACTATTTAAAACATTGTAGCTTCCAGAAAACAAAAATTTAAAGAAAAACTGGGAACTGTACGGCGAAGGTGCGAATAACGGTGATGTAAGTTATTAATCACGAATCGCCCGTTCGTGGCTCTCCGTCTTTCTGTTCCCCGTTACGCGCTTCATGTCCGAAGATAGGCTGCTTAACTGATGAAAAAAAAAAAAAAAAAAAGGAACGGGCACTTCATAAATTTTTCAGCATCTTAGAATACCAATCATCGAAACTGCGGCCAGTCCCTTTGTCTCCGATGCTCTCTCACTCCTGTCGACATTTGAAGCACAATGGATGGCGGCAAACTCGGTGGTGCACAGTGCAAGCGCTGCGGTTTTGTTTTTGCTGTTGTCCGTTCTTGACTGATGCACGATAAGTCAAGGCGTTCTATTCTTGTAAACCGGCAAGCTTTTTCGCCCGCTACAGAAGCCATCCTGGTGCGGCAGAAGGGACGAAAGATTACGATGAATTGAAACTCGCTAGAAGGAGGACACGACCGCTTTAGGGTCCCTCCTAGGAGGAGCATGGACCCGCTGTTTTCATTCAAGAAATAATAAATTGTGGCAGGCTGCGGGAGCAGCCAAGCAGAATGCTACCTTTTGGAATGCTCTGCGACGAAGAGCCGCGTAGGAGAAAAGGGAGAATGGAAACTGATGTCCGAGGTGGTGCCGTATCCATCACCAGAGCGCAGCGTGTTTGTCCGCTTCTGCGCCGCCGCCTCGTGGAATCTCTTCGACTACCTCGCTTTCGTAGCCGCTCCCCGCGTTGTCCGAGCCTTCCGTCATCACTGGGGAGGCGCAGCAGGCGTGCCGCAGCAGCCCCCGCAAGTGGGCTTGGATGGAAAACATTCACTCAGCCGTTGTGAGGAGGAACGTTCTCACCGAGTCGAAACAAGCTCGGCTGGCTTCACAGATCAAATTGGACGCTCTTGTGCTCATAATCAATGACTGCGCTCAGGGCTTCTAACGAGGTTTTCTTGTTTGTTTGCTTGTTTGCTTGCTTGTTTGTATGCTTGCTTGTTTGTATGCTTGCTTGCTTGCTTGATTGTCTGTCTGTCTGTTTTTTTAATTCTGAGGTTTTATGTGGCAGAACTAAGATATGATTATGAGGCACGCCGTAGTGGGGGGCTCCGGATTGATTTTGACCACCTGGGATTCTTTAACTTGCATCCAATGCACGCTACACGAGAGTTTTTGCATTTCGCCCTCATCGAAATACGGCCGCCGCGGCCGGGATTCGATCCCGCGATCTCATGCTTAGCAGCTGGAGTCCGTCTGTTTATCAGGAGACGTCGACGCTTGTGAGTGGGCGTGGGCTATGCATTTTCGCATGGAATGAATATATAAAAAGGATGCACCAACAGAGTTCACTTGTTGGGTGGGGATTTATTTATTTATTTATTTATTTATTTATTTATTTATGATACCTTCAGGGCTCCTTTATGAAGTATTATAGAGAGGAGGGGCTGCAAAGTGATGATTCAAGTACAAAATACAGTAGTACACAATGCATATAAGTACAAAATGACTTATTTAGCAACACTGTTAGAAAATTGGAAAAGAACACAAAGCAGCTACAATGATAGCAAAATCACATCATCTCACCCTAAGGGCAACCATGGTGGGATGCGAAAGCATCGCGGGGGGGGGGGGGGGGGGTGCGCATCGAGTTTCCGTTTCATTTCACTTGGCAACACAACCCAATGAAAGTTAGAGTGAGAGAATGTATTGAGAAGAGAGGAGACGTTTGTACGGGGTTGTTGCGTCTTTATTTAGAGATCGTACGTGATTCCTAGCGTCGGTGCGCGCGGTATCTTGAATACGATCGCGAAGTTCGGGGTCCGCTTGCCGACGCTGACGTTTACGTTCGGCTTCCCGAGCCTTCCTCTGCTCCGCGGCGGTGGCGCTGCCGCTGCAACTAGCGCCGACGTTGTTCATGGCGTTTCGCACATCGTTGCACAGAGAGAGAATAACGGAAGCACAGCGAACGCGCGCTTTATACTGCGCCGCGACACTTGCGCCGCCTACCGGCGTACCCTTAGAGAGAGAGAGAGAGAGAGAGAGAGAGAGAGAGAGAGAGTCATATGCAATGATTTGCTGCGCCGCACCTGTGGCGGAGAGGGGGAGAGGGGAGGAGGAGAGCGCACACCTGCGTAGGAGAGGAGAATGAGGGAGAGTGGCGCATGCGCAGTATGAGTGCGGACGCCGCAGGACGGACACTGCCCCGAGCACAAGATGCTCTCGCATCTAAAACATGCAAATACAGTCAGACAAAATTGAATAACAAGAAGAGATATATCCACCAAACTCCGATCACTTGTCACACATGCGCATAAAGTTCATGGGGTACAAACACAACTCGAGACATGACATAATGAAGGCCGAAGTGATAAGAAAAAAGTCGCATAAAGGCCCACAAAGTCTTGTGACAGAACGACACATGTAGTCGGGTCGTGCAAAGTCAGGTCATGCACACACGGGTTGAGTTAATCTAATATGTACAGCCTCCCGCATTTCTAGCTATATCGCGCGAGCATCCATCACGTGTCATTTTACCGCCTTTGAGCGGCGATAATCGACGATACCGGCAAAAGTACTCTTAAGTGCACTAAGCACTCTCCTATGCAAGAGTGGTCTAATGCGATGTTCCCTTCAGGGCGACGTACGACCATGTTATAGTGTTCTCGCGCGGTATAGCTAAAAATGCGGGAGGCTGTACATGGGTTGTTTATGACGGGCGTTTAGTATATACCGGGTGTCCAAGTTAAGTTTTACGGAATTTTTAGAAATCGCGTGTCGCAGGTAGCACAATTCTTATCATTTAGCTGGGTTATTCGATGAGGTGGACATTAGTGGCACGAGAAATCAAAACACATATTCCACTAATTAAAAATTAACTAATTACCTTCTCAGTTAATTGCTTCATGACACATATTGCAATTTATGTATTGTAGCCGGTGAACTTGTCAGGCGTATCCACTTGGAATGAATTTCCAGCATGACACCAGTTTGGAGATATGCACCATCAAAGTCGCCGTAAAAGTGCACTGTTGTTCTACTTACTTTTTTTACCAAAACGCTGTTTTGTGCATTGGATCACAAAAGTAACTGGAACGCCTACGTATTTCGTCCCACACATTGGGAAATAATATCTGGAAACTGGTGTAATCCTGCAAATTCAATTCAAGTGGATGCGTCTTGGAAACTCACCGGCTACAAATCGTAAATTGCAATATGCGTCGTAAAGTAATTAACTCGGAAGTTAATTAGTGCATTTTTGTTCATTAGTTGAATATGTGTTTCGATTTCTCGTGCTACTAATGTCCGCCTCATCGAATAACCCAGCTCAATGATAAGAATTATGCTACCTGCCACAGGCGATTTCTAAAAATTTCCTAAAGCTTAGTTTTGAACACCCTGTATACATGAATTATACTGATATTTATTCAGATTCTGATTATACATAATATCGGAGCTTGAAATAATTAGTAAGTATCGAGAACGCGCCTGACTATTACACATTTTTGAAGGGTCCGTCTTGAAGTAACACTGTTAAACTTATCGCTCGTTTCAGGGTGTGCCGAGAGTGCAGTTCTGTTTCTTGGAGTGACTCTCCGAGAGGCCCTATGAGACCGAATCGAAGTCATTATTAGCCTACGTATTCATTTCTCGCAAACTGGGCGCCCGAACTGTCACTTACCATTTGTACTGGCGTCAAGTTCTTCCAAGTGGTTGCGGAGCCGAATTAGAGTAAGCAAAAAACTTGGTATCACGTCCTATTGAGCAATAAACTGGCATATGTGCCAGCTTTCTTTTGTCTAGTGCCTTCAACTTTCATAACAAAGCCCAGAATAAAAACGGACCTGATTAAGATTTCCGTTTTATTTTATCTGCAGGCGTCACGAAGGCTTTGTAACACTCCGGATAACGATCACCTGCGGCCGCCTTGTCGAGGTATAGCTGCCAAGAGTCGTCGCTGGCGGACTGACACTTTGTTTCGCTTTCTTGATACTTATTTATAGCCCTTGTCCCGGAGCAACAACAACAACGATTACTTAAGTATTTCTCTCTCTTTCTTTCTCTCTTTCCTATTTGTGAACGAGAATCCGAGTGTTGTGGGCGACGATCAGCCCGCCCGCATCTCGCCGCGTTTGGGACGAGAACCATGCACGTTTGCGTTTCGTGAAGGGGGGGGGGGGGGGGGGGGCGCCCCCGGAGCCAAATGGCGCCGGGACGACTGGGCCAGGTGAGCGATTCCCATCGCTCCCCGCTGGAACGCAGCCTGTCAACATGGCAGACGCTGTCTTTAGCTCCGCCACCAGGCCTGGAATACGAACAGGGCAGCTTCCTTGTGCGAACAACGGCGGGCTCAGTGCTCGTCCCTCGTGTTTTGTTTACGCGGCGCTGTTTGTTGACGCGCCGCGTATCGTGCGTCTATGTTATAGTCGGCTGCTGAGCAGCGAAGATGTAGGCTGCAAGGGGCGTGGTGAGAATCTAAAATTTGTAAAGTACAGTATCGAGCAGAATTAGTATAGGTGTGACAACCGGGACATACATTTGCAGATAACGCCGCAAAACATGTACTTAAACGCCAATAGCAGACGCTGGCAAAATAAGCACGCTGGGCACGCTCTACGTGCAGTGGTTTCTTTATTGAAACCTAATCGAATAGTGCGTGGGAGGAATTAATATTGGGAAAGTGTAATATAAAACGACCACAAAGGCAATTAAAGCAGGCGCTATAAAAGCAGTAAGATCTGCCCCCCTCCCCACGTGTAGGGTAGCAAACTGGACAAAGTCTGGTTAACCTCCCTGCCTTTCCTTCCTACCTTCTCTCACTCTAAAGAAGTACGATGTAGGGATAGTCGATTATTTTTTTTATTCGATTAACAATTAATTATTCATCATTTTAGCCTTTCATCGATTGATTGCTTTCGATGCAGTGTTTTTCATCGATTAATCGATTAATCGAAATTTTTGCCGGACACTTTAAAAAGGCTGAAACACAGTTATATGCTTCTATAGGACCCTTTTTTAATATTTCAGAGGTGCAACCAAGTTAGAAACGCAAGTGTATAACGTTTCATATTTAATTTCTTAAATAATAAGTAGAGTTTGCACTAGTGGCCTTTGAAAATCTAAGCATTATACGTTATAAAATGGCACTTGGAGCAGCATTAAACAAGATAAATCGTACTAGCGAATCCCTGTACAATACAGTAAAATAAGAAATAAGAAAAATGGCAGAAGTGAAAGGTGAAGTCTAATTAAAATATGCAATAATTGCAATATGCACAGGGGAAGAGAAAATTACTGGAGTGAGGCGGAAGTCAGCACGTCTGACGCAGGATATCAGAGGCCATTCAATTCGTCGTGCAACTAGTGTTCGTTTCCTGGGCGTCACCATAGACAGCAAGCTACTGTGGCGACGCGTGGTTGAAAGTGCTGTGGTTGCATCAGTGCAAAGAGTCAGCACACTTCGTCGCTTGGCAGGAGTACGTTGGGGAAACAATCCAACGTCCATGCTTACAATGAACGCTGCACTGATAACAAGCCGCATTCTCCATTAACTGCCGCTCATATGACCACCACTGAGTCAATTCGAGCACTTGCAGGCAGTACATAGAAAAACACTTCGCTTGGTGATGGGAGTTCCTTGGGCAGCTTCAAACAAGAAGGCTACTAATGAAGCACTCTCTCACACTCCGCCTTTTTGTATCTCAGGCCTTGTTCGCGCAACTATTAAGGCTAGGCGAGTCCCCTGCTGGCACGGCGCTTCTCAGGCGGCTAAGAACAAGAACTCGCTCCCATTTTCATGCGGAGCTGAACACTTTCCAATTTTTAGGATTAGAATGGCCTAAACGGAGAAGTCTCGATCCACCAAGAATTTTCAGGACGTTACCTGCACCCTCAATGTGCCCCGGCTACCGGCGAAACCCACTACTCCAACTGCCGAAGCTAAGCTACTTGCAACATGAGCACAGCGTATCAAAGCCACCTACACGCGTACACAGACGGGTCGGTCTGTGCACAAACAGATAGCTGCGCAGCGGCATTCTGCATACCCTCCCTTGATGCATCATGTTCGGGCCGCCTCTGTCGCGTACTTTCGTCTACAACAGTACAAAGCGCCGCTATTACCGCGGCCTTGCGAAAACTACGGGCCTATTCTGCACGAGATGTCTTGGCGCTGACGACCTCAAAGTCAGCATTACAACGATTACATCTTGGCCTACCTCGAGAGAAGTTTACAAGGCAATCTGTAGCACTGATCAAATATCCAATGAGCAAGGAACTTAAAGTAAAATTTAATTGGATCCCATCCTACGTAGGAATGGAAGGAAACGAAACAGCTGCCGCTTTTGCACGCCTAGTGCGGCACATCTGTCCCAAAAGTGAGAGCGCCAAGCATTTTTCAGAATTCTAAGGATGCAATCCGTAATCACTTTAGGGTGATCCACAAGACTCCACACCAAACCCGTGTAATCCATGAGCCTACTCGCGAGGAAGCGACGCTGTTGTACCGCACCAGAACCGACTCCGCGTACACCCCGGCTTGGTCATTCAAGACTGGACGTTGCGCTTCCCCGCTCTGTGCCTTTTGTGGTGATATCGGCGACAGTGGACATTTCATTTGACTATGCCCACAGTTTGGCACAGAAAGAAACGCGATGGTCGACAGCCTGGTCGACAGTGGTCTTTTGCACAGGACCATTGAAGACATTGTTTTCCCCGGAGGGCCCACGGCAATCAGGAAGAGAGCGCAACGATTGCTGATTGCTTTCCTGTGACACACGGGGCTCATTGACACCTGGTGACACATCCATGATCTCAACTCATACGAGGTCTTGGCGGAACAATTGCCGACTATGTTTGAAACGCTAAATCCGCCTGCTGCAACACCCCCCCCCCCCCCCAAAAAAAAAAAAAAAAAAAAAAAAAAACATGGTTTAGGATTTTAAGCCACGTGCTCTTTTCTACAGAGCGAAGGAATGTCAATTGGCTGGGATGTTCGGGTGAAACCAGCACCTTCTTTGAATGGCCACACAACCAGCATGCGAGAATAGACGCTCGGAAGCTACAGATTTGCTGGAATCGACATAACTTCATCGTTATGTCAAATACGTGCTCCAAACCGGCGTGCATGCTGTGCCACGTTTTTAGTGGACTGGGAGTCACACAACGATCAACGACTGGGTTGCTATACTATGCCTTGAATTGCGAGGCATTTAAAGCCTCCGGCTTCAGGTGGCGTGGTGGCGTGTGCGGTGTGGGTGAAGAGAGGGGAAGCATTCGGCTCGGCATCACTCGGCACTCGGAAAAACAGTCGACAGTCGCTCTACCACAGGCGCACAGTCACTGCTCGTGCTCCGCCATTCTAATACGATTTAAAATTTTCGTGCAACTCCTGTCAACCTCTCGAAAACGATTCATCGAACATGTATAATCCATTAAGCCGATTAAATGAAAGGTGGACATCCATGAAGATTAATCGTATTGCGGGATACTTTTAATCGATTAATCGATTAATCATTCATCTTTATTACCAACCCTAGTACGATGGTACATAGGTCTAAGCGTGAGATAATCGAATAACGTGATGACATCGGCTAGTTGGTTATTCATGTTTAGGCGCGAACAGCACTAAGGACACGGCCAAAGTGAGGGCACGTTTCTACCTTCCGTTTTTCAATGTGCCCTCTTTTGGTCCGAGTCCTTCGCGCTGCCCCCGCCTGAATATGAGAGTTATCATCAAACTTTCATTGCCATCTACATCTACAGTATGTAAGGAGGGTTGACTTTTTTCGTTTGGCCGCATGTCGTGCCAGTGTCATCCTGCCAGTCACAGGACACGATTTTTGTCAGCCCCACTTCTTTTTTCTCCTACCACTAAGATGCAATCTATCTCTTGCACACAAGAAAACAAGTGCATCAGGAGATCCACAGGGGTTGTTAAAGCAAAATCGGCGTGGTGCATGCGTCGTGCGTAGTGCGTCCTTCGTAGCGCTTCGTGCGTCGTGCGAGCGTTCAACGGAACGTTGTACGCTCGCACTATACGACGCACTACGTTTTCAATTAGGGGTGCTTTCGGCGACGCAGTCGCTGCGACATGGCTCCTTTCAGCGCATGCTGCACGTGGCCTGAAAGGGAGTAAATGAAAGCGGAAAATTAGAGGCGCGCGCGGAGCCTTGTTATGGCGCCGGCCGTGGTGAGGCGCTGTTGAAAGGGTTGACTGGCGCTTTAGTAAAGGGGACAGGAAGCCACACGCTTTGTGCCGTCGTGTTTTTCATGGCCCAAGTCCTTGCCACCGCGTTAGCTTGATACGGAAACGACTATACCACTTGCGCGGACCTCTCGGTCGTGAAAAGAATGTTTGTACGCTGCCGCACGAAACAGGATCCAGAAGGCAATGAAGTTTACCTCGAGCAAAGGGGTGGTACTTTTGATACACTGAGGAATGCCACTGTGAACTCATGCCGGCCGACTTCATTCGCTATTACATTTTTAAAATAGGTTATATTTAGTTAACAGCGATAATTCATAATGTTCACGTTCTTCGCTGATTCGCTCTCCCTGCCACGTTGTGAAATTAAACCCTAAAAGGCGCAATAACGACTCTGCGTCATTTTCAGGTCTTCGTTGTGGCTTGTCGCCACGTATGCAAGGATATGCGCAAAGAGCGCGCCAGTTGCGCGGGCGTATCGCGTTCACTCGTAATTAGTTTCGGAACAAGCTCTCGGTTTCTTAACCCTCTTTCTTTAAGCAAACTACTCCCGGCTAGTTTACCGCGGCGCCTTTTGAGCTCTCCCTATATTGACTCGCATGCCTTCTTAAACAGCCGTTCTGTGAAGATGTATTTAGGGCATTCCAATAAAGACGTAGGGAACGCCTTCGCAGCCCGGCCCGCCAGCACAAGCGTACACAGAACGCTGACACCGCTCAGGCAGGTTATGAAGGAAAGCATTACAAAGTCATTAGCGGCAAACTTAATCAGCGATGAACCTGTTCTGGAACACGCCCAAGAAAGGCGTGCAGGGGCCTCTGAGTGGGAAAACGCCGCAACGTGCTCGGTAGCAGTCGCACCCTCCCCCCTGCCTTTCCCGCCTCGCGCGGCCGCTGCGCGCCTTATTGCCCCGAAGCGCGGGTATGCGCTTCGATAGGCGCAAGTCCGGCATTTGCACTGCCAGTGTGCAGTGTGGAAGCACGGGCTTGAGACAACCAAATACAGGAAAGAGCACCAGGAGCATGACAGCCGAGGAGTCGGGAGAGCTTGTGGGCGAGGCGCCGTGAGCCGGTTACAATATGGTAATACAAGATGTACGATCTGTTCGCTGACGCTCACGAAGCCCTCGCGTGATCTCGAGCCACCAACGGCGCGCTCCGCTGAGCTGTACACGCACGAGCGCTGCGTGTATACGTGTAGCCTTTTGGAGCGCATCCGTGCGGAAACAGCACAGGTATCATAGACAAATTAACGGGGAAACACGACACCACAGCGACTGTAATGGCAGCTCGATTAGCGAGGAGTTGCAAACGTCAAGATAAGCGGATTTAGACGACACGTGTCCACTCAAGGCCGCAAGATTAACGACAAAATACGATGTATTCGGCAGCAACAGTTCAGCATGTCCGATGGTCGGTAGAGACAGCGAAAAAGCATTTGGCAATCTGTCGCACACAGCCGTTTCAGATAAACTAAACAATAAGAGGCTGGGAACAGCGCCTCTAGGATTATATCAAGAACTTCCTCGATGACTTGATTACATAGAAATTAAAATAGGAGAGTATACCGGCCCAATGCATCGGTTAAGAACAGGTGTGCAGCAGGGGTCCATTCTCTCCTTGACACTCCGAAATATTGTGAAGAAATATCTATCAAGCACCTTAGAAAACGACACCTAACATGTGATCTGACCTTTATGCAGGCAATATCACCCGACGGAACACACAGCTACCCTGCGAGAACAGGGCCGCTATCTTGTATGTGTTCGAAAAGCCAACGTTCGGTTTCGCCTCACGCGATTGGCCTAAATTGGCTGTAGGCCGCGATATCAGCGCGGCCTGGGCTATCGCTTGAGACGAAACCGAAGCGGACTGGCTACAAGACAGAACTATTATATAGCACAGTTTCAGAGACTTCAAAGCTCAAACCAAAGCAGAAATCTTGTGCAACAGGATTTCTACTTGTGAAAGAAATCTTGCGCACAATACAATACTTCCCATGCGTCACCGAAGCCATAGAGGTGCTTTTGAAGGACACGATTAAAGCACTGAAACAAAACCGGTACCCACAGACCTACGCAGAAAGGTAAAACCAAACAACCCCGGCGATCTAATTAACCTAGAAGGCAGTTATAGCACGAATGAACGTACATATTTCACAGATTCAGCTACAATTACAAACCCGGAAAGGAAACAACAGCAATATAAGCCCAAAAGTAACTGTAACTTAACCTTACGAAAAAGCCCCGTGTAACAGAAGTCATAAGAACGTTGGCGTAAGCGCAGAAAATTGGGCACTTCAGTCGAAACACTACTTAACACTAAGCACAGCTTCCGGGAAAAGTTGTCGTATACCACGTTTGGGCATGAGTGTACGTCCTTTTTTTTTGTGATCTCTCACTCCCCTTCTATCTTTCCCCCACCATATTAGCAGTTGGAGTCGCAGAGCAAGGCTGTTGGTGGGCCACTTTTGTAGTTGTAGGAGGCTATAATTTCGGTTCCCACTGGCGGCTATCACTTCAATTTCCCGTTTCATTATTAATTAGACATTTACATTACTCTGGGGTTTATTTTCCCAATGCCTTGCTTGGCTTCATTGTCTGTTTGACCTCATATGGTTACGATTACTAAATATCGGGCCCCTCGGCTCCCGTGATTACTCTCGCATCTGCAGTAAGAATTTCTCGAAACTGGCACTGGTCGCAAGAATTGCAGCGAATGGATTTGCTTTACGTCCTTGCTGTTTTCAACACACAAACACACACACACACACACACACACACACACACACACACACACACACACACACACACACACACACACACACACACACACACACACACACACACACACACACACACACACACACACACACACACACACACACACACACACACACACACACACACACACACACACACACACACACACACACACACACGCACACACGCATGCACACGCGCCCACACACGTATACACACACACGCACGCACGCGCACGCACACAAGCGTACGCATGCACGCACGTGCGTACGCGCACGTACGCGGACACACACACGCGCATGCACGTGCACACACGCACGCTCACGCGCATTCACGCGCCCACACGCACGTTCACGCCCATTTACGCGTACACACGCACGCGCACACACGCACGCTCACGGTCATTCACGCGCACACACGCACATGCGCATGCGCGCGTACACACGCACGCAATCACACGCATTCACGCGCACGCTCACGCGCATATTCAGGCGTACATGCTCACGCGCATGCACGCGCATGCACGCGCACACACGCGCACACACGCGCACGATCACGCGCATTCACGGGCACACACGCACGCTCACGCCCATTCACGGGCACACACGCACGCTCACGTGCATGCACGCGCACACACGCACGCTCAAGCGCATTCACGCGCACACACACACGCACATGCACGCGCACACACGCACGCTCAAGCGCATTCACGCGCACACACACACGCACATGCACGCGTACACACGCACGCTCATGCGCATGCACGCGCACACACGCACGCTCGCGCGCATGCACACCATTATTTTTTTGAGATTTATCAAACCGTTTTATTGTCTCAACATGGACATTTCCGCGAATCATTTGTCGCTTATTGTACACTCTATTCCCAAAGAACCTGTGATTTGATAACAACGTATCTTTAGAAAATTCCGCCCATGGATAGCCCGTTAATAATATTTGTAACTAAAATCCTGTGCCTGTGTGGAAAATTTGCACGTCTAAGTATTTCGAAATCATTCTTGCGAATCTTATGGAATGGTTGGACCTGTATTTACCCATGCATATACGACAACAACTTAAGTACCGTTGAGTATATAGTCTAGCAACAATAAACACGGCCGACTTGCTTCTAGTTCGTGCGGTACGGTCGTGTTTGGCGTCATCGAATTTTCTGTGCTTAGGAGTAGCGATCACCGATATAAGGTGACTAAATCTGTTATCTTTACTTACATGTAGTTTTACAATTTTCGGAGAAGGACATTCTGACAGCCGCCTACAAAATTTTATATAAACTTCATTAAAAATAGACGGGAAAATGAGTAAGTAGAGACCTCTTTTTTCTTTTTCTTTTTCGTCAACCCGGAGTCCGCAGTTCCGCAGACTCTGTGTAATGACTTCATAGCCTTTTCGTTTTCTCTTTGTTATTATTATTTTCATAATGCGAACGCAACAGCGTCCATTCAGACACGTTCAGACGGCTCATTTGTGACTCTGCGCTCATTTTTAGCAAGCCGTCTTCGCTTTCTCTGTTGCCACGTTCCTGTTTTCTTTTTCGAGTCTCAATCTCAATGATGCAGTGCCGCGTAGGGAGTTTAATTTTCTGCGGCCACGCAATATTCGTTGCATGTGGTTTGTACTGCATGTAACGAGGATTCAGTTAAGTATTTTCTAGTCTCCTTCAAGGCGAGGACGAAAGAATCATTCTGAAAGGCCTGCTGCAACTACGTATTCTAGCCTTAATGAACTCGGCGGTTATGGTTACGTGCGGCACAAAAACACTTCAATGTACACTGGAAGTGGTGGCGAAGGTTTATGCAAGGAGTAAGTCAACTTTACACAAGACGTCAGACCTAGTACACCGTACAACCCGGAATTGAAAATTTTGACCTTTCCGTACGTTTCATTTACCTGCTCAGCTCCTCTCAGGTAAGCGAATAGAATGTCAAGGTCGTTTAATGAAACCATAAATGCCATTAATGATTGACTGATGCTTACGTCTCAGGGCTACACCTTGACTGTGAAGGACGGTGTGGTGGAGTTAATTTCTACAGCTTCAAGTACATTGTTTCACCTAGAATTCTCGATATACGGGTGTTTTAACATTGTGCATCAGTAGAACCTGTTGTCGGGTGAGCTGTTTAAACAATGCATGGCATGAAAGGGACACATGCGCATGAACAAAGGCGACGAGGACAAGGGCTCATTAGCAACTGTCAAATGAATACAGTATAATGGAGCATATGCAACGCATACGCAGTTATAAAATGACGAAATATATATGAAAAGCACACACACACACACACACACACCACCACGATTTGTTCAAAAACGACATCTCACTCGAGCGTAAGCATAGTCAAGGAGCGCTGTCGCAGGCATCTTTTTATATGTTCTTGTGGGAAATGCCTCACAAGGCGGCCACGCCGTTCTGCTAACGCTACTTCCCAGAATTGTTGTGTCCCTAAATCGTGTCCCTAAAGCACGCAGACACCAATCAGCATACTTATAATCATTTGTCTTCTGTTTTTAAACCTGCTTTCACACATCGCTCAGTTTGGCCAATGTCGCCGCATATGCGAAGACATCGTTTTACCAACTTCTCGTGAGCTGAAAACAGAACGTGCGCACCGAGCCTGCTTGCTGCCACCGAGAAGTTACAATGCATACGCATGAGGCACAACATCCAGTCCTATATTTGGGCGTTCATCCTCAGCCTTCTCCTGATACTTTTCACGTGTTATCTTCTGTAATCGCGTTTCAGCCTTATATAGATGACCGACGAAGGGAAGCTTGCAAGCAGGCAATAATGCTCATACATGACCATCGAATTTTGCCTGCGCTTGATATGGTTTGAGTTAGATGGTATTCCTCTGTTCCACAGACAAAAAAAAATAAAGAAAGAAAGAAAAGAAATAAAGCAACAACTGGCAGACTCCAGCAACTCTTTGATTGCCTTAACTCAGTTAGAATAGCGGTTATTAGCCGTTATCGCGCTGTTTTTTTTTTCCCCGGTCCGCTTCCTTTCTATAGCTGCTGCACCATCTTCTGCCTGGTGTGTTCGGAAGGCACGTATCCGCTGTCGGGTAGCTGCTTTTTGGACCGTACCTTTTAGACAACGTTACTTCTAGATCTCGGTCAGCCGATGCGAGGGCGCGGGCTGCGACAACGCCTCCTAGATAGCAGGGCTGTGCACTCTGCTTTATGACGTCATGCTACTTGGACCGTAATTTCAGCTGTGAAGTCCGGCGTGACGAAAGCGGTGACGTCAAAATCCCCGCGACTTGCTCGGGAGCATCCCCATTAAATTCTCGGGAAGTCGGGCAAGGTATCATGACGTCATGGATCGAAGTGCACAGGCCTTGTGCTATCTACGAGGCGCTGGCTGCGGCTCTATTTCCTTCGATCCGATGGCGAGCGTTTTCTTTTCCGGTAGCGTCATCCTGCACTGATAGTAAGAGCCTGCGCGAAGCCTTTTAAGTGCGAAGCACTTTAGAGGCCCGGGCTGTCGGCGTCGGCATCCGTCGTGATCACGCTCACAAACAAGTGCTCAAAACAGGGTCAAAACAAGTGCAGAATTGATCAAAGCCGGTTCAAAATAAACGAACATGATTCAGACTAATTTACAAGAATAATCAAGCATTAAGGGCATTAATTAGCAGAAACTCGTTAAAATCCGTTCCGAAACGGTACCAGCGCAGCGCAAGAGAGGGCGCCACCACCCTACAAGCACTTGATTGCTGTAGAGTTACTGTATATGCTCCCTACGGTAGCACATACAGTACACCTTTGGTAGCATATACAGTAACTCTAGATTGCTACTCACTCCAGCGCTACGTACTCCAGCAACGGCGCATCACTGCTTTACACTTCCCCAGGTTTCACGTTCGTGGAACTGCGTTAGCGCTGGATTTGAACTACACAAGTGGAGGATTTGAGAAGAATTGGAGCTACATTAAGCGCTGGATTTGAGCAGGATTTGAGCTGGATTGGAACTTCATTTGAGCTACATTCTGCAACTGCACGGAGTTGCCACAAATCATCCGACCGCAGCCGAAGCCAACGGTTGCGCGCTGCAACCGTTTCGTGCGAGTTTCGCGCAACGCGCCGTTTCGCTTCTCTCTCGTCCGTCTGCTAAGGACTTCGAGCCTAACACAATTTTTTTAAGGCTCATCTCTGCCCCCACACCCACCTATGCCCACCTTGCCGAATATATTTCTGTCCCACTGCGGATCGCTGTACGCAGCCAGGGACTCTGCTCAGGCAAAGACGGACACGTTTAGCCTATTTTCTAGCGAGTTAGTGGGTTATCTGTCGTGCCGTGCTGTCGCGGGCGGGGCGTGCCAGATAAAGCGCCAGCCCTGCCACTAACTGCTATGGAGCTTGTTTGAAGGCGCTGCTTTTTGAGGCGGGCGGACGGTTGGTCACAGTGATAATTTTCATTATATGCGGGCTTAAGGACCGAAAAAATAAATGAGCAAAAGTTTCTGGCATAAACATGCCACCTTTAGGTTCATTTCAATTTCTTACAAATTATTCATTGACAGCACGCCATTCAGAGCAGTAATTAAAAATAGTTAATTGCAATAATGAATAAATAGAATGCCATTTAACAAAAAATTACTGGCGGCTACTCTACTCGACTGTGAAAATATACTTGGTTATATCGGTTTATTTCGAAAAACGTGATGCATGATAGCTGATACACCCTGCATGTATAACTTTCTTGTTTTTGGGCTCCCTGCGGTACGCCCAAGGACAATTGCGGCGACCTTCCCTATGTATAATCTCTAGACGTTCAAATCGGGTCTCTGGTGGGCACGTCAGCGGCAGTTGGTAAGTTACCCGGCTGGTCACTAGAGCGCTGTGTAGTTTGAGCACGGAGCTTGGGTGGTTGCCCCAGTGTATGCCAGCAATTGGGTGCAGTGTCTGCGTGAAGCCGTTGCAGTGATATCTCTGATACACAGTCCACAGCTTATCGCCATAAGAGTCTGCTGTCCAGGATTACGCCCAGGAAGCGGACACTTGAAGCACGTCAAAGGTAGCAAAGATTAAGAGATCCGGTGCATCACCAATTTCATAAAAAGACAATTCATTGCCTCTTTTGTTCGCTTTGGAAACCACCGCATCAGCCTATTGTTGTAAAGGGACTTAGCCACACGGAAGCCATCCTCCTATAAATAGTGAGAACAGGATCGACCTACACTCCTGCATGGATGTGTTTAAGGTCAGCGGTGCTGCTTCTCCATCCCGCAATCGGTGTAACGAAGTGGGTGATACAGAGTACTTTATCTGGCCCTGCAATGGCTTGTGTCATTAAGGGAGGCGACTCCTGGACAGCTTGAGAAGAAGAGGGTCTCCTCACGAACGTGTGAAACAGTTACTATTCTCGGAACGACTGCGGATAGTGAGCAAGGAGTAGTTGCGAATTCTTCTCACATTTCTGCGAGAGACTGGACTGATTGCCTCAGGGTGACGTAATTGACGCGGAAAGAGACACCCAGGCAGAAAAATTGCCGGCCAAGTCTGCCAGGCTCACCCCGCCTGTAGCAACATCATCATTACCACGTTACCACCACCACCACCACCACCACTGCCCCTTAATTATCGCTTCTGGTAAAACTGCAAAGCGGCCGAAATTCAATTCCCCTTTCGCAATAAAATGCCACCGCACCAGATAAAGCACGGCCAGTTTATGTTGCGTCTCCGGCCAACCTTACCGGCTCGAGGAGGCACCACTACAGGCATACACACCCAAGTGACCCGACAAAAGCACTGCATGCACGTCGCAAAAGGTGGGGTCATGGGCGGCTCTGCACGGGCGGGAAGGGCGGCGCTGATGCGATGTGGCGCAGACCAAAATTGGCTTCGCGGCGAGCGTGTACTCCTACGGCGGGCATTCCCCGGCGTAACGGTTCGCGCTCCTAAATCAAAGCTCATCGCTCTCTCAACGAATCTAGGCCTCTCATGCGTGTACACGCGCAGCGATTAATGGGGCCCGTGCGCGTCTCCCTTTGCACGCGCCGGTATATGCGATCGAGCACTGCCTTTTCCGAGCCCGGCCGCCGCCGCCGCCGCCGCGGCGGTGCGCCTGTGTAAGATACGATGCGTGGCGGCGATAACGAGCGCGTGTAGGCTACACGAAGGGAGAGGGTGAAAATTAGAGCAGAGGACTAGCGCGTGCATGTGTGCACAGCACACAGTGCATGTGCTGGCGTCCGGCCTCACGAAAAGCTGCCGGTAAACGCTTCGACGGTTATCGTGGAGCGAGCGACGAAAGACGCGGCGCTTACGTGCTTGTTTATACGAATTCCCGTATAGCCCACGCTGCCCGTTCGGGTTCAACGCACAGGGACGCCGTGTGCGTGAAAACTCTTACGTCGTGAACGATCGGCTCGCGCCGTCGTGGAGCTCAACCGATCGGCATGTAGTTTCAGGGAAGTGCGAGCCAATGCGCATCGCGCCGCTCGTCGTACATAAAGGTTTCGCAGATGCAATCTTCTCCATGCACCCACCTGACATGCATTGCACGAATGCGTATGTATCTTCCTTGATGCTGGCTCACGTCAGCGCGCACACTCGGGCCCATCAACTTCAATGCCCCGGCACAAGGTTCAACTGAACTGTAGCCGGTCGGCGCAACGCCTCTTGTGTTCTTTGCATCCCTTTAGGGCTTGCCGCCAGTGGAGGACCACGGACGGTTCTCGCTGAGGAATGCGTCACGCCGGTCGCGTAATGGATATTGACAGCAACACTGCCTGACATAAAATGACAGCTATGAAAGGCGACAAGAATGCAGCCGGCAGTGATGAACATATTCATGTCACAAAATTATCACCGACTTTCCCAGCGTTTGCGAATGAGCGGTCACGAATCCTCCGACATGCGCCACGTACTTTCCGGTATGTAATAGCACTTCCAAGCCTACGCCCCGATTTCGTGACGCGGTCGTAGTGTTCTAGGCCCGCAATAAAATGTTAAGGACGTTCAGCATTCAACTTGTAACTCTAGCAGTGCTACAGGATTTTCAAGCGATGCTTTGTTTGTCTCTTTGGCAGGGTTTGGCGTTCGTCGTCGTATCCTAGCCGGATATATTTGTGCATATATACAGAAGTACTTGAAATTGCTACCAGCTAACGATACATTTTTTTGGTAAATAAGTCGGATCAAGTGGTGAAAGTTTGCAAGGACAGGCAGAACAATAGCCTTGCAGCATTTTATGTTGACACAGAATGCCTTTCTACAGCGACGCGGTTTATGGCTAGGGTTCTGTGAATTTTTCATGCACGTAAGCAAAAGCTCAGGTCTCGCGCGAACATGCTCGTGGCCCTGCTCGCGCGCTCGTCGTCGTCGTCTTCCACAGCTGGCTCGTCGGCGTCCCTCGGATATGCATTTTGAGTAGATTAGTTACCAATGGGCACTATTTTCATGATCAGTAGACTCTCGGGCAGATAATAAAGGTTTCTCAAAGATTTGCCGCTGTGCCACCCGTGTCGGCCATGTCTGCGTTCACACCGGCCTCTCTTTGTCGGCGTTCCAAGCGCTTGCGTATCTAGTTTTCTTCCGCTCTCCCGTGGTGGCGGTATATAAACAAACCCGAAAGACAAGTTGCTGTTCTCCATTTTGGATTTCGATCGCTTCTCTTCTGTCGTCGTATTGGGGAGGCCACGTATAGTCAGACTGCCGAGGAGCAACGCGCCCATGAAAAGCAACGGCGAGAACAGAGGCGAGAGTGCAATCGGCGCCGGCGGGCCGCAAACACCAATTGTCCACCGACCAAGACAAATAATGACCGCCGATCAAGACAATAAATGTGTGTGCGTACCTTTGTTCAAAAGAACAAATCTACGCACAAGAAGAAAATCTGCAAATTTGTTCAAAATTCTGTGTCATGTCTGTGTCGTGTGCTAAACAGCTTCGATGGTCATCCACCTTCACAGAGTGGAACGGCTCATGATTTTTTTTTCTCCCGCAGACCGAATTGATGAGATTTGTAGCTGACGGTATTGACAGACTGGGACCAGTCCAATTTCAAAACGCTTCTGGGTTGTCATGTGAACAATTTTTGGCGCTTCCGTTTTTTTTAATGATAACTCTACTTACACGACAGGGGACGGAAATATTGTCAAACAAGAAAATGACATGTATTGGGTGCTGCATCGCTCCCTGTTCAAGTGACTTGTATCTAGCTAACTGTGACCAAGTTCTTGACGATCGCTTAAGTACGGACGTGTGTTCAGATTCGTTGATGACTTTTTAATTGTTACAAATAACGAATCAGGTAATTTTGACAAAGTGGTTTCAAAAATTTTAACCACGTTTACTGATGTCTTGTCCCCTTTGGTGTTGACGCATGAAGTGCCTGCAGGCAACGTCATAAGATTTTTATACTTAGGTTTCTTCCAGTTACTTCTTTTAATAAAACGCGGTTTTATGTACTTAAGAACAAAAGTAGCTGCAACACCGATGCATTTCGTCGTTTTAACTGACAACTTTTGTGCTTCAATGCATAAAAGGACGTTTTGTTAAAAAAGTAACTAGAACGCCAATGCATTTCTCCGCAAAGATCAGGAATTAATATCACGGAACTGGTGTCATCCTGAGAATTCGTTCCAAGTGGATCCGCCTTGCGAACTCCACAGCTAGAATTTGTAAATTGCAATATTGGCCATAAGGTAATTAGTTAAAAACTTATTTAGTGAACTTTGGTTAATTCGTCGATAATGCATTTCAATTTGTTGTGCAAGTAATGTCCGCCTCTTCGAGTAGACCAGCTCATGAACTAGAATTGTGCTATCTGCCACAGGCAACCTTTAAACATTTTTGCGGAGCTTACTCTGGTTCAACCTGTCATTCCGTCGTTATTTCCTTCCTCTCTCTCTCTTTCCACGAGGCATAGACATTACCGCATGTACGCAGACTGTGTGTTCACTGTGTTCTCGGCTGCTGCTATATGCACTACGCTACCCGAATTACCGTTTCAACCGATGATATGAAACCATCTGTGCGCTTTTAACTTCCAATATGCTTGCATTCTCTCAACGTTGCTAGTGATCTCCTTTTTTGATGCAACAGGTACTCGGCAACGCGTTTTACATCTTCCAACAATTCTCGTAACCATGCAAGTGTACGCCAAGTTAACCCCGAGTTGACGCTGAGACGGCACCTAGAGAACCAGTGAGAATACATGATTGAACCCATCCCATGACGACTGTCGACTTTAATGCGATTAGCATTCAAGCAGTGTAGCAACACACCGTACATATTGCTGAAGACGCCTTTATTCACACACACAACGCGTGGCAACTAACCTGCTAGACATTCTCTTGCACACACGTGTACGTCCGTACGTTTTACCAAGCATGCCAAGGACACTGAGCCCTGCAGCCAACAGCACCATTGCTGACGTTTTCTTAACCGCCCTCCGTCTCTATATAGCGCGCTGTTTCTTTAGCCCGAAAGCCTGCACTCGCCCGCTTTCCTCTTCTGTTTAGCAGCAACGACCCAACGTTTCTTTCTCGGCCGCCAACCAACCGAAGCTCGCTGAACGACCAACAGCTCCCAGACCCAGTGCGCGGGCAGCGCGTGTTATGGCCACGGGGGCAGTCGCTGTTTACGCCCCGCCGGCTACTTATTTCGGTCGCCTGGGTGACCTCGAAGGACGAGCGCAGTCTTTTGTCTCCTGCGGCTCGAAAATCTCTCCGTTTCGAGCACGGGGTCGTCCGCCCCCCCCCCCCCCCCCCCCCCTTTAGGTTGATCGGAATTAGCATGACCCGGGTGGCGACCAGCAGCGCGGTAAAACCGCGGTACGTTTCCTAGTGACCTAAAATGTCATGGACGCATGCACACGGTGACGTACCACCCTTTTGACCCGCCGTTGTGTTCGACACCCCGCTCTCAGTACTGTCTGTGTTCTCTGCCGCTGCGACCCACGTTTAGAACCCTTTTACGCACCTTAACAACTCCTCTATCTTTAGAGGAACTGCGCGCTGCGAAAAAGAAGAGAGAGAGAGAGAGAGAGAGAGAGAGAAAAAGTACAGAGACCAGCGAAAATGTGTATGCGCGCGCTCCTGCTGCGAAGTGGTGCGTACGTGGCGGCTTCGTCCGCTGGCAGAGCTGGAACGCCGTGAAGCGCCGGCATCCCAAACGGGCTGTCAACCAAAGTCTCGCGCGGAACGGGAGGCACGTTAGACGCGCGACTCCTTGACGGAGTGAAACGCAAGCCAAGGCCAAACACGGCACATGCCGTTTTCCCATACCGCTGCGGTAAGCCCCGCCCGTGTGTTCTGCTGATGCCAAGATTCCCGGCAGCGGCGTCGACGTTTAGGCAGAAGGGCAAGGCGGCGGGGGGTGTCGATGGAAGGGAAGGAGGGGGCAAGGTACTGATAAACTCCAACAACCCAGATGTACTCTGAATTATTCACGACCTCTTTACGACTGCGCATCTGCGCAGTTGCAGAGAAGCATGTAAGGCCACACATGTTCATCGTAATAGCATAGCTTCTTGTCGGGAGGAAAACTGCCTGATGTTTGTATGGCGATACTCCACCTGAAAAAAGAAATAGTAAAAGAAAATTTGACGTCCCCGTTCGTAACCTGCAAGTGAAGTGTTAAAGAAGTGGTACACGCGATATCCGCGTGCATGTTCTCAGCGCACTTGCCCTTGCTCATCGCAGCCACTTGGCCCAAGTTTCACGTCACTACTCTGCCGTTGGTTGCCAAATCATCAGCATACTCCCAGCATGTCACACACGAACCGGACCATGCGTTTCTCCGTATATGGGCAGGTCCAATCAAACGGTACGGCTTACGGCCGAGCGGTGGTCTCAGTGTCGAAATGACTGAGGGTTCCACTTGTGGTATCTATCTATCTATCTATCTATCTATCTATCTATCTATCTATCTATCTATCTATCTATCTATCTATCTATCTATCTATCTATCTATCTATCTATCTATCTATCTATCTATCTATCTATCTATCTATCTATCTATCTATCTATCTATCTATCTATCTATCTTTCTTTCTTTCTTTCTTTCTTTCTTTCTTTCTTTCTTTCTTTCTTTCTTTCTTTCTTTCTTTCTTTCTTTCTTGACACCGACGTCGTTTTTCAACCCGAAGTGCTTATAACGAGGTCACAGCTCGCTGGTTGCGTGTAGGAGAACATATAATAGCGTCCAACAACGAAACACTGATAGCGACACCTTTGCGTATAGTTACGTAGACAAAGCAAGATCACAATGAAAAGATGAAAGACTGAAATGCGGGGACACCAAGTACAAAACGAAAATAATTACTAACGGTTTACGCGGAATCTCATTCAAGAAAATTGCGCTGCACTTGAGTTCGCTCTCTTGCGGCGGAGTCATTGCACCCAATTGTCAGCAACATCGCTTCCCATCCATAGCTCTCTGTCAAGCATTTGACAACAGCGTTCAATGACATGTTGCGAAGCATTCGATAGGTACACGCTGCTAAAAATCAGCAGTAGGCAGCGTGCCAGAAGGCGCCGTATACATAAGCCTAGTATTGCGTCCTCAGCATTCGACGGCCCACCTCCAGCTGGTAAAGTTGAACTAGACCGGATGCTTTTGATCTGGTGAGATTTGTATTTTATTAGTTTTACTGCACGCGGAATCGCAAACGAAACTGCAGCCGGGGAGCCAAATTCGAAAAAAAAAGAGTGCGTGAGGAGGAGTAAAGAGCAAGATTTGTTAAGAAAATGCAATAAATAAAACATACTATCCTCTACAAGCCCGATTCATCATTGGTTGATCGGTGCAAAACCACAGAAAAAGAATGTCGCTCGGGGTTTATATTTGTGCCGCGTGCATTTGTATAGGACAGCGCGCTATACTTTTTTTTTTTTAGCGAAAAGCGCGTCTCATCATTCAGAGTTACAGCTTCCCAGTGGCGAGGAAGGAATAGAAGAAGAAGGAAGACACGATTGAGTATGAAATGCATCTGCGCAGTGCCGTGCCGGCAACTGAGCGCACGGGCAAGCAGCCCACGAGGACTGACCGCACTGAAAATCGGAAAGCGTGCGAGGAGCGACTGAGATTTGATCGAAGCCCGAAAATAATCGGCTATTCCTCCCCTTCTTCTTTGGGGGGGCCCATGTTTATCCCTGGGGGCACGACTACCGCAAAGGCTCCTTTTGCGCGGCCAAGAGGAGCTCGTGCAAACCGGAAAGCACGCAGCGCTAGCGCCGACTTGCGCTCGCGCCGCATGCGGCCCGTTTCGAGCCGGAGATGCATGCCGACCGGCTCCATAAATTACGCCGGCGAAGCCTCTTCTTCCCGGAGGCGCTGCTTGGCTCTTGCATCTTGCGCCGACCGTGGGCGGCCGCCGCGCTGCTGGAAACGCGTTCGATCCGTTGTACGTACGCCGCAACATTGCAGGGTGAGGGGGTCGGCACACTCCGAGCGAGCACATCCCTTTGAGTACGAGGCACGCGCGCGACAAATCTCGCGCGCTCGCCGTAAAACGGCCGCCGACGAGCCCCCCCCTCCCCCTCCCCCTGCTTTTATGTTACAGCGACCGCTTAGGGCTCTCCCCTATGTCGCCACGCGGCCCTGCCCACTACATAACACCCCATGCACTCTTCCCACTGCGTTAGGAGTCGTTGCCTGGCTCTCCGTCATTTCGTGTTCTGTTTTTCGACCGGCTTTATTGTTTTCCTTGTATAGTAGGCTGAATCGTTTACATTGTATTAACCCTGGCGAGAGTGCCAGCCAGGAAGTTGGTCGGCAACTCAGTGTGTTATTTCTACTAGAAACAAGTAATAGCTAGATCGAAGACAGAGGTAAGAGCTGTACAATAACACGGGTGATGGAAACAAACCAGATGACGAAGGGAATGAAGGTTGGGAATTGTAGAGGCACTTTCTAGGGGTCCGTTTGCCCCGTTCAATCTTGTCCACACAGAGTGCACATAAGCGGATTGTTGCCCGGGTTCTGCGGAAGATGGCAGCGTTTCTGAGCGGACCACATGGTGGCGGGTTGGCTACTCCGCCCTAGCATCTCGTCCGTTGATCGGCTTGCGCGTCTGGTATTGCAATTTCATCACTTTGGTAGCTCGAAGACAGCACCGTTGTAAGCTTCTGTGGCACACGCAATAACCTGGCGCAACTTTCGGTCAGGGGAGGCCAAAGGGAACAGGCCTGGCGCGAAAGTCATCAAGTGACGACGTTCTCTGCGAGATCCTTCCCTCGGAGTGGCATCGAGGAATGTGGTACTCTCACACATATTATCCGTGAATTTTCACCAATGAAAAAGAACACTCTCTACGAAGAAACAGCTATAGTTCACCTGAGCGATGCCCTGGGATGGGCGAGTGTGCTCCTCCAAATAAAACAGTGTTTTGGGTTCATTGTTTTTGTGTGATCGCCTTCTTTGTTAGCCATGACTTTCTTATTCCCATTTCACCGACCTCGCCTTCGCCACCACCACCACCACCACCACCACTGCCGTCATTCCGTTCCCGCGCCTTACTGTCGTCGTGTCGTGATGCTGTCATGTCATCATCGTCAAACCGTCGACGTCATCTCATCGTTGCCGTCGTCGTATTGTCGTTATCGTTACACACGCGCTCGCATCACAGAACACTGTGCATTTCAGCAGTTTTACACCACGAAGCTATCGCATAGCACCAGAACACGTCCCAACTTGCTAGTAATTCACTGCTCGCGTAGTAGTCAAATTATTGCAATATCTCCCTTTGTTTTTGTTTTTATATTTTTTCTTCTACTTTGCGTTTCTCGTTTTCAAAAAAGAATTGCCGTGGTTACCTCCTGCTGCCCGAGTCTTTGCCTATACCCCTTAGTGGGTGCGAGCCAGGACAGAGTTTCATCATCATCATCATCAGCATCATCATCATCATCATCATCATCATCATAATCATCATCACTGAACCAGTCTGAATGCGCGTAAATCTTCGCTGCTTTGTTCCCGACACTCGAGCATGCAGTAATATGGTCAATACAGTCCCTGCAATAGAAAAGTTGAGCAAAGTAGGATTACAGGCTTGCAGGCACAGGCGTTTGCAGTTATAATGCCTGAATTCGCGGCATTTCTTAGCTTCACGGTGATTATAGCTGGGTGAAAACCACATCGAAAACCAGTGCAATGTGATGTGCCTGATGGAATGGCATGCCTTTCCGTGAGGTATACAAGCACAGTTAGGATTTTTTAGTTGTTGGGACTACAATTAGCGTTATTGAGGTGTTGAGCCCTTCGGCGATCAGCGAGGCCGGGGCCCCGCGCCGACGCCTCCCATTGCACTGTGGGTGGCTGAAGCGCGCCACCTGCCCCAACCTGGGGTAGGTAGGGCACCTAATTTTTGGTAGTGGGGGCTTGGCGTGCGTGCCGGCCCCTAGTTTGCGAAATAAAAAATAAGAACGTTGCGCTGGGAGCGTTGTGGCTGATTTCCTGGCGGTGGTGTTCATAACAACCCACGGAAAGCAAGCGCTAGGCAGGTGTGATTGTTCGCGATGGCGCTTGTCTGTGTACGGCAAGTATATGTTGCGGTCTCGCTTCGTTTCGCGCGGAAATGCCGCGCAAATGTTGGAAATTATTAAGGCGAAAGCCTTAGGTGTCTATGTTGGCGCTGCCCTTGGCGAAACTGCGCCGTGACGAAAAATGGCCGACGTCGCAAAGAGTAAAAACACAGGTCTAAAAATGCTCGGATGGACGTCACATTTCGCAGGGAGGTTCCTGTAAACAAAGTAAATTAGTGGCTTTGAAATTAAAATTTGGCGACTTTCGGTCTGAGTAGGAATCGAACCCGGGCCTCCGCGGTGCGTGTCGAGCACGCTTCCTTGAAGCCACGGCTGCTTTTATTTTTTTGTATCATGGTATTTATTACAATGAATGAAATGATGTATGTACAGGAACTATTTACAATAATATGAGCACGGGGTGGTCATAAGCAATCACAGGTCAACGAGCAGTGCATATAAAGAAGACGTCATACAAAGCAACATCTTCCATCGCAACAACAACTTGAAAGAAGTTAAACACCTAATCAAAAGTGGATACCAATCCGGCTGACATTCTTCTTGGTCGTAAATGTCCTTTAAGTGCGTAATAATTTGAGCGAAATGCGATCTTGCGGAAGTAGTTCTTTCTGCATTTCGGTCTTGCATGCGAGTTTTCCCATAGGCTATGGAAGTCTATCAGTAAAACATATCGAATGGTACATCATCACACGGATCAACAAGATATCGGATACTGTGAGAATTTAGACCAAAATATTTTTGCACATTTCTATGGAGGACATCCCAGAATAAAATGGCATCTTTACAATCAATAAAACAGTGTTCAATGGTTTGAGGCTCGTCACAAAGGCTACATTTGATTGACGAAACGAAAATATTCTTTTTCTGAAGCCATGTTCTAAGGGGCAAGGATTCAGTGTGTAATTTGTAAAAAAAAAAAAAAAAAAAAAAAAAATGTACAAGCGGGAAGGAGCATTTTGCGCACTCTTGCAAATGCATCATGTCCCGCTAATCTGATGTATACTGATCAATAAAACGGCGGCGGGAACAACATCGATATTAAATCTTTGCAAAGATTTTTTCGTGACACATAGAAGGAATAATATTAAAAAAAAACGAGCAGTCAGAAAAGAAATTGAAAAATAAACCTCACGCATAAACCCCCAAAAACAAGGTCTAGAAATTAAATTTGAGGAAACCACCAATTTTGGCAACACGTGAACCAGGTTAACCTGCAAGAAGGCTCGTAATACCGGTTGAGAGTTATCCCGAAAAAAAGAGGAAGCGCAAGACTAACTGTCGCACATACAAATGCACCAACCCTAACCCTCAAGCACTCACTGGTCGAGAAATATTGTCGCGTCTCATAGGTTCAAAACTGGAAGACCATATAAATGTTGAAAAAATCTAGTGAAAATGTTAAATGTAAAGCCTTGCGCAATGAAGAACCTGAAATACGTAGAAAAACTTGGTTGTCAAAAACATTGCAGGCTTCTGCTCTTCCAAATATTGAAAGACGGTGCGGGACAAAGGTATTTGTGTAGAGCTGGAGGGCTGGAACGCGCTCTCCCCAGTAGTGTGCACCGAACTTGTAAGCATGCAGTGGAACTCCTAGATATTTAGGTTGCACAGAAGACCATTGAATGCCGCACCGGAGACAGTACCAAACTTTTTTATGATAGAAAGAAATTTATCGATGTTGCGCTTGTCTTTGCAGAAGAATGCGATATCATCAGCGTATGCGAACACTTTACTTCATTACCAAGAATATTAAAACCACGAACATTGCTGCAGTTCAAAATGCTCAAACAGAGTGGTTCTAAGTAAAGGGCGAAGATGAGCGGGGACATAGGACATCCTTGTTTCACGGAAGAACGGATGTGGACGGGATTTGAGAGCTACCATTGACAACGAAGCGAGTTGTACAATGACTACAGCAAAGTCGGACACCAATAAGCAGTGTGAATCCAACATTGGCGTGTTCTAGAAGATAAAATAAAAATGAATGCCGGACCCAATCAAATGCTTTTGCGAGGCCAATCTGAAGCATTGCAAGTTGCTCATTAGAAGTGGAACAGTACTCAAGAACTGTGCGAGCGACGTGTATGTTACTTTGTGTTCAACACCCTTTATACCACATGTTCGATGAGGACCAATAAGAATTGAAATCGCTGCCTACAACCGATTTGACAAAATTTTAGCAAAAATTTTGGAGTCAACGTTTGACAATGTAATCAGTCTGTAACCATCAACAGAAGGTAATTTTTCTCTATCAGTACTTTTAGGTATTAACACTGTGTGGCTTTTTGGGAAAGACTGGTAAATCCTCTAATTCAAAACTTGTTTAAAATATCTTCAGTAGAACAGGCGTAAGAATGGACTTAAAGGTTTTATAAAGTTCACCTGAAATGCCATCAGGACCGGGAGTTTTTGACATGAGTAACTGATCAATGGCAACCTCTACCTACTGTTTAGTAAAAGGATCGCTAATGACTGAACATTCTTTAATTAGAGGAGTTATTAAAGACGCAAAATACTGTAGAAGCTTGGCATTCTGGTCCCCAGAAACATCACTGAAAAGCACCGAATAGAAGTCCTCGGATTGAGACACAGTCACTCGTGTCAGTTACTAATGTGTCTTTCGAATACACGTCCGTAATAACTTTCGCAGAAGCGTGGCGGTGTTCTTCAATCAAGGCTTGACGGGCCGGCTTCTCAGAAAGCAATTGAGGCGCGGCTACTACGTGACCGAACATGGGCGCCTCTATATCGCACAGCGTCAAACTTTCGCAAGCCACATTTCACGTTTGCAATGTCAACAGCGTACGTTCCAGAAGATTCACATTCAAGCTCATAAAGGATATAAAGACTTTTCAACAATTTCTTCTCTTCATATTTTTTTGTAAAATGACTTAATAGAACCCAGTTCAATGGCAATTGATCTGATTTCCTGCTTAAAAAGCTCTCATGCAGCGAATAGAGGCAAATCAAGAGAGAAGCAGTTTTTAAGTGCTCAGCATGCCTGATCAGTAAACATTCTATCACCTCTTATAGATGAATTTAACTTCCAGAGTGCCCACTGAGGTCGGAAATTAGCACGAGTGTCTCCACCCAGTCGTGCAATTACCATGCAGTGGTCGGAGAACGAAATAGGGCGAGTTTTGCATAGGAGACCTCTAGAAATAAACGATGACGATATATATAGTAGTAACAGGATTTTTCAATGGGCCAAGCGTATTTAGGAAAATCGAAACTACAACTTCGCGGTTATCTTAGGTTTATTATTTACCCAACAGTTTCGGCCGGTGGACCGACCTTTTTCGAGGGATACAAGAAATTCTCGCAACACTCTTTTTATATCTTCAGGTAGAGAAAGAAGGCGCCAAAAAAAAAAGTGAGAAAGGAGAGATAGAGCAAACCACACAAAAAACATAAATAAATAAATAAATAAATAAATAAATAAATAAATAAATAAATAAATAAATAAATAAATAAAAAAATAATTGGCTCTCTCCCTGGGATTTTTATTTATTTATTTATGTATGTTTTTTTGTGGTTTGCTCTCTCTATCTCTCCTTTCTCACTTTTTTTGGCGCCCTCTTTCTCTACCTGAAGATATAAAAAGACTATTGCGAGAATTTCCTGTATCCCTTGAAAAAGGTCGGTCCACCGACCGAAACTTTGGGTAAATAATAAACCTAAGATAACCGCGAAGTTGTGCTTCTGATTTTCCTATATATATATATATATATATATATATATATATATACGATCGAGTCGAGAATGTGAACTTCCTTGAATGTGCGTGTACGAGCAAGATATTTACCCAGATGCTCCTATATCTATGAGCCCCGCATTTACAGCTAACGGACTGGGCTTTAGTAGTCGCTGAGAAGCACCAGCTCCCAGCCATACACGCAGCCAAGAGCCAACCCATTCCTAGGATGTAACCGCATAAGGCTCAAACGACTCAATAAAGTTTCCATCACCACCACCACCACCCCGCGTTTTCAGTGATGTTAAATAGCACTTCGCTACTTTTGTCCCTACGGGCGTTGCGTAATGAATGGTTATTCACGTCGCACTGTGCGCGGTTGAAGTCTCCTAAGAGAACAACAGTACGGTCACAATCCAATTAAGGAGCTAGAGTTTCAAAACCAATTGTCTTATTTGAAGCCACAGCTGCTCTACAGTTCTGGCTTACTGAAGGTGTGCCTAGTGCGTGCCTGATTGCACACGTCACGTGGTCACAGAGACGCGCTCGTGCCACTGCTCGCGCGTTCGTCGTCGTCTTCATCCACAGCTGCTTCCGATGCCGCTCATCATGCCAGCGTTCCCATACTGCCCCTCGCGCTCGTGCCACTACTCGCGCGTTCTTCGTCGTCTTCTTCCACAGCTGGCAGGTTTCACGTTTTACAAACTTGTAACACATGCTTTTATGAAGCGAAGCTATCGTAATAGGCTGATTAAATCTTGTAGAAGTAACTGTGACGCATACAATTTTCTTTATTAATGAGATTAGCATTCTTTGCTTACTTCAGGTGTTTTTAGCCTGCCTGCCTGCCTGCCTATCTATCTATCTATCTATCTATCTATCTATCTATCTATCTATCTATCTATCTATCTATCTATCTATCTATCTATCTTATCTATCTATCTATCTATCTATCTATCTATCTATCTATCTATCTATCTATCTATCTATCTATCTATCTATCTATCTATCTATCTATCTATCTATCTATCTATCTATCTATCTATCTATCTATCTATCCCCTTATTACGCCGACCCAGTGGCCAAAGTTGTCTACCAGCTGGAGCAACTAGGTATCTGCTCTTGGGGGGGGGGGGGTCGTGAGGCCGTCATGGTCGCTCCATCGTCGTCATTCCAGCTTCGTCACTGGCTATCGCAATGCCGTATCGTCACGCCTTATATGCCGACTCACTGGCCCATGCTGTTGATGGCTTGGGTCACTAGGAACATGCTCGTGATGCCGTCGTAGTCGTTGCATCGTCGTCGTATCAGCTTTGTCATCTTGTCGTGTCATTGTCGTCGTACAGTCGTCACGCATTCGTTGTCACACAACCGTCACGATGCCGTCGTGGTGGTTCCGTCATCGTCACTCAAGCCTCGTCATCCATAAGACTGTGTATCATTGCGCGCAAAATGACATGGACAAAAGAGGGAACACGTATAACACACACGAAGCGCTTCGTGTGTGTTATACGTGTTCCCTCTTGTGTCCATGTCATTTTGCGCGCAATGATACACGGTCTTATGGAAAACCAACAAGCCCAAGTGAAAACCCTACTCATCATCCAACTCTGCCATCGTTATCCACATGCAATCGTCGTTAGGCCATCGCCGTCTACAGGCTTGGTGATACAGTCGTCGTCAAGTCATCGGCGTCATACACCCGTCGCCATACCATTGACCTCCTCCCGTTGTCGTGCCATCGTCGTGATCGTGCATTCGTTGAGATATTGTCGTCGGCATGCCGTCGTGATCGTACCACCTTTTATTGCGATAGCAATTATATGGACACTTCAACCGGATTTCTGCGGTCGCCGTCGTCGTCGCCGTCGCCGTGAGGTTCCGTATAGATAAAATCTTCGCCGCGCGCCGTATGCCCGAGCGGAAGCGTGCGGGGACGCGCGCTACCACGGAGAGCGAACGCACTCAATCTCCCACGCGCAAGCAAGGAAGCGGGAAGCCAGCGCCGGAAAAAGCGTGGGGGGGGGGGGCGCTTCTACTCTGCCAAAAAGCGGGAAGCCAGCGCCGGAGGGAGCGAGCGGGGGGAGGGGGGGGGGCGCACTTCTACTCTGCCAACAACCGCGCTCGTCACTCGTCGCTCGAGCGCACCGTCTCTTATCTCCACACGGCTCAGACCTTTATGCGCTGTGCATTCGCCGCTCAGTTTCCGGTGAAGCGATAGACCGCGCGTACCTTCGCCCGCTGCGGCGTATGCGCTTGCTGCCAGCGTTTTGACAGTCGTCGTCTGCAGTCATTCAGTGTGATCTATTCATGTTTGTTTGTGCGCGCTCACACCACGCTTGTTCATTCAGTTAGTAATAGTCGGCCCACATTTTCCAACGCACGCTACACATGCAATGCTGCCCGGATCGGCAGTGCTGCGCTACAGGTGTGTCCCTTCGCACGCGCTGCCCACGGGAAGCGCTTCTCATCAACACCACCGTTTCACACGCGCCTTCTCGTGGTCATCGAGTCTCTCTTCATGTCGGTCTACTTACGCCGCAGCACACCTGCTTACTTAATCAGCTCATGTTTACTACAATTCATATTGCTACCAAAGCCGCTCACCTTACTTCGTATGACATTGCTGTGTTGCTATCGCATTCATTGCTTCGCCCTTAGGGCGAAACTGTGACATTTTTTCGTTCCAACGACTTCATTTCTTCTTCGTCACTGCGTCGATCGGCGTCATACAGTCGTCATCATGCTGACGTGCTCACGGGTGACCTAAGCAAGCCAGTGCCACAGCAAAGTGGGACCTTACTGGAGCATGTCGCACACAACTTAAGCAACGGGTGTTTCGGAATGACGATTACAGATGTTGAATAAACGTGACACCACAAATACGGTGCGTCGCTATACAGGGTGTTTCAGCGAACACTTTCAGAATTTATTTAAGGTTGCCTGTGGCAGATAGCCCAATTCTAGTTAATGAGTTGGTCTACTCGAAGAGGCGGACATTACTTGCACACCAAATTGAAATGCATAATCGAATCATTAAGAATAATTCACTAATTAAGCTTTAAATTAATTACCTGGTGGCCCATATTGCAATTTACAAATTGTAGCAGGGGAGTTCGCAAGGCGGATCCACTTGGAATTAATTTTCAGGACGACACAAGATATTAATTTTCGAACTTTGCGGACAAATGCATTGGCGTTCCAGTTAATTTTGTTCTTGAATGCACAAAGCGACGTTTTGTTAAGGTACTAACTGGAACGCCAGTGCATTTCTCCGCAACGTTCGATAATTAATATCTTGAAACTGGTGTCATACCAAGAATTCGTTCCAAGTGGATCCGCCTTGCGAACTCCACGGCTACAATTTGTAAATTGCAATATGGGCCATCAGGTAATTAGTTAAAAACTTAATTAGTGAATTATTGGTAATTATTCCATTATGCATTTCAATTTCTTGTGCAAGTAATGTCCGCCTCTTCGAGTAGACCAGCTCGTGAACTAGAATTGTGCTATCTGCCACAGGCAACCTTTAAGAATTTTTGAAAGTGTTCGCTGAAACACCCTGTATATATGGAGCAGACACAAGTTAGTGCGTAATATTAAATGCTTTTCGTGATTTTTTTAAATATCTGGCCTACGTCAGTTCTGAAGCCCCTGCGCACGTGCTCATCCCTGACCGAGCCCCCAGAGCGTTCTTATCAGGAGTGGGGTAAACCTCGTGCTCACCAGAAGAGTGCTCACAGCATAACTTCAATGCAACTTCAAAACAACAAAGAAAGGTCGTGGGAATCAATATATAATGAACTCGCAAATGTGCTCCTCGTTTTGCGTTAAGTGATTTTTAAGGGGCACTGGAGGGGTAACACTAAATCAGTTTAGACATGGTGCAGTATTCTTTCCAAACTCTATAGTTGTATTTGTTTGTGGAAAAAAGACTGATTATGAGCGGAGAAAACGAAAGCCAAACTTCACGTATCTGGCGTTTCGCACTTAAGCTATAAACTGCGGCAATGACGACGTCATTTTGATGTCACAATGTTTTTTTTTTTTTTCTTTCTGTATTTCAGCGGCTTTCGAGCTAGAAAAGTTCCAGGAAGTTGACAGACGTTGCCAATATCCATGACGTCGCAGGGAGTTAATGCGTGAACTTCAGTGACGCCATTATTCTTTTTTAATTTTGAACGGCACAACAAAGGTCAAGATTCGAGATCATCAACCAACAAGCCCAAAGTCTGTCCTTGCTCTTATTTTGTCCTTGTGCGCTTTCTGGCCTGTCATGCCTTCGTTTGCGACGAGCCTCACCAAATCGGCATATAACGGTTTAATCTAATTGAACCTAACATTTATCTCTGGTGCCCATTATTTTACATTTAACACCTCGGGCGGTAAATTAATCACATCTCATGGCATATATATATATATATATATATATATATATATATATATATATATATATATATATGCCGTGCTTCGTGCAGTGCCGTATATAGGTGCCCGCTGGGGCGCAGCTTGCTCTAAATCTTGTGATGAGCGGCGGCGTCCAATGAATTCGCGTTCTGCGTGCATAACAGGCGTATACGCAAGAGCGGGTGGCTTAAAGTGGTTTAAAACCACTACACAATACCAACAGCGCAATGCCAAAACACAATTAAGCGCCAGGCACGAAAAAAAAAAAAAAGAAACGTATTTTTTTTTTACTTTCTCTCTCTCTCTCTCTTTATGTTGCAAATATCACTAAAGAAGTATTTCCGATCGAGCCAAGTGCTTTGACCGATGAGAAATGTTATTCAATACATCTGCAAGCGCGTGGGATGAAAAAGAAGAAAGAAACCGCGTTCATAACCATATATTGCAGGAGGATCACTTATCATGCCGTAATAGCTTTCTGCAACCGAGACGAGTGCCCAATAATTTCTACATTCCCCTCGCAGCGATAATAAGGCTTTGATAAAGCACGCCGTGATGATGGCCTGCGCGCAGCTTGTTGCTCCATTTGTTACGTCTCACGCACGACATGGCAGGCGCGAGTGCCGACAGCGCGTATACACGGGAGCGCTGTCGCTGCTCGGATCACCCATATCCCGAGGCCCCGATCAGCAAATAAGCGGGGCTATCGGTATTTAAAAAGAAAACAACGCCCGGCAATAAGCGCGGTCTTATATGAAGACGTGACTGGATAGCGTGCCTCTCTCCGTCGCTGCCGCTGCACGTGGCCCGCCGCTTCGCCAAACGACGCTATCAGCGACGGCGCAGAGCACTGATCGTCGGGAGCCCCACGCAGCGCGGAATTTTGACGCCAAAATAAGACCAAGAAAATACTCGTTCTTTCTCTGTCTCTTCTTTCCCCTTTTTTGTTTTTGTTTTCTGCGGAAATTAGAAAGAGCAATGGGGCACTTTTACGCTGCCTCGGGCTTCCTCATTGATTTTTCATGTCCCCGAATTTAGCAGCGCTTCTGTGGTTATGAAACCTGGCAGATGAGTTTCAAGCTGGCGACCTTCTTGGAAGACAATCTCTCCGCCTCACCCAAGGAGCGACGCACTGAGACCGCCTCTGCCTATAACGTGTGGCCTACGCGTCGACGGTGTCCTATTTTCATTCATTACCGCGTGCAGGTTGCGTATACGGTGGTTGAACGGACTCTCAGGACACGCCCACGTTAGGGTGTTTTACAATCCGCGATGCGCCCCTTAGAGGTGCGAACTGCACGTGCGCATTTGGTGCCACGAAGGCGGGCTTGCCTTTACGGGGGAACAAGGAAAAGACAGTGGGCAAATAAATGACTACATGCCCCCCCCCCCTCCTGTTTCATCACAAACACGCAATTGTGCCATTTATTCCAAGTCCGGTTTCACCGAAGTCTCAAACTATGGTCCCGGGAAAAGCTGCAAATGACATCATATATGCCAAATTTTTGTCGATCAGTAAACCACTCCCTCGGGTAAAGAGTAAAGGCAACATCAGAGAATCATGGGTGAGGCGATTTAACTGAAGCTAAGCCTCATCCACGTCTTCAACACTCTCCATGTCGTCTGTTTCAATTTCTTCAAACTTCGAATGGTTCAGGTGATACTTTAGTGGTTTTATTGAGCTTTCCAGTTGGTACCTTTACAGCCGCATAACATGTGTTCCCATCCTTCTATGAAAGAGCTCAGGTTTGGACACTGAAGCTGCGTTAAAAGATAGTAGCCCCGTTTCAACTCATGGTGCCAGGAGATCCATGTGCATATAGTTGCGCTTGGGACACTTTTGCCGCGGATAAGAGGTCACAAAAAGCCGGCAGATCCCACGCCATGTGGGAATCGATGTTATGCGAAGCAGTGTGCGGGGAGCCTACCAAGTTAACGAAACGACCATGAGAGCACCAAGGCGGAGGTGGCTGTTTCATGACCTACATGACACGCATGTCATGAGTCCTCAGGAGTCCCTTTAGCTATGCCTAAGAGACCTTAAGGCGAAAGCATTAGTCATGCTCAAGACTATGACTTCGACCATCAACCTTTGGCCTTTTCCTTCACTTAGTATCACATCCGAACCCATCCGATTGGTTTTTGAGTGTTATTTTTTTTTCGCTGAGTCATTCTCATTTTCGCTTAGTGATGGCCATGTCTGACTTCTGCCACCATACTTTAGTGTATCCTTCACTTAGTACCCACGTCCGAACCCATTTCAGTGATTTTTGAGCGTTAATTTTTTTTCGCTGAGTCATTGTCATTTTGCTGAATCATGCTTATGACTATGACTTCTACCATCATCCGTTTGTGTTTCCTTCACCTAGTGCCCACGTCCAAATTCATTCCAGTGGTTTTTGAGTGTTAATCTTTTTTCGCTGAGTCATTGTCATTTTTGCTGAGTCATGCTCATGACTATGGCTTCTACCATCTTCCTTTAGTGTTTCCTTCCCTTAGTACCAACGTCAGAACCCCTTTCAGTGGCTTTTGAGTGTTAATTTCTTTTCGCTGAGTCATTGTTATTTTTGTGGAGTCATGCTGATGACTGTGACTTTTACAATCGTCATATAGTGTTTCCTTCACTTAACACTCAAATCAGATAGATAGATAGATAGATAGATAGATAGATAGATAGATAGATAGATAGATAGATAGATAGATAGATAGATAGATAGATAGATACTGTCAAAGTGGCAAATGTTCGCCAAGGATAACTCTCGAACAGGGGAAATAATGTTTGAGAGGTAGGTCAGCGGTTAACAGAAACCACGCGGATGGATGTTCTCGTCTTCCAGTATTGAAACTAATCTATTACTCCTCTCACATGAAATGTTCACGCGAATAGCCCGACGTAATTACTTTCACGTCTGTAGGAGTGACAAACTTGAGCTATGAATGTGAGCAAGCTCCCAGTTATATGTTAGCTAATTCATATGACGTCTTTTTTGTAGTTGTTGCCTGAACGAATAAGATCTATATATTGCGGCAAACGAAGCCACCACTACTTCGCTCACGAATGCATGACGTCAGTCAGCGGGAGCCGCAACGCTCTACATGAAAACATCATTATCATTATCTTTAGAACTCGCTGTGGCGCTGTTATATGACGACGACTTGTTTACTACATGACATCGCATACATCCTGCCGCAGAGATGCTGTTTCTCAATAAAATGCTTGGCCCTTGCGTGCATCAAGGTCACCGACCACCGCCACTACACCAAGAAGATAATAGACGAAGATAAGATATGGCAGGCCGCAGTCGATCTCGTGACTTGATCAGACAGCGGTCTCCCAAGAACAAAACACCCCTAGCGCCCTGCGGTCCGTATAATGTTCCCTTATTATTTGCGGCAGACCTTCCTTCTGCAGGAGCTGTAACGATTACGAGACGAGTATGTTTGTACATCAATTACCTGAAAAGCATATTAAGTGTAATGGTAGCAAGATGAGGCGGACGTTTAGTTCGTATTTATTAGGCCCCAAATGATTATTCGTCCAATTTTCGGCAGTCTCAGAAGGAGGAGTCGATAATCCACATAAAGTCATTGTGAATCCAAAGAAAATCTTAGGGGAAGCACCCCCTCTCCCCAGGAAGGTCCAACACAAATCATGTGTTCGCCATACGGCTAAGAAAAAATGAACTCCCGCTGATCGACGCAACTGGGGATATAACTTCAGTCAGATGTAGCAGTAGACAACGCTTTACGTTTGTTTTTCCTCCGGGCACTTAACGTGAACAAATGACCCTAACAGGAAGAATGAAATGACATGTGAGTAAGCGATACTTTTCTGCACTAGTACAATGCCGAAATCACACAAGGAGCACGGAACAGTCACTGCTCATCCTCGGCTGCAGTTAATCAGCAAACGGTCAAATTTTAAACTGAAACGGTGGCAACGATAAAGATCGAGCGCAGAAAAAGACTTTGATCGAAGCTTCACACCGTGCGACATCCGGGGCCAACTTGGCACGATGAGGTAACTTTTGATATGTTTTTAAGAATGAGAATGATCAGCTCGTGGAAAGCAGAAATGTCAGACCGCCAAAAACCAAACCAATAATAATTTATATCTGGAGCAGAGGGGCGCTTTCAAGAGAAGCGCCGGATTCTGCACCCTGATAATGTCCCTGCGCACTCTGCATTAATATTGCGCGTGAGGTTATTGACACGCAATTCTATCAGTGCATTCCTCCGTACTCGCCGGACTTAGCCACCTGGGACCCCCCCCCCCCCCCCTTTTTTTTTTTTTTCAATCCCCCCCAAATGCAAACTAGTGTTCCATGGGTTGCCGTTCGAGAATGTGACAATTAAAAACGAAAGGACAAGCTGCTGAAGCGCTTAACAGAAAACGACTTCCAAGAGTGCCTCCAGCATTGGAAGCAAAGGTGGTACAAGTATATTGTGTCTAATGGGAAGTATTTTGACGGTGACCCCATTGATGTATCTGTAAGCTTGTGCATAATTTTTTAAAACTACTGCTTAATTGTTCATAATTTTTTTAAGGACAGCCTTCGTGCATTTGTCATCAACATTCTTCCTTGGACAAGCATCATACACAAGCGTCTCGACAAGCGTCCTTGTGGCCCAGACAGCTAAACAGCGACACAGCTAAAGGCGACGAGGATGTGCGTCTGTCATCCACTGCACTGCTGCTACCTGTCTAACTCAAACAAGCTTTGCATCATCTACGCCCCAACATTGCGTTGAACCTAAGTGTTTTCTTTGTTTTTGTTGACAGCCACTATACCGGCGAAACATTCGGACTGTAGCTTCAAACTTAATTCCATGTTAGGAATTTTAAAGCAACAACATTATCGAAATGCGATGTTTTTAAAAGCAAAACTTGTTAGTTACTACGTGTTGTTTGCAGTATAAATATTTGTAGAACTCTGTTGCTCCATGCTCGGCTACATCCAGGCGTGGAACAGCGGCTTCTGTTTTTTTTTTTTTTCAACACAGCTGAAGAACAAATGCAACAACAACAATTATAATATTAATAATAATACATTTTCCCGATCGCTTCTTCAGAGGCTTTTATCAATGCTATGTCACAGTTTCATCTCAGTCTCTCTCTCTCTCTCTCTCTCTTTTTTTTTTTTTCCAGTGAGTCCTCTCAAAATGTACACCAGTGGTATTGCGTTTCACCGGGAATTTCTGCCATTTTGGGTTTTTCTTCTCGTTTCGGCTGCATTAATGCCTGTATGGAAAGCCATTTCATGCCTATTTAACGAACGCATGACATGTTTACCAGTAAGGAAAGGCGAGGACCAGGGAAAGAAAACACCAACAACGACACGGGTGGCACTGTCCTAGTCTTTCATTAGCGGTAAATATGTCCTGCAGTAATTGGCCAGATGTGGCATCGCCGCATCATCGTCAACCTGTCATTGCTGCAGGCGCCGTCAGATGCCGTCTCTGAAACATGAAATCACCCCACGATGTTCGGCACCTTCGATAGACTTGGACTCTAAGACGCACCTCGGCGTAACGTGGTTGTGGCGCGCTTCTCAGACGGATGAATTGCTTTTATAAGGTATTCTCTTTGAAATGAAAAGTGGCAGGATGGGGGAGACCACAAATATCGCTATTTTTGGCTTTCCTACAACGTTTATTCTCGGTCTTTTAGATTCTTGGCTCGCGTTAAAAACATCATAACTAATTTATTGCACTGAAAAAGCAATGTATTATCACCTTATATGTTCCCTATACCTTTACGCAAGCAATCCCGCAGCCATCATTTCAAGATTTATTCACCTTTAACCTACTGTTTTTAAAATAAAAGGCCTGGGGCCTGGATAACTGCGTCTTTATCTACTTTTGGGTGGATAGTGTGGCATGCTAACAAACCGTGTTCAACGATTGCTGTGTTATTTCCGACCCGAAACAACGGTACTTTGCCGATTGTGGCTTGGTGTCGCATTTACGAAGTCGTTTGCTTTCCGCATCGGATGGGAGGATATATTGCTGCGTGTGACCACTGTGGCGACGAGGAAACCATAGAGCACGTACTTTGTCATTGTTCCCGATACAGGCGCACACAGGCAGTCACTCGACCGCGCTGGCTCGTCTTGACGACCGGCGGCTTTCGGAGCAGACAGTCCTGGAACGCCGGCCTATACAGTCGTCACACAAGTCAGTCAAGGCACTCTTGAAGTTTTTGCGTTCGACTGGATTGACAGACTATAGTTCTCAAGGACGTTTCCAACCTCCTCTACTTGTTTTAATTTCGTTTTTTTTTTCGTGACTGCTTTTTCTCTCCACTATTCTTTCCATCTTTCATTTCGCCTTACCCTTCCCCCAGTGCAGGGTAGTAAACCAGAATCTTTTCGGGTTAACCTCCCTGTCTTTCCCACCCCGTTTCTCTCTCTCTCTCTCTCTCTCTCTCTCTCTGAGTTTAACTTTTTATGAAAAGTGGAGAGAACAAAGGCTTAGATGAAAATAGTGATATCCGGGAATTGCTGGAGTGAATTGGCTTGCACATCTCCACTGTTCACCGTTCCTTTCTTTAAATTTATTTATTTATTTATTTATTTATTTATTTATTTATTTATTTATTTATTTATTTATTTATTTATTTATTTATTTATTTTTCCTTCTGAGCAAATAAAGTAGCCGGCACCCGTTAAGCCACATGAGTTCGCATTGCGAGTCTCAGTGAACGGTCGTCAACATATACTCGAATCGGCGCTCTGTGTGGTCCCGCACGGCACGAGGGAAATAAAAAGAAAAATCTTCAGGGTGACGACTCACGACCCGAGTCTGTGCGTTGCGAGTCCGTGCAGCGGCGTTGCCTTGAGTCGTGACAGGCTCGTTCGTATGTCGAACACACATCGGTCTGCATGCGCACTTTACGTCGTTCCACTGCGCCTTGGACGTCCGTCTGGAGCAGCATGAAGAACTCGCTATCTGTCCAGCCCCGCCGTTAATTGACCGCCCGGTCGGGCGCGAGATTATTTACTAGCCTCGTGCGCCTGTATCCGCACACGTCTTCCGCGTTGGTCGCCAACTGACCTCAGGAAAAACCGGCACTGGCTGGCCTTGACTTGTGTTGCGCACCCTTTGTTCTTCTGCTTATGTGTCTAATCTGCCATTTATACGGCCTAACGCAGGTTAAGAGCTCCGGCACGCTTGACGTCTCTTAACGCAGGAGCAAACTGAAGCAATAAAAGCTTGCAGACACATCGGCAACACGGCGAGAACTTCGTGCCCTCTACTAGTCGCGTTTCCATGCTTACAGAGCGGACACGTCAAGCGCTGCCGCTGTCGGAATCCCCTTCCCACGAAAAAAAAAAAAAAAAAAAAAAAAAAAAAAAAAAAAAAAAACCCACACACACACGCAACAGCAAAGCGTAACTTTTGAGAGAGCGGTCAGTCAACATGCACTCGCCGTTCGACGCAGCTTTTTGAGAAGCCACCGTGCACGCTTATGTGTCAAGGGCAGTGCGTCTGCGCGCAGCTTCTCTTACAGCGGTCGAGGCCGTTAAACGGACATGTGTAAGCGCTCTCTCGTGCTACGCTGGCTCGGTCAGATGGGTAGCTCGCAACTCGAGTGGATCGACTTCGGGTCTGCGGTGTGCTCCTCGTTCACTTCGTTAACCTGATCGCGTCGTCGCCGAGGTCTCGCGTGGTGCCACGAGTGCATGCTGCGGGCGCTCTGACAGGGGCCTTTCTTGAGCGCTCGTCCCAGAGCCCAGGTTGGATTTGCGCGGCAGATTGGATTTCAAGGGCTCTGCGTTGTCGTGGTTGCGCCCACTCGGTGTCCCGTTGCGCTCGTTTTTTCTTCGCAAAGAACGCTGAAGACGATCACACAGACCTGCCCTGACAGTTATATACAGGGTGTTTCAACAATGATTTTAAGTAATATTTAATAATAGCCGTTCTGAAATGAAAGGACGGTTATTCCGGAGATATGCCGTCAGTGGTGGCGACAATAAGGTGACGGGTGATACAAAGTAATTCGTTACTAATGAGCAACTATGCGTTAGTTAGCTATGAAACTTTTAGTTTCAGCGGGCTCATCGTAATTGGGAAATTGAAGCGAACTCGTTATCTAACATTATCAGATTCCTATGACGTGTGGTCATGTGTACGTATGTATAAGATTCGTATGACGTGTGGTCATGTGTACGTAGGACAGACTGCGAGATGCATTAACACGAGACTAAGGGAACAACACTTGTCTAGTCTGAAAGGTCGCCCTAGTACGCATTTGGCAATGCATTGTGAAGAACATGCGTGCTCACCTTGTCTTGGAAGCGCCGACATTTTGTTTAGGCATAGAAATCAAACCGCGAGAGAAATTGTCGAAGCTCACTGGATTGCAAAACTAAAGGAAAAATGCATCAGTCATCCTTCTGTTTCACGGTTAGATAACGATAATACGCTCCTGTCATCATATCTTTAACGCATTTTCGCCTTATGTGCTTGTTTTATGCGCATTGCTGTTTCTATGCTGACCGGGTAGCGCTGATACTCGGCATTTTATCACAAGTTTTGTTATATGCGCTATTGAGGTGTTCTATATGGACTAGATCGCGCTGATCTGTGGGTACTTAAGCGGGTGGTTCTTCGAAAATAAAACCAGTTGTTAGAAAGCGCTCGTCCTTGTGTTACCCCTTTTCTTCGTCGCTGTTTGTTTGCGCAAAAAAAGTTTAAGAAAATGACACTAAGGAACTTTCGTGTCACCGTTATCGAACTGATCCCTTTCACCCAGTTGGAAATTACATTCCAAGCATACTTTCGAGTCAAATGCCATATCGACTTGGTCAGCGTAGCACCGCAATATGTGCTGAGCGAGATGGTTGAATTTGGCGTCACACAATTCCCAAAATGGCGTGAAAAAAAAGTGAAGGGATGAGAGAAATAATGAAAACACGCGCTGTGAAAATCGGTTTAAGCACTAGCTTTCTTTTGCATTTGCGGGGAACGCTGTTTTTGTATTGGGACAATCTGCTAATTGCCCAGTTTTTCTTTACTGTAAGATACTCGCTCGGCCTTCCCGGTCCAGGCAAAAGGTATACAACTTCTCCCTGAATTGCTGTGCTCATCGTCCGCAGTTAGAACGCGGTGCAGTGGTTCGTAAGAGGCGCCGGCCAATCGGGCCAGAGATTATATTGTTAGTTTTGGCGCCCGGCAGCTCTTACGTACGAAAAGCTTGTTAATTTGACTTAATTTGAGAACGATATGGCGAGATGCTGCCAAGTCCAACGGAGATTTTCCCGGCATTAGTAATGGTACCAGCCGACTTAACTTCCATTGCCGGGGAACTGTACCTCTATGCGATGAGTGGTTAAAGCTGTTCACAAGCGCTCTTCTTGCCTCTTGTCCAAGGTGTCCCAGGGCAGAATAAGTGACGCCGTCAGGGCCTGGAGAGGATGATCATTTAGAAACTGCCAGGACAGCTTCGAATTCTTCTATGGTAAAGGACACGTCCATTTCCGGTACCTGAACCTCTGGAAGGTCACTTACATAAACGTTGGTGTTGACAGGCTCGCCAGTGACTCTCGCAGAGAATTCCGCCGTCACACCATAGTCCCTATTAAGGGACTATGGCCACACTAAGCTTTGCTTGGCCAAGATGAAGGACCAAAGCTGCAAATCGGTGTCGTTGTTGTGGGGATGAACGAAGACCGCGCACTGTCCTCCATATATGTGAAAGCGGCTCCCGAGGGTCCAGTGACTCACAGAATGTCTTCCATCGCTCACTCTCTAGTTTGTCTATGTGACGCTGAATTTTCTTCTGAATGCGACGTGCGTCTCTCAGATCATAAATTGATTTCGTGCGTTCAATGTATCGTCGTTCTCCATGCCGTCGAATCGCACGAAGTCTCTCAATTTCAATCTCGAAATCCGTTCGGTTTGATGACAGCGATGATGAACACTTGGCAGCTTTAAGTGCTTCTGCGATGGTGTCGTCGATGTCGCCGGCGAAATCTTTGTTCGGAGCCGTCACGGCACATATAGTACGAGGCCAAGGTGAGGTTGGTGGTATCCAAGCGGCGGCAGACGCCGCACTGTAAACATGCGAATCCGGCCTCGTATAGTACGAAGTGAACTGCGGCTCAAGAGCACCAGTGAGTTAAAATTCCGGACGAATTTTGCTTATTGTAAAATGACATCAGAGTATTTTTGTGTCAACTGCAGGACGAAAGCCTCTCTCAGCGATCTTTAATTACCACTGACTTGAGCTAGTTGATTCCAAGTTGTGCCTGCAAATTTCCTTATTTGATTACCCCACCTAATTTAATGCCGTCCCCGACAGCGCTTCCTTTCCCCTAGCATCCGCTCTGTATTTCTAATGGAGCACCGATTATCTCCTTACGAACTATGTGGCCTGCCCAGCTTCAATATTTTCTCTTATGTCTACTACCGCTACCCAAGTTTGCTTTCTGATCCACACCGCTCTCTTCTTGTCTCTTAACGTTACACCTAACATTTTTCGTTCCGTCGCTTGTTGCGCGGTCCTTAACTTGTTCTCAATCAAGCTTCTTTGTTGTACTGGTCGAATGCACTGATTGTACCATCTTCTTTTCAACGACAGCGGTGAGCTACCGGTCATTATTCGGTTATGCCGGACGTATGCGCTCCGACCCATTTTCATTCTTTTGGAAATTGAATTCTCAGGATCAGGGTCCCCTGTGAGTAATTGACCTAGATGTACTCCTACAACATTCTAGAGGCTGACTGCCGATCATGAATTCCTGTGTGCTTGACAGGCCATTGAACATTGCCTTTTTCTTCTGCCACATCAGTCTTCAACCTACTTTTTTGGTTAAGGTTCTCAATCAATTTTTGCAATGTGTCCCCAGCGTTGCTGAACAGGACAATATTATCGCCAGGCTGAAGGTTGTTGAGATATTCGCCGTTGATCGTCACTCCTAATCGTTCCCAGTCTATCAGCTTGAATACTTCTCTTAAGCAAGCAGTGGATATCGTTCGAGAGATTGTGTCTCCTGGCCTGACCTATTCCTTGAAAAAAATATATTTCCCTTTATCTTGTGGATAATTAAAACATGTGAATCCGGAACTATCACTGGGGCAGATTCGAAGTGAGTCTGAGGAGTTTCGGATACGTGCGCTGTGGTTGAACAACATAAAAGAAATAATTCCTGTGTTGTCAGCAGAATGTTGCAAGCACCACGGCCTGGTAGTGAAGCTCGTTTAGTCCTTCAGTACAATCCATACGATGTGCACTTACAGCGCTAAATACACACAAATATCTTAGCTTCGTCCAAGCGCACTGAATTAGGTGATGGAATTGTGCGCCTCCGGGAGAGCACAAAAGACAGCATAATTCGAGCGAGGAAAATGCTGATCTTGCTGACACGGTGCGTTTTATGACCGCGTTCAGCGTCGTGCGAGCTTCACGATGTTAACTTCGCGATACCAGGCCACTGTGGCCGGCTTTTAGAGCGCCGCTCCTAAGCGCCCGTTCCGGCGGCGAGCATCGGCGTCGGCGTAACCGAGCGAATTCACGAGCTCAGCGAAGGATGAAAGAGCGAACGCGGAGCTCAGCGGGGGATTAAATACGCGAGGAGGAAAGCGGAGGAGGAGGATGCAGCGGAAGCATGAGGCGGAAAGCTGAGGAGGAGGGTATGGCGAAAGCGTGAGATGAGAAGCGTAGTGCGGCGACAATGGCTACGAGATGGCGCCAGAGTAGCGCGCGTCGACTGGGAGGTCTGTCTGCGGCGGCTGCTGTGAATCACGCACACGCGTCACCCACGCGCTGGCTCTCGCGATGTACAGATTAGCGAGGCAGTCGCGCCTCATTTCTCTCCGTTCGCAACGTACCGCACGAGACCGATTGTCCGCAGCAGCCAATATATAGCGAAATGAAAGCACGTATAGAGCTGCGCTCAAATTTCGCATTAGCTTGGAGTATCGTAAGCGCCGGTGAATTTTTTTCATGACTTGACTACTGCGCAGCAGGCACGGAGCACCGTGATACCGTCGCCCGCTCGAAGAAAATTCTTGCGCGGAATTCACAAACGCCTATGAAGGCTTTCTTAAGTGAGAGGAGGAAAAGATAGGACATCGCACGGAGCGACCGAAAGACGTGAGTGACGTCATTTCGCCCAGGACTAATGTTAGTCTGGTTTAGAATAAGCTTCTGCAGCCAATCATAAGACGACGATGGCTGTCGTCTGGTGTCGTTTGGTCTGCCCATGGTCTGTTGCCTGTTACTGCCTTTGCGCATGCAAAAAAAAAAAAAAAAAAAAAAAAAAAACGTAGTGGCGTCTTTATGAGCGTTATGCTGAGCAGTTTTCTTACCAAAAACGAAGCGTCTCCAGTGATACGCGTCGGCGTGGTTAAGTGTATGTGTATAGTGTGTGTTTTTGTGTGTATGTGCGTGTGTGTTATTGGCTTTTCGCAAGCAAAAAAAACGTAGTGGCGTCCTTTTGAGCGTTATGCTGCGCAGTTGCGTACGTGCGTGCGTGCGTGCGTGTGTGTGTGTGTGTGTGTGTATGTGTGCGTGTGTGTGTGTGTGTGTGTGCGTGTGTGTGCGTGCGTGTGTGTGTGTGCGTGTGTGTGTGTGCGTGTGTGTGTGCGTGTGTGTGTGCGTGTGTGCGTGTGTGTGTGTGTGTGTGTGTGTGTGTGTGTGTGTGTGTGTGTGTGTGTGTGTGTGTGTGTGTGTGTGTGTGTGTGTGTGTGTGTGTGTGTGTGTGTGTGTGTCGACATCACTCTTTTAACACCATTGCCAACATGGTTGCTAAATTACGATTGTATTGGCAGATATTTAATCATACTGATTTCGCCCATTTCTAAATCTTCGTGTACGTTACTTCGCTTTGTACACACCAGCGTAACTTTCCGGTTCCGCGTGACGACGCTATGCAGGCCGTCGGTGTACGGCGACATCCGGTTAAATGTGCCCTATTGGCCCGGGGCTCGCGTTTTCATTGGCTAGGCTAATACTGGCTAATAAGGCACTCAAACAAACACTTCAGGTACTGATTATCTTGTCTAAATGTTCCTCCATTGACACAGGAAATTTCGCATCCGCGCAAGTTCTATATATACTTACCGCTAGGACGCTTTCCTACGAAGGGGAAACACGTGCAAGCGCAGAGACCGGTATAACACAACCTCAATTTTTTTCTTGCTTAAAACAAAAAGTAATTTGATAAAAGTTTCTCAGTCTAGACAATAAGTGTTGCTAATAAATACACTCTTTGGCGTATTTTTGCCCCGACCACCTCAATGCTAAATTTACGACTAAACATCGGCTAAAACTAACTTTTTTGCAACTTTGTCGCCAGCTGTACAGGCCATTTCACGTTATATCAGTGCCAAATTATTTTTCTCTTACAGCACAACTTACTGGCAATTACTTACTATAAAATATAACCTTTGGGTAAAAGTTATCTTTCAACAAAAAAAAAAAAAAAAACCCCAATATAGACCAAATTTTGCATATTTAGGGCTGTATAAAAAACTCACGGAAACGTAAAGATCGATCAAACATTTTTAAAGTGAAAAGCCTATCTTCCTTCTCAAGGGAAAATCATTTCCTCGCCTAATTTAAGAAGAGCAAATTTTTTGACAATGCCTTTTACGACTCATACTTTCGAGCTTTCTAAAAAATTTGACATGTTCCTAGCAGTTCTGAATTTTTTTTTTCGCAAAAATATTTTACAGGAAGACTTCTTGCTTTAAATAAATAGTCCTCAATTTTTTTTGAAAGAAATCGCTGATGGTCGAGTGCCAAGATTGGGACAGTTGGCGTGGAATGACCCATATATATTTTACTCTCATTGTGGAGTTTTCGGCTTAATCGTCATTTACGAAGATACTTCTTGTCAACCACCTAAAAAAAGAAAAAAAGAAAAGGAAACATAATGCTGCAAAGGAAACCCATAGTGACACTCAGGTGACGGTAACTTCTCCGTTAATGAATATGCTTGTTTGGTTAATCAATGCTCGTCATCGTTTTTGATCCTGGCAGAATTATTAGGGACACTGCGATAAGTAAGCGTGAACACATTGTTGAATAAAGTACGTGCTACAGCTGCACGCATGCCTCCGTTGTAACGGTTGAGGCATTACTAGTTCGTGGCATGCGACAGAACATAACCCGCATCTTCACCCACATATCTAGGTGCCGTGGCCACTGGCTTGAACTCCAAGACCAGGGAATTCATGGGATTTGATGTCTGAAAGCAACAAAGGGGCTACGAAAGCCCCCCGGGGGTTTTTTAACGTCCACCCCAAAGCACGACATACGAGCGTTCTCAAGAGGAAGAAGTGTAGTTGGGCAGGTCATATGATGCTTTGAGCGGCTCTACTATAGAACAGCATAGAGGGCGCCAGCAGAACGGAAACGCAGTCGAGGATGGCAGAGAACTGTAGGTGGTACGGTGATGGAAACTTGTTGTTTCACAGTTCCAGCAAGCAGATTTTCGCACCACCTTCGGGAAACCAAGATTTCGACAGTAAAACAGTTCCTCCGACTAGACATAGATACAACGCTGGAATTAAAACGCAGGAAAAAAAGAAAAAGAGCGCTATAACGAGAAGCACCGTATACCCGCGCGGAGCTAAGGCAAGGCACTACGTGCGTGTCATACGACATAGCATGCGCCCTCGAGACCTTTCCTGATATTGGCAGGCAGAAAATTAAATGCCGAAGCTGAGGTGCATGCCGGGGCGCAAGTAGCGTTCCCCAACGGGCCGTCCCGCGCGCGCTGCACGCGGCGCGTGACCCTCGTCGAGGCGCCGCGTCCCGGAACCCGGAGAGCGCAGATTAGATTTCGGCCCGCACTGGCGACCCGGAGTCCCGAAGTGATGGGCGGCCGTAATAAATGAACACGGTGCGGGCCGCCACCTCCGCTCTGTAATTGCCGCCGCTCGGCGGGAACGGGCCCGGCCCGTAATTCTAGCAGCGCGCCCCCCCGAACCGCCGCGAACACTTCCGCGCGCGCGCGCGCGCACTCCGTGGCCTGCGCTGACACTGATGAAGCGTATGCGGGGGCCGCCGCGGCCCTCCGAGTAATAGGCCTGTCAGGAGTCCGGCCGCAGACCGCGACCAGTCGGGGCGGCGCGAGTTCCGCCTGCCGCAGCTGAAGGGTGCTCTGTCACTGCCGCCGGTCACTGCGGCGCTGGACGCCGGACACGCCAATCGGCGCGGCGGCGGCGGTGTAGACCTTCTCCTCCCCTCTCTCTCCGTGCGCGCGGTCAATGGACGCCGTCAATGAGAGCGGCCGGCGAAAGCGAGTGGAGCGCGCCCTCGCCCCGCCGTTTCTCAATGGCACTGGCCGACGCGGCCGCGCGTACGCGCTCTCGCCGCAATCGTGCCAGCGTCCGGCGGCGAAGGAGTCGAGCGCCCCGCTTACGCAGATCAATGAGTGAGCGAGCGAGCGCGGCGGACGGCGATGAATGACGGGCGCCAAGGTGATGGAGCGCGCGGTGTTGTTACACAGTACGCGCTGAGACGAACGCAGTGATCTCCGTTTGTCGTGAGTGAGGGAGGGAGAGAGGGGGTGTTAGCTGCGATCTTTGGAGGTCTCTACCCATTTCGGCAGTGCCTGCAGACTGGCGAAGTCAAGCGATGTCGTAGTGTCCAATATATAGATTTTTTTTCGTGCCGACGCAATTCCAGAGAAGTTGGGATACTCTACAAATCTTCAGTGCTGATGGGAACCCGTTGTGTTCGCAGTCTCTTCGGACTATGGGGCAGTTTCTACCAACTAGCCCAACATTTCATCCTGACCAACAAAAGCAGTCGCAAGTGATTCCTTCCCTTGTAACATGCCTCTTTAACGTTTTTTATTTGAAAATGTTTGAGCACTCTTTTTGAGTAGAGTGCTTCGAAACACTTCTAGGTAATCTTATTTAAGTATATATAGTAACGGTGCCGTTACTAAGGTGCTCTGTCACTGCCGCCGGTCACTGCGGCGCTGGACGCCGGACACGCGTTAGGCCACGCCAATCGTAAGTAACGGCACTGTTACTATATATACTTAAATAAGATTACCTAGAAGTGCTTCGAAGCAGTCGAGTCAACAAAGTATGCTCAAACAATTTCAAATAAAAGGAAGAGGCGCATTACCCTGCTCTAGGATTGTCAATGCTCGTCAAAGATGGTGAAAGGAAAGAGAGAAATGGGCTGGGGAGGAGGGGGTTGCATTTCCCGCCGCGGTGCAGACAGGCTGATAAGGAGTTTGCGGTTCAGTACAGTCAGTTTTCTTTTGGCCAGCCATTTGCCGACATAATTTGACGGGAGTTTGTCTTATCACAGGCATTCTGAGATCGTATGAGAAAGTTCTTTTTTTTTTCCTCTCGTTATTCTAAAATGCGGATGAAGAAAGGTTTTGGCGTCATCATCTCTACCGGCTACCGACTTTCCATATACATGGGGAAATCTGCCCCGATGATAGAATGATAGAGAGAGGACGGACAGACGGACGGACGGACGGACATCATCTCTACCGGCTACCGACTTTCCATATACATGGGGAAATCTGCCCCGATGATAGAATGATAGAGAGAGAGAGAGAGAGAGAGGACGGACGGACGGACGGACGGACGGACGGACGGACGGACGGACAGACAGACAGACAGACAGACAGACAGACAGACAGACAGACAGACAGACAGACAGACAGACAGACAGACAGACAGACAGACAGACAGACAGACAGACAGACAGACAGACAGACAACAGACGGACGGACGGACGGACGGACGGACGGACGGACGGACGGACAGACAGACAGACAGATAAAATAGATAGATAGATAGATAGATATAGATAGATAGATAGATAGATAGATAGATAGATAGATAGATAGATAGATAGATAGATAGATAGATAGATAGATAGATAGATAGATAGATAGATAGATGAAATGAAGGGAGGAAATTACTACTGACCGCAGTAAGTGTCTAAGCAGTCTGCTTAACGCAGTGGAGGGGTGGAGAGTAAAAGAACAGGGAGAGAGGATAAAGGATACGTAGAAAGGCCGCGGAGGTATACAGCCGGTTTGAGTTCCATACTGCAAGCACTGTTCAAAACGCAGGTTCATGACGCTTTCACAAGCGCTGCTGACATCTATTACAACTGCACTTTGCGAGACTGTTTCCAACGATCGTGGGCAGAGTCATCACCGCCACGGAACGCAGCACGGAAGACGCTTTATATTGCCAGAACGGCTTGGCTGCTTTCAAATTACGCGCACATTTTCAAGCGGCTTGCGAAGCTGCCCGCAGCGCATGCATCAAGCAACGCACAGCCGAAGTTCCTGAAGCGACGCATAAGACACGTGTGCCTATCATGGCGCGTGTTCGGGACCGACGGTGCACGTGATGGCATCGTCATGGCGTCGTACCATGAGTGCGCGACATGAACTACTGGCGGGGAGACGCAGCGTTTGTGGTGGGAGAGAGAAAAGTGACAGTCACCTAAGTATCATTCCGTGATTTGAATGCGAAATCATAATGACTTCTCTAAGTTATCACCTTACATCAAAGCTCTACCTTAATACACCGTAATCCACCGTATTCCACTTTAATTCACCTTAATCCACAATAATCTACCTTAATTCACTTTTTTACACCTTAATTAGTTTAATCCACCTTAATACAATTTTAGGAGTGGATCAGGTCGGTTTTTTGGGTGTGCGCCACGGAGTCCGTCCGACGCCGTGGCTGTTCACCGTGGGATTTCGCAGTGCGAGCCGCAGCAGGCCCAGTGCCGGGTACGTGATGTCTTCACTTGGTCACGTGGATATTGGTACCACCAGATGTTAACACCGGACGGACGCCGGATTTTTCGCTTCATGGGGCATATAAGGCTTTCGACTTAAAACGTTTGTGGTGCGCAACAGGACGTTATCGCTATTCCTTCCGTTGCCGGTACAGATTCGCTCAAAACTTTATGTGTTGTTTTGACTGTTCCACTGTAATTTCGTGTGTGCATGCAATCACTGCAATCAGCTCGCCTCCCTACATAACTATGTAAACCCGGCCATGGCGGCCGCATTTCGAAGGGGGCGAAATGCGAAAACAGTCGTGTACTTAGATTTAGGTGCACGGTAAAGAACCCGGTGGTCGAAATTATTCCGGAGTCCCCCATATAGACCTTTTCATTGGGCGAGGAGGAAAGGGCGCGACGAGCCTTTCCTCCTCTTTGGCTTGTGCGAGCCGGCGCGGCGCGGCTTGAATATGTTGCCGGTCGCGCGCTGCGGAATGATTTGGAGGTGTTTTGCTAGTTCTGAGTGCAATTTACGGGATGTCAGTTCTTACGAGGTCGTCGAACAACCACTGTGTAGCCTTTAGGTGCGGCAGTAGCTACAGTATCTGGAAATTTCTCTTGGATGTGCAAAAATGCGACGCGCATAATCAGCCTGCGGTGTGTGTATATGTGTTGTAAACTATGTTGGATGTATCGGTTTTCACTCGACGAAGAGTTGTAAAACATTTGCATCAGCCACTGGCATCGTTCTCACGCATTTTAAGTCTATTAGACTTCAAATCACTATCTCTGCGTTAGCCTCCTGCAAGAGACCGAAGGCTTTGCTCAACACAGCGAGCACTGCGGTTGGCAAACCAACATGATACACGCAAGCTTCGTGGTTTGATCGGCATTGCCTTTTTGCCATGTAAGGTACAATATACAAAGGGGATCACATAAAGAGAATCCAACAGCTATTTGTAAGGACACAATTGTAAGATATGGTGAATGTGTCGTAGATGACTGAACTTATGAGACTGAAAAAAAAAAAAAGTTCATATGTCCTCCTATTGCGGCAAAATAAAACAGAACACGGGATAACGACGCAATAAGACTTCGCATGGTCGTGCCGCATGCTTGAACCACTTGGACCATACGTTATATAGAACAAACAGATCTATAACACAGCATTTAGTACTGCCTCGGACGCGCGCGCAGTCTGCAGCTGGTCGTTCGACCACTCGAAAAGTGTGATTCACACTGTACGATATGCGGTTATGAGTAACCAAACTATTTTATTTGTGGGCGGAAACTTGCCCAGCAAACAAGGCCCAATGTATCTACAGATAACAACTTGAACGCTTTTCAAAGTAAACAGCACGACTTATTCTCCAGCAGAACGGTACCTACGCTGTTAGGATCGTCAAATGTTTTTTTAACTACTCGTTGCAGCTAAACCAGAGCTTAGAAGTGCTGAGAATTCTGCAGTAAGGTAACATTCCTGAAACGAATTTTCAGAAATGCCTAACTGATATCCGTGGCTGATTGTAGGCTCAAACAAACGCGCACACTTCGCGCTGGGTGCTCCGTCCGCCCTAACGCCAGCAGAAACTCCAGCCCCTTAATTGCTTCAGACTTAACTTCCTTCACTACGCCTCACAGGACCACTCCCCATGTAGTAGAAGACGCCATTTCAGGCTAAATAGACCGCGCGAGTGCGAAATAATCCACCAAAAACTGCCGCTGAGCGTATACCATAGCATACAACACGGGCGTTCGCCCAAGCCAGCATGCCAACTGCCCATAGACGGCGCCACTGCCTACGCAATGGCGGCGCCCATGAAAAAACGGTCTATACTGCGTGCCTCATAATCAGATAGTGGCTTTGGCACGTGAAACCCCATCATTTTTTTACATGACCACGTAGAGGAGTTTAGGTGTATGCGCATGTGCATGTGCGTATGAGCACAAAACTTCCTATTCTTGCGAAAACGATTAGCGGCGCCTCATCGCGCGCCATCTCCTTCTTTTGTTATAAAAAAAACCCATAAATATACACTTTTTATATAGACACCAATTTTTAACGTTTGTTATATGCATAGTGTGAAGTAATAAATAAAGTCCACAAATCTAATATCCCTTACAGAACAGCCTTCTAGACAAGATTTTAATGGTATGAAAGCCCACATGTCAATCATATAACCAAGATGTCTGCTTTAAAAAGAGGGAGACTGCACAACGTCATCTTCAGAGCGTGCGGCAGTTTCCTGTAGTTATTGTCGACCGGCTACATAGTTAGAAGCAGCGCAGAAGGAGTTGTTCAATTTTTTCCATTTATTCACCACAAGAACACGCTGCACTGTCGGCTCTATCTGTCCTATTATATTTTGGGAGCTCCGGAAGATGTCAGGCTGGTCACGCAGCTTCTTTGTTTTCCCGACCTCCTTCGTGTTGACATGGGATGCACACACTACTTCTCGAAAGTGACTCCTATAAAGCGACTAGGAAAGGATCGTTCTTGCCCTGCGCAATCTTCGTGTGTAGGAGCGCTCATGTATACAGTTGATCCGAGTGACGAGGTGTGACCTGACCACCAGTGAGCGTTCGTGAACGTGCTTACCGCTCTGAGCGGAGGCTGCATGAAGGAATCGCTATAGCGGAATAAGCGCAGTCAGGAACAAGGGAGCTTCGGTATGGGGACGAGTCTCGAAATTTTAATAACGGGAGTAAAGTCAAAGTTCTCTAACGTGCATGGTAGTTGTGGCTAAGTCTCCTTCCTGCGAACCGAAACACAATGGGTTGAAGCGTGTTTAAGGACGGTCGTAAAGAAATGGCTCTTTTAAATGCGAAGTAAACGAAGGATCCTTAGACCACTACTGGCTAGGAGATATCTCCGTCAAAGTATATGTACCGCCCATCGGAATGTTGGGCTGTGCTGCCTGTGGTCTGCGGCCGCGAATAGAACATCGAGAGAGATAGGATGCATAGAAAGGCAGGGAGGTTAACCAGAGGTAGTTACGGTTGGCTACCCTGTACGGGGGGAAAGGGTAAGGGGATAAAAAGAGTGGAAGGGGAGATATAGAGAAAGAGAGATAAGCACAAACAAACCGCGTACACTATAGAGCGGTATAGGGGGCGGCGTTCTTAAAGTCTGTCGTGAAGGCCCGTAGACTGCAGGAACCTTATACCAACGCGAGTAGGGCCTTCAGCGCGAATGTTCTGTCGGAGCACTATCCTAAAGCTTTTAGTTCCGTTAGTAGACGATTGTCCAATTGGTCCAGCACTCTGCACAACACTTGTCTTTCGGCATTATAGCTCGGAGAGACACAGTTAATGTGTACGAGTGTCTCATGACTCGCACACATATGCCTTCCAATAAGGAAGGCATATGAGTTCGTAAATGCAACGCCTAGCCACAGACAGTGCAGCATGGTCTGTTCACGTGGTGGTAATCCAGGTGGTATATGCATCCGTATATCCGGAGACAACGAACGCAAACGACACATGGTGAAAGTGTTCGAATCCCCATAGGGACAAAGCACATTCACGGGACATCAATCGCAGCCCAGCCGCAGCGTCTGTTCGCGAAAGTGGAATTAAGACACTTTCATGTGCAGATCGGGTGGCCGCGTCGGCGTGTTCATTCCCGCTGACGTTGCAATGTCCTGGAAGCCATTGAAAGATTAGGTTGTGTCCTTTGTCATGGCTGCGATGATATATCTCTCGTATTTCTGAGGCCAGTTTTTCTTTGGTTCCGTGGCGCATTGGGCTTTGTATGCACAGAAGGGATGCCTTTGAATCAATAAAAAAATGCCCATTGTTGCGGTGGTTATTGATTAATGAAATAAAGTGCAGCACGGAGTGCCGCAAGTTCTGCACCCGTCGAGGTTGTAACAAATAAAGTTTTTAGCTTGATTTCTTCAGAGTTGGCCGGGATGATGACTGCAGCAGCAGATCTGTTGAGTTTACCGAACCATCTGAGTAGAAATGTTGCCGGAATCTGTGGACGTTGTTAATGTGTTCTAAAGTTGATTGCTTCAAAGCTTGCAATGGTGCTCTAGCTTTCTTTTTGATGTCCGGAATTGCCAATTGTGTGCAGGCAAAGCAAGCAAGATGGTGTGAGGGAGTCCGAGTCAGATGTCGGATGTGTGCTCTCAGGACATCTGTAGCAATTTAGATTGTCAAAGGAGAGTCTCTGGCAATGGTCACTGTCGCAATCGATTACGTAGTTTTTGGGAGACCAGGACAAGTTCTGAGCGCTTGGGCTTGCACACTCTGGAGTCTGCGGATATTTGTTGAGAAGTACTTCCTGGTACAGGTAAGTTGTATGGCAGAAAGCCCAAGAATAGCGCTTTATATAGTTGCAGCATTGAGGTACTGTTGCGCCCCAGGACTTCCCGCCTAGAGACGCGAGAAGGTCCGCAATGGCAGTCAAACGCTTTGCCATGTACGAGACGGGAGGGCTCCAAGACAAGTCTCTATCAATGATGACGCCAAGAAATCGGTGCGCTCGTCTGTATGGTACAGTTTGGTCATTAATCCGCAAAGCATACGGGGACATCGCTTTGCGAGTAAAAGCAACGGGTGCACACTTCTCAGGTGAAAGCTCCAGGCCTTGCTTTCTTAGATATGTTGACACGGCCGTTGAAGCCTTTTGAAGTAGTGCGCGGACTTGTACACGTGCCACTCCTGAAGCCCATATGCAAATGTAGTTTGCATATATGGAGAGCTGTACGGTTTGCGGTAATGAATCAGCGAGACCAACGAGCACCAGGTCGAACAGGGTAGGGCGAAGTACTCCGCCTTGCGGTACACCACGACTGATATAGCTAGACGGCGTCGGTCCGTCTTCAGTCAAAATGAAGAAATATTTCTCATCAAAAAGCTGCGTATCCAGCGAAAAATATATTCCTGCAGCTTCCAAGGCGTCCAGAATTGCATGATTATGTACATTGTCGTAGGCACCTTTGACATCAAGGAATAAGGCCGCAGGTGATTCTTTTCAGGTGTTTCTGGTGCTGTACATACGTTACAAGGTCATGCAATAACGCTATAAATTGACGAGCGTCCGCATCGAAAGCCAGCCATTAGCTCTGGATAGACGTTGTAGAATTCCAAGTACCATTCTAACCATGTAGGCATCATTCTCTCCATTGCCTTGCCGACGCAGCTGGCCAGTGTTATTGGACGGTAAGATGACAATTCCAATGGCGATTTGCCAGGCTTGAGGAGCGGAACAAGGCGACAGGATTTCCACGTGGTAGGGACCGAGCCGTCACACCATGATGCGTTGTGTAGGCCAAGAAGTGCATCTCTGGCCTCTTGACCAAGGTGCGCAAGCACAGAGTATATGTGATGCCATCGGGTCCTAGCGACGAAGATCGCCTGCACCCAGCGTGTGCGGCCTCCAGTTCTTCGATGGAGAAAGGAGCGTCCATACGAGGAGGAGCAAGAGGTGTGTAAGGCTGGAACGTCGGGCCCGCGATCCTTGCGCAGTAATCTTCTGCTACGTCGCCTTCTCGGCGTCCTTGGTGGAGGGCCAGAGATTTAAACGAACGGCGCTGTTGAGGAGCTGTTCGAAGTCCACGGGCTGTTCTCCAGACAACCGACAGAGGTTTACGCGAATCTAGAGACTCACAAAAAGATTTCGAGCATTGATTTTTCAGTACAGCAATGCGACGCTGAATTTTCTTTTGAATGCGTCTGGCCTCTCTAGAGTCGTAAACCGATTTAGTCCGTCTGCATACTGTCGCTCCGCTCGCCGGCGGATTGCACGAGACATCGAGACACCACTGGTGCTACGCTGCCCGATTTGACTTGGAAAAACAACAATGCATAGGGATGACAGGACCGCCAACCACAGCATGTTTGGAGAATACTCGAACGCTGATATCTATACCGCCCGTCGGCTCACAGTTTGTTGAAGACGCTTCTTTGTTTTTGAGGACTGACTGTGTATCAGAACGCCTTTGGCTGCGTGACGCTGTTCTCGCGGGTGCTAGTGTTGACGGAGTCTTACTTCTCTCGCTCTCTCTCTCTCTCTCTCAATTTTTGTGCTCCCCCCACGTCTCACAGTGGACGTCTCGCAGTGCACGTGTATCCTCCTGATTTCTTGTTTGCATTTGTGAACAGTGTACGTCATTTGCTTGTGACCGGCATCCGTGATAAATATATAATTAGTTGTAATCTTTGCGGTGCATATAAATACTAAGACCCCATGAAATTTCCCGTTGCACATAATGACAGTGAACCAGTTATGGTCGTCCCCATTATTTGTATAGCATTTACGTAACCACTACATAAAACCTTAATTTCACACAGAATGCAACATGCGTGTTTTGGATCTGCAGGATTTTGTTATATTTTATTTACGCCTTTATAAAGCAGTAGTTTGTTAAGTGTGTGCTCGAGCTTTGCCGCAGCGCCAGACCGCACAGCATAGCGAGCGTAGGAAGCACATCTTGTAGGAGACGTTATGCGCTCACGGTGCCCTCTAGCCATCTCGAGGCAAGAGTCTCCACAGTTTTGCAAAGGTAGTACAACTGCGTATGCCTTGCGGTCATGGCAGTGAAGGCCCACTAATTAAGCGTCCTAAAGCCACCGTGGTTTGGCCAAGGCTGCGCTTATCAAGTTGAAACGTACGCGTCTGTTGGTAAGAGTGATGTCTTACTGTTGTTCAGAGTGGCGTTATGGCTGCTTGGAATATGGCCCAAGTGGCCATGGCGTCGGCAGCGCTTGTAGGAAGCTGAAACAGCCGCAACGCCATCTGGCCAGTGCATACTGCCTGTCTTTTATGTCATCTCTAACTGGCCCACACAGTTTTCCTAGTTTTCCTAATATGTGTCCTGTACACTCTCCTGCTTTTCTGCGACGTTTCATTCCGATTTAACGGTTAGCTTTTATCGTTAAAGCTCCTCCAGACCCTGTGGTGCATGCACAGTTAATTCACGGCAGTTTTTCTTATTTCTTGTAACTCCCCCAATTACGCACGTAGCTCTAAAATTATTCAAAATGCTCTGTAATGTTTACTCACCTAATATTCTGAAAGTTTCATTCCAATTTCTCCCTCTTACAGTAATAATCTCAAGCACTTTTTGTGTTCATTTTCAGCTGCACTGAGTGAAACTAATCACGGCTAGTAACACAAGTCTATACGCCAAACAAGACGAGAGAGCTCAACCTGTTCGCGCTTTCTCGTCCTGTGTGGTGTGTCCATTTGTGTTAGTTGCTGTGTTTAGCTTCACTCAGCTCAGTTAAAAATGAATGAGCACCAGCTAGCCCACTTCCACGCCTTACTCAATATCTTGGCGTGTGCTTTTAGCAATAATCGATAAATTTTGATACGTTGGGAATGTATCAACTAACACACGTATTGATAATTTCTCCAGCAGATGACATACAAAGTCTTCCGAATTCATCCAAAGCTTTCGAACTTCTACCTCTCTCGGAATCGGAGCAGAAGTTTTCTTTAGCGCATACGCTTTGTGTGCACGCCTTTTCGAGACGTGGAAAACGATTCCAGCAGCAATTCACAGCTTCGCTGAAAAGATTACGTCTGTTGAGCGCTTGCATAGAAATGCCATATAGCAGAAGCTAGACCCTGCAACAATCTTCTGTATTCTATAGCAACATTCACTAACGCAAAGGGTTCACATATATACACACAGGGTATCGCATGCAAATGATATTATTTTAACACGAAAGTGTTTTATGCCGGGGTCCACCAAGACTTCACTGACGTATTTCCGTCACGGAAATACGTCACACGAACATACACGAACATAATACAAAGAAAGAAACCAGAAGAAAAAGTTCCACAAACATGCAAAATTTGGAAATCGAACCCACGACCTCTCGGTCCGCGACGATAGATCGCCGAGCGTTTAACCCATTGCGCCACAAACGAATTTGCAGAGAACTACACAGACGCGCCTTATATATCTAACACTCCTCCGTGTACCCGCGCTCTTGCTCGGGGCGGTGCCGCCGCCTACGAGCAGAAAAGAGAAGTACTGCATTATGACACTAACGCGCACCGACAGTGAACGCTTCGGTGGTCTCAGCACTACGACGCCTCGATGCCAGCATTCGAAGGGACGCTGGCATCAAGAAGCACTACCAACGCCACCTAGGTGGCGTTCACCGTACTCAGCACAGCGGAGCGTGGCCTCCGCAATTAGCTCTGAAAATGTTTCTGAAGTTGATCGCGGAGGCTGCAATTACGACGCGCTGTACGCGCTGATTTGACTCGGTGACGATTCAGTTACGTGCTTTGTCTTGCGCGTTGTATTAGTGTGTCAGTTACGTGCTTCGTCTTTCGCGTTGTGCCAGCGTGTGCAGCGTAGTGCAGCTTCCATATGCACGACGGTTGCTCATGGTCATCGACGTTGGTAGTCGTGATGGAGGAGACGTGCCACCAGGCGTCAGCGTGGGTGCATCAACGCCTAAGGGCGCTTTAGCCACAAAACACCAATAGACATTATATATCAATGTGCAATAAACATTACACTACTTCTGTGAAGACACGTTTCACTTTCGTGTTCTATACCGATTCCTATATAAGAGGGATCAACCACATTTTTCTAAATATAAATACCCTCTTCAGCGCCTGCCGCTCTAAAGGAGGCACTGCGTCTAAACCATTCGACATGAAAGGTAGCTCTGAGGACCACGAGCTGGTTCGTCGACCGCCATACTAGCCCCAATGCGTCGCACTGGCGTCACCACGAGTCCGAGCCCCAAACACAGTCGCGATATTCGGCCTGACGCTGAAACGTCACTTGGGACGACGGCACAGGCGGATCTTTAAGCCCGGTGTCCCCTGATATGTGATGTTAGTCTGCTTTTGGTTTTTTCAGGAGGGGGTAGGGAAGAAGGAAGACTGGGGAAGAGGAGGTGGTAGGGGAAGGAAGAATGAAAGGAAGAGGAGGGAAGGTGGGGAGATGATAGCTGGGTTATCATCCCGGAGCAGCTCCTCGGAGATAACTCCAGGCAGAGGAGAAGCACGAAGCTTCAAGCACTCCGCCGTACGGGTGAAAGCGTAAGGAAGAAGCCGTAACAGCCAGAGGCTGCCCGGTGGGCCTTGATCGCTCCATAGATAGCTCAGAGAGCACCCCCATAGAACGCAGAGAGAGGGGTCCAAGCTCTCCTTTATGCAGATGTACAGAGGCATGATTTGATGGTGTCTTTTCTGGGCTGCAACGTAGTGAAGAAGAAGTTAGGACGAAGTGAATTTTTCTCGCGAGCCCACCTGCAGTGCGGCCGCCGATCGTCGAGGAAGCACGTGCTTGCCACACGCGCTTACGGCGATCACGTGCATGCCCTCGAAAGACACGACGTTTCTGCCGGCCGTGCTGAAATAGCGCACAGATTGTTCAGCAGCGACTTTAAGGTGTCACCTACGATGAACATTTTTAATGCGTACCTTTCTTTGTCTCGTACCAGGCACGTTTCGGTATAGGCACGTTACTGTCTTGCCTCGGCCCTTTTCAATGTATAATCAAAGAAATAATAAAAAAAAAACTGTCTGGTGGTGGGACCGAACCCAGGTCTTGGGCAAAACGACCCGTTGATCTACCCCTTTATGGACGAGTGTTGACTGCAGACAACATTCCAAATAAACATTGTTTTTTTTTTCTCGTTGAGGTTTGGTATTGAGTACGAAGTTTCTGGCTGAATGTCTTCGGCCGACATTGAATGAATGGCAGCAAGCCTAATTTGTTGATTTAGAGCAGGAACACAGGACGATGAAGAAGGCGTTTGCACGCGACTCGCTAGACAATATCCGGCCTATTTCTCTAACATCAAATTTTGTAAAATTAATAGGAAATATTATTACACGCACGTATGATTAAATTGGTGACCCCAAGAGAATTATTGAGCCTCTGCCAAATTGGATTAAGGCCAGGGATGTCAATCCGGTGCGCACACGTCGACCTGGCGAACCTGATTCAATTGGCGCGTTACCACAAACAATGTGCGGCTCTAGTTACACTAGACATTTCTAAAGCATACAATAATGTGGAATGCCGTATCTCAAAGACAGAATGCGGGATATTGGATTACCCGAATACCTTGTAACGTGCATTGCTGAGTTCTTGCAGGGCAGGGAGTTTTACTGTGCTCAAAGCGGAATTTCATCAGCAAAATTCAGACAAACACGCGGGGCCCGGTTCTGCAAGGCGCAGTTTTATCCCTCGCTGTTGTTTAATATCTTGCTCGGCTCCATTCCTTATTGTCATCAGAATGTAAGTACGTACGTTTACGCTGACGATAGAGTGTTATTTTGCTTCGGCAAATGATATTCAGTCACTGTACGAGTACTTACAGGAATTTCTCATGCGATCGTTAGAAGCATAGCTGGAGAGTATCCGCGTGTCCCTTTATGTAAACAAGAGCGCTGTTCTTGTCTTTCCTCTACAAGACCCATTTATTATATGCCTCTCATACCGTAATTCCACTATTCCACAAGTGGTAAGAGTCGGCACTTTGGAATTATTTATGATGGAAACCTTAACTGGCGCCAACATATTGAATTTATAACTTCAACAGCTTTCCGTGCAATGGGGATATTGAGAATGATAAGCAATAATCGATGGCACATGCACTGAGACACACTCACGATTATTTACCGCATCCGACCTATACTACAGTTCGGTTATGTGTTACTCTCCGGCTCCCCTGCTTATAAGCTACGTCCAGTGGTTTTGCTGAAACGGTAAGCGCTCCGCTTATGTCTGGGCCTACGTACGTACCAAAGTTTGTAGCAAGCGTCGTGCTATATACAAGGAATCGCTACTACATTCCCTAGAAATCGGTATACTCACCGTTCAAATATCCATAAGGCTCTATGAATCTCCACTAATAAGGTCCCAGTCGATCTTTATCAGTCAACCAGCTCTATTTTTTACAGTCTCATGGCCTCGGTTTCACACACCACAGGTGATGATAACACAATCGTTATTGAGTCCGTTAAATGTACATATAAATGATGTAATCATGTTAAGCAGTATCTGAATTTCATTGATTATTACTTATGATGACATATACCCCAACAATGCAAAGCAGCCTTCCCTGCCATATTCTCAACGGCTTACTCCAGGATCACTTTACTCAGCTCCACACGAACTTAATTATAGCAACGGATGCTTTGTAGCGTGAGGAAGATGCCGGAGTTCGCATTTTTTCATCGTCATTGGAGTGAACTTTTTCTGTTCGGCTCCCAGACATTCACTTCAATATTCCTGGCGGAATTCCTATCTGTTGTCGTAGCATTGCGCAAGCTACAGCCTTCCACGACAACCGCAGTAATAATCACAGACTCTTTATCGTTGTGCACCTCACTTACTGCTCCCGGCTTGTCGCATATATTTAAATATTACACTCAATGGATCCAAGTCATTTGCGTATATCTTACGATTAGTATGGTTACCTGGACTCAGAGGTATATTTAAGAATGAGTAGGTAGACAGTTTGTCCCACGCTTCCATTACAGGACCGGTGTTTACCTTTCTTCCAACGACGGGTTTTATTACGTCTGTCAGGTTTCAGAGATACACCCTTTTGACATCAAATATAACGTCATCCACGGAACTACTTCACTTGCAATTCCCTTGGAGCAGGAAATTTTGCAAAACAAGACAGACAGAAGTGACATTGACGAGACTGCGATGTCGACTTTCCGAATATCTACATGCACCGATCTGGTCTGGCAACTTCCCCTTTGTGCCATTTATGCAACACATTAGAAACAACTGAACATTACTTACTGGACTGCCGGTGTTTCTTCTCCCAGTACAAAAAAGTACGTTGCAAATTACAATGCGACATCTGGGTCTACCATTGAACTCTTCGGTGCTTCTGTGGTTCGGAGCTTCTGTGCTTGGACACTCACACAGGGATCTATGCACCGCCATAGAAAAATTTATCGTTGAATCAAACCTATTTCATCATTATTAATCGTATTGTTCATTGCATTCTTACTTTATTGCCTCATTATATATATATATATATATATATATATATATTTCTGTGTTCTACTAGAATGACTGTGTACTGAATCGTCTTGGATTTTACTCGCTTTAGTTTATTCATCAAAATTATGGATCTCTAAATTTATTCACTTAACACGTATGTGAAATCTGCCCGACTCTTGGCCAATCCCCCTGAGTATGTACCAAAGAGTTTAAGGTCATCATCATCATCATCATCATCATCATCATCATCATCATCATCATCATCATCATCATAATCATCATCATCATCATCATCATCTTTTCAACGCATGGTCAGAGGAGACAGACTGATGCAAGATCTCCGGTTGTACACGTGTTCTAAGATCACACACGTAACGTAAAGCAAATGAAATGTACCCCTTTGGTTCATATATGATGAGAGCTGTCTGTACAAATTCCAGACGAAGCCATAGGCGGCCTGGGGTGAAGCCCACTACCAGTTTTCTGCCACGTGTTTCCCCGCTATTGCTGAAAAAAAAAAAACAAAGGTTATCCTCGATGTGTTTTGCACATTTAGATAGAAAATAAACGTGTTTTTTGTGTTATTTTTGCGGGGTATATATATGCCTCGCCCTTTAAGGGTTAATCATCAGGCATCTTTTAAAGCGAAGCTTTCTATGCCTATTTTCCCCGTGTTTGGCGTGGCTTCTGCTGTCTACTGTTTGCTGCTCGGTTTGTCGGTATCTTGGCGGGTGTATTTGTTGATAAAGACAAGTTTTATGGACTATTAACAGAATATATCAAAATCAAAATTAAATTATGGGGTTTTACGTGCGAACACAATGATCTGATTATGAGGCACGTACGCCACAGGCGGGAACTCATGGTTAGTTTTTACCATTTGGGCTTCCTAAAACGTGCTCGTATAAATATAAGTACACAAACTTTTTGCATTTCGCCCTCATCGAAATGCGGCCGCCGCAGCCGGGATCATACACGTGACCTTGATCTTAGCAGCGCAATGCCACATGACACTGAGCGTCAGCGGCGGGTAGTCACATATTCCTTGGTGGCTCTTATGTGTATTGAAAATACTACTCCGGGACAAACAGACGCAAATGCGAACTTGATGTGTGAACTGCTCAAGCTGCAAGGGGGTGTTTCAGTGGGTTACAAGTCACTGCAAAATCAAAGGAAAGTAAACGGCGGATGCGCTCGCATAGCCGGCTTACGACAGCTCTGAAACCCGTCTTATTCCCCTATCCCTGTTAGACATACAGCGTATCTCACGAGGCCTCAAAAGAAAACTGAACTGGTTCACTGACGGCACAAAAAAGTCCACCTTTTATGTCGTCGACCGACATTTTGACTACCTACTAGACCCTCAGTTTCCACGACGCGACGACATCCTCTTACATTCGTCTGCACCTCGAAACTGCTTACGCCAATCACTATCTATTCAGCGTGAAGCCTGTCTCCTCGCTCATATGTTGCCGCGGTCCCGACAAAGACACGACGAAGGGGACGTATGCCACTAGCCTATAATATTTATTATAAGCCTACGATATTGGTGTTTTCTAAAAAAAAACATTTAAAACGACAAGCGCATTTAACCTAACCCCGCTGTCGGCCGTGGGCCAAGTATATATCCTAGTATTTTCAGGGTGAAGGGCCGACAATCTAATAACCCTAAATCTGCCCTTAGTCAGCGGATTGCAATTTCGTGTATTGGGCACTCGAGGAGGAGGTGGTGCACATCTTCGTCTGCGGGGTCGCAAGGGCCCTGCGGACTAGAGACGCGTTTCACCCTGCCACGTACGGCCGCTCTGGAGTACGCGCGCTGTAGACAGCGCAGCAATGTTTCAAGTTTCCTGTTATTGCTCAAGTTTGATGGAACTGAGGGTTTTTTATATGGATCAGTAAAGAGTAAGCTTACTCTTTATTGATCCATATAAAGCCCTTTATTGATCCATATATAACTCTTTAAGCCACCTCGTTTGATCAGCACTATAAGTGTTCTACTAGTAGAACACTTATAGTGCTGATCAAACGAGGTGGCTTTGTTGCTACGACAGGATATCTTTCTCGGAAGCAGGCGGACATCGCTATACAAGAAATAAAATTAATGTTTCTTCGTTCTTTTGCGCCCGTTTCGCAGCCGCGTCCACTGAAGTGTTTCCACAAACATTGCAGTGTTACGGCATCCACTGAAACGCTATAACGTGATTCTTTGCCTTTGTGTGCTCTTTGGGTCTTGCGTACAATAAATGTGTACTCTACGAATTTGCCTATGATATTTAGGGATATGAGGGCGGCTTGAGAATCGGAGCTGGGGGCCACGGGGACGCCGACTGTGATATTGAGGAGTTTCCGGCCTCGTACCGAGAGGTTCTTGCACACTATAGGCAAGAACGTATGACATATCCACAACCCCACGGGCGGCTGGACAGGTCCCAGGCAGTCGACCTGAGGCGGTTGCAGACGGGCACTTTCACCAACCCCTATCACCTGCACCGCCTGTGGCCCGCGCTGCACCCATCGCCCGGCTGCCCGTGGTGCTAGCACGAACGGGCTGATATGGCCCATATACTGTGGGAATGTCAACGCCCTGAAGAAGAAGGAACAAGAGGAAGGGGGAAGATAACAGCAGGACCTTCTGAAGCGGGGCGCCTCGCTGAGAGATGGCAAGCCGCCCTCCTCAGCGAGGCACCCGAGGACCAGGAGTGGGCCGTCCAGCGGGCCAGGGCCATTGCCGAGGATCTCGAAAGATTTTTCTCCGGCGATGGACCCCTGGCAGCCTAGCCCCGGGCACCAACAGCCTTAACCGCTGGACAAATAAAGTTTATTCCTATCCTATCCAACGCCGATGGCATAGCAAGAAGCTGAGCAATACTCGAATACATCACTCGGGATAACTTATTGATTGCTCTAACGTCATATCTGGTAGGATTAATGCAGGAGCAGAGGAAGGAAGTTCAGGCAGCAGAATTTAAGAATGAATGTTTGGCGCGAACTTTTCCCCCTCTGATAGGGGTATTCTTAGTCCGCTAAATAAACGCAAAGTGCGTTGTGAGAGAGTGCATGATCCATTGCTATAGCTTCATTTAGAAATTTGGTGCTGCGTTTTATGACTCCGCATGGGCCCCTCACTATACAGTATCTAACACAGCTTCGTAAGGACCCCTCGATCGCTTCGTAGGCGTGACTGCATGTGGGTTGCATTTGGGGCCATGCCACTCCCGCTAGTATGCCAGCAAGGACGGACGTGCCTGTTGTTTTGCTTATGTCTTACATTCTCTGGTACAAGGTCACCCGAACCAAAGCAGAAGTCGTGAGATTGTTTTGCGTATTCCTTACTTCTTCTCGGCATGAAAGTGACCCCAAGAAGTAGGGAAACGTGGGCGTACGTGACTGTTGTTTTGGCTATGCACTCATTGATGAAACTTTGTACGTGTTTGGACCCGAACCGCTCCCTGAGCCGCGAGCCTCTTCGAAGCCGTGCCCGTTGCGTATAAAGTCACAGTTGCTTTAAAGCCAAGTCCTGCAGGCGGATCTCCCTCTGTGTGCTCTTCGGGGCAAGGTGTGCCAAGCAGCTCCCGGGAGCCGGAGCCCGGCCCCGACGTCGCATCCTCTGGGGCCTGACCACAGCCTTCCAGTGCCGTCTTTCTTTTATCGACGTTTCATGCGGCCTTTGTCTTCCCATATTATTTGCGCTGCCTATTTGTTCCGTATTATTAGTTTCTTCTGAACATTTTCTCCGCCAGTTGCGGATACGCCGAATGTAAACTCTCACTTTCTGGCCCCGAGTTCTCTAACTGCTTGCCGCACGATTTCATGTATAATATTGTGAAAGTGTCCCTATACCGTGTCATATTGTAGCTGACGCATTTTCTTTTGCACAACTCCGTCCGTATGACAGCCACTCTGGCGTGCCGATAAATTCGTGACTTGGACGATTGCAGCGCGCAAGCGGACGAGGACAAAAGAATGTGCAAGCCTTTGTGTCCGTTACGTCCTTTTTCGTCCTCCCCCGTTTGCGTGCTGTAGTCATCCAAGTCATGGATGACCGACTAGCCCAGTTCGTTACGAGAGTAAACTTGCCTTGCCTGTTTCTCTCAACGCGACTGCCTTTGCTATAGCGGCGAACCGTGCATCGAACATTCTCAACGTTAGATGATTTTAGCCTATGTTACCGAGTTACCGTTACCGCTACCCCTTCCGCCCCGATCTCACAAACCGCGCGTATGCGCAGTCGGCGCTAGACGGTATTTTTAACACTAGAACGGTAACACTATGCTAAAATAGCTTAAATACTCTATCGTCACACCTCAGGTGGACACACGCGTATACGTACGTACGTCGAGCCGTGACGACGAGCGACTAAAAAAAAAAAAAATACTTGTTTTCACCTCACTATATTTATTTACTTTCATGAGGGTCGTAAAACTGTAGACTGCAGTGGCTATAGTCCAAACAAAACCCAGCTTAAATGCAGTTGTACAATTACATAAAGTGTGGAGATGGCAGTGTTAAAACTACGGACATCGATGGTGGTGAATGCGCGAAGGTGGTTCCAGTCAATGCTTGTAGTTGAGACGAAAGACTTAAAGTGCAAATGTGACTTGAAAATTGGGCGCGCCAACTTTGAACCGGTGGTATGGTTGCGAGAAGAAATGTAGGAAGGTGGAATCAAGAGCGAGTGACGCAGAACGGGGTTAAAATCATGTATGTAGGGAAACAAGCCCCGCCGAGGAGTTTACAGCGGAGTGAAATTCAATGTTGATGTTTTAGCGCAAAACACATTTCAATTTCGTCAGCTGGACCGAGATTGTGGTGTGTATTGTGTAACTTGGTAAGCCGCAGTGGACTCAGACTCTTCTCTTTAATGATATTTATTTATTTATCTATTTATTTATCTATTTTATTTCATTTTATTTGAGCATTGGATAACGTCGCCGGCGGATCATTTTTAAATTAACGAGAAACCACCGAAGAAACGCGCTCCCATGCCGTGACGGTGACGGGACGGGAAGGATGACGGCTGCACGAATCAGGCATAAGACTTACATTAAAATATATTGCTCAGCAACAGCGATGGTTATCCTTCTTCAGATGGCACTAACATACAGGTGTGCGCGATGGGCCGGTTTCCAAGACAGCGATATGAGCCTGCACGGGCTCCGACACGAACGCCGACGAATATACTAGATCGAGTGCGTAATGAGCTCTCCAGTGTAAAAATACGAAACGAGCAACTATATTTATTGTAATAATTGTCGAATTTGTCCTAATAGCGCATACGTACAAAATGCATCGCAACAAAAATAACAAATTAAACCGGAAGGCATGAAGAAATACAGAGTAAAAACAGCAACGCGATAAAGGCAGTGCTGTAAAGTGTGTGCTGCAAAACACACTATAAGGAGGAAAGAGCACTGAAAGAACACCGATTTATTCTTACATTAAAAAAAAAAATAAAATGCAGTCTCCCACCAACAAAAATGTTCGCCGACTCGTATCACAGCCAATTATTCATAGAGCTCTCATTCGTACGATTCTGTCTGTTTATCGAGTGACGCACGAGCACGGGTTTCCCCGGTGTCTATTGATTCGCATTCCTTCGTCGCTTCTGTCAGCAAAAGTTCGAGCTTCAACTGAAGCATATTCTCTCCTGTCGCAGCGAAGCCCAGTGCATTCATAATTCACGGAGCTTGTTCTGTACCCGCTTATAGGTTTGGTTAGTGGCTATGGCGTACCGCATTAGGACGAGGTCCCGGGTTTGATTTGCAGCGGCTTGGGCCGCATTCCAATGTGGGAGGAATACAAACACGCTCGCGCTGCCATTTTTAACAGCGACTGCTGTTTAAGCGAGCCGTAATTTGTGCGTGTGGCACGAAACTGCCGCGACGTAGCCATGGCAACCAGGCGACGCCACACAGACAGGGCTCCCGCCAGCTGCGCGCTACTGCGCATGCACCATGACGTCATCCTGGCGCGTCTGCGCTGAATGAATAATAAATGAATAAAACAAAGTGAACGTTCTTGGCAAGGCAGGATTCGAACCCGGTTACCCACGGTCCGAAGGCGAGCGTCATAACCACTGCGCTATACACCCACTTTTTTTTTTTTTGAACATGGTATTTATTACAATTGAATGAAATGCTGTATTTACAGGAACTATTTACAATAATATGAGCACCAGGTGGACATAACTAATTAAACGTCAACGAGCAGTCCATATGAAGATAACGTCACACACAGCAACACCGTCCTTTACAGCAAAAACTTGTAAGGGGAAGTTAAACACCTAATCAAAAGTGGATACCAAGCCGGCTGACATTCTTCTTGGTCGTAAATGTCCTTTAAGTGTATGATCATCTGAACGAAATGTGATCTCGAGGAAATTGTTTTTTCTGCATTTCGGTCTTGCATGCGAGATTTCCATAGGCTATGAAGGCCTATCAGTAAAAACATATCGAATGGAACATCTTCATACGGTGCAACAAGCTATCGGATACTGTGAGAATTTAGATCAAAATATTTTTGCAAATTTCTATGGATAACATCCCAAAATAAAATGGCATCTGTTAACTGTCGCCTATGTGACGTGCCTGAAACCATTGAACACTGTTTTATTGTTTGTAAAGATGCGCTATACACCCACGCTTGTAGAACGGGCATTTATGGGAACCATATTGTTCCCATATGTTTGCGGGCATACCGTCATTGACGTCGCTCTCTCCGTCGGAGCCGTCGCATGATGGTTAGTTTAGATGCAGCCAGGACAAGCTTCGCTTACTCCCATTTTCCGCTAGGGGAATGGTTGGTTAGTTCTTTTTTTTTCCAATTTTACAAAATTGTCCCGTGTCACATGATCGACGTTGCTAGGACAAATGTTCATCTCGCATTTAGGCCTGACAAGACTCACGACTAGATCATCGCACACAAGCGCGGGGGCGTATCAAAAGCATATTGAACAAAGAACTACTTGAAACTACGAAAGATCGCAACGTTGCTGTGATTGTTCTGCCTGTACGTGTTGGAAAGCGAAGAGAGTGTTCGCCATTGTAAAGAGCTTGTCGGTAGACGACGGACTCAAGTGCTTGGGGAACACATTTCGGTGCAACTTAACGTTAACGCCAGCTTCCTCCCCTGCACAGTAGCGAAATACCTGATCAATGACAATTATCGCGGATTCCACCTACCGTCTCCCGGGATGCACGCATAGTACTCATACGTGCCGAGTGGTGGTCGTGGGGGCTATTTGAGATATACTACATTCCTAGTTCTGCGTACATCTGGCAGTACCGGACTATGTGAACCGCACTCGTGGGCCTGCGTGCATAGACGGCACATGCCCTTGTCATAGCCCTTGCTGCGATCATCCCAGCAAAAGTTCTGTCGCAACACTATAGAGAAAGGGCAGTGTATGTGGCGAGGCAGCGCTCGAATGTCCAAGTGCTTTTCGATTATTCTTATGGCATTGGCGGGACGGCGCGCACCTCCAGGTTCTGTAGTATACATTGCCCGCTTCGATTCCGCGGGACCGAAGTTTCGTAGTTATTAGTGGCGCTGCCTAGCGGTTATCGGTGTTCGCTGCAAGATACCTTCAGGGCCTACAGCGGCGGCGACTGCTGTGTCTGCAGTTAAAGTGGTGGTTTGTACAATACGCGCCACTCTTCTCACCTAGGGCAAACGATGTTTATGTCACACTTCTCATACTCTGTCATCGCGTCGCTCCCACTCTTGGCTCCAAGTGAAGCTCGCTTTTGAGATGCTCAATCTTGGGAATACGATCTGAGAGGGCTCTAAGACAGCAGCAACAAGACCACCAGTCAGAGCAACAAGACCAACAAGTCAGCTTCTGGCATACGACGAGACAAGCTTCACGAGGGAAGCCGCTTAGAACTTCGAGGGGTCCGGACCCTTTGTCATTGGGTTGCCATTTGTAACATTAACCGAGCCCGCAGCCCATCCCTCCGCAACACCAGGCCGCTACTCCAGCATCTGACGCAGGTGCCAAATAGCGCCGCGATGTCGCTTCCTTACCATTTCCTTCGAAGACATCGTATCTGCGCGGCAGGATTATTTGCCCGACGGGATCGTAAATGCGTCGTGCCTGGTAGCGCTTCCGTATGCCGCTATTCGCGCATTGATGTGGGCCCCCTTGTCGCCTTCGATGCCCGCATAAGCGAGGACCAAGGGAAACGTCAGCCCAGTGTTCAGCTTAACATGGAGAATATAGTAATCTTTTCACCGACCATGGTAGAGCGATCGGCTGACGCTCGGTCATGTCAGCGGTGTCGGCATCGGCGTAACCGAGCGAACGAGCACAGCGAAAGATGAAAGCGAACGCGGAACGCAGGGGAGGATGAAAACGCGAGGAGGAAAGCGGAGGAGGAGGGTATGGTGAAAGGGTGAGAAGAAAAGCGTAGTGATGGGGTGATGATGGCAGCGAGATGGCGCCAGAGTAGCGCACGTCGTCTGTAGTGGCAGGTCTGTCGGCGGCGGCGGCTGCTGTGAATCGCACCCACGCGTCACCCACGCGCTGGCTCTCGCGATCTCCAGATTAGCGAGGCAGTCTCACCACACTTGGCTCCGTTTGCAACGTGCCGCACGAGGCCGACTGTCCGCGCCAGCCAATACATCGCGGAATGAAAACACGTATAGAGCTGCGCTCAAATTTCGCATTAGGAAGTATCGTAATCGTCGGTGAATTTTTTTTTTCCTCAAGCTTTCATTTTTCTCCAAGTATGCGTGACGAGCTCCTGAACAAATGAAGCCGCTGTGGGGAATCCATGCCTAATGTATTGCTGGAAGCAAACTTACGTTTCTTTTGTGGCTGTGGTGGCCAGCACCACAACCAGCATGACGTCCACTGTGTTTGCAGTTAGAAGTATATTTTGTTAGATAATTTCTTTCAACTATGATAACTGTATGAAAATGGGCATGTTTCTGCACTCCAGTTTCCAACGCTTCGAGTAGACGACCCGCTCAGCGTTGTCCACAACTTGTGCCAATTAGGGACTGCGCTTCCAGTTTGGCGGTGTGCAACATGCAGTTGGCGCGGCCAAACTGGCTACGTATAAAAATATGACTCAAAGAAAAAAAACCAATGTATCTCTATTAGCCAATTCTCCGTGCAGAGTTAGACAATAATTTTAGGCCCAATTCTTACCTCGTTATAGGTAATTTTTTCTTTGTTGCCAAGCTACGCAAATTGTCTGTAATATGAATGGACCAGCGTGGTATGAATATGTTCGTCCTACGACAAAGAGCGCGCAGGGGGCATTGCCGGTCACAGTCTGCCAACTTCTCGACGTCGCTCGTGAGTAAAAAACGCTGTGGCGTTCTTTTTTCTGAATAAAAAGAATTAGGTGCACGCAAACTCTGGAGAAACTAAAACGCCAAATGAAGCTAAAAGAAGCCACTTAACCAAGAACCTGCCTTGGTTACGTTGACTGCCTAATGAAACCGAGAGACCTCCGGATATCCCTTCGTGCCAAGCAGCGTTCTCGATCACGTGCCGTCATGTCTGGCGTCTGTACAATCTCCTACACTGCTCGAGACAGATCCTTTCAGTTATTAGGTGAAAGAGAGTGGTGCTCAGTCTTCAAGCTTACATGTAATGGTAGTACAGATCTTTCTTTTCTTTTAAGCGCCGTCTCCTTCATCGGCACGTATAGCCCCCAGCGTCCGTTCTATTTGTCACTCTTCTATTTTCGCTGCGTCGTCTTGCTTATGTATTTTGCGCCAGCAATAATAAGCAAAAGCTGATGGTGAGCGCCCACGTGGTTTTGTTTAGTTTTTCGGTCATTCTGCTACGACTGGTTCGGAGCCCCATGCTTGCAGCCATAGCGTTAGACGTTTAAATTTATTTTCTGTCTTTATTTTTTGCGATTTGTGCTTTTCCCCCTCACAGATATACAGACAAAGTCAGTGTTTTAAGCTGCAGTAATTATAGGTGACAGGTCGCTTTCTAGATGAGTCAGCTATAGATTGCCTCCCATTCGTCAGAAGGCTCATTTACTCTTGGCTCTCCATTTTATTAGGTGAGGAAATGAAGAAACGGCTTGTTATTCATACGTAATCGAATAGATCTTCAGCCTCCACAATTTCTAATGAACCCGTATGCTTGCACTGAACGCGGCCTGAATTTGCCACAGAAAATGGATTGGTCAATAAATACGATTTGGAAAGAAATTTGTATGGTTGTTAGAGCAAATGTTAGAGCTCCCCTCTCTCTCTGCTCTTGAAAATACCTTCAACTTCTTTTCATCTCGGAGTCGGAAAGCAAAAATAGAATGCTCACAATTGCATAACGGCGCTCTTTGTCGCGACACTCTTCAAATGATAGCTTGCAAGTTTCGCTATTGACATTCTGTTCATACTCACAACGAATTACGATGCTTCGTTCAAAATTAATACTGCGGTCTGTCGTGTCAACCCGTCAAAGTCACTGCTTGGCTTCCTCTCGCATATGCCGAAAGAAGGGGGAATTGTAGTGACGCGAGGAAGCGGCTCCATTGAACTGTGACGAAGACTCCGCATTCCTTTCGATGCGCGAAGAAGATGCAAAATGATTGCGTGCCGGCTTAATGTACTCCATCGTCACTCATTCATACTCCCTTAATAGGCTGTTGGCTTTTGAAGTCTAGCAGATAATACACATAAAAATTAGTCACCCTTAAGAGAGGAAATGTCATAATTTAGAAACCGAACATTTCTGGTGCTATTATGACAAGCTGGCAATAGTGCGAAATATTTATTCAAAGCCAGTCCAGTCAAGTCCAGTCATGTCCGTCCGTCCGTCCGTCCGTCCGTCCGTCCGTCCGTCCGTCCGTCCGTCCGTCCGTCCGTCCGTCCGTCCGTCCGTCCGTCCGTCCGTCCGTCTGTCCGTTGGTCGGTCGGTCGGTCGGTCGGTTGGTCGTTCCGTGACCCTCGGAGGGCAGTCAGACCTGTTTGCCGGCAGTCTATCCTCCTGTAAGCATGGCTGCAATGGCGACGAGTCATATGATCATCATCAGCTATATTTATGTCCACTTCAGAAAATTTCCTAATTTCATCACCCCACCTAGTTCTCTGCCGTCCTCGACTGCGCTTCCCTTCTCTTGGCACCCATTCTTTAGCTCTAATGGTCCACCGGTTACCTACCCTACACATTACACGGCCAGCCCAGCTCCATTTCTTTCTCTTAATGTCAACTAGAATATCTGCTATGCCCGTTTGCTCTCTGATCCACACCGCTCTCTTTCTGTCTCTTAACGTTATGCCTACCATTTCTCGTTCCATCGCTCTTTGTGCGGTCCTTACTTGTTCTCGAGCTTCTTTGTTAACCTCCAAGTTTCTGCCCCATATGTTGTTAGCACCGGTAGGATGCAATGATTGTACACTTTTCTTTTCAACGACAGTGGTAAGCTCCCAGTCAGGATTTGGCAATGCCTGCCGTATGCACTCCAACCCAATTTTTTTCTTCTGTAAATGTTCTTCTAATGATCAGGGTTCCCTGTGAGTAATTGACCTAGATATAAACGTACTACTTTACAGACTCTAGAGGTTGACTGGCGATCCTGAATTCTTGTTTTCTTGCCAGGCCGTTGAAAATGATCTTTGTCTTCAGCATATTAATCTTGAGCCCTACTCTTACACTTTCTCGGTTATGGTCCTCAATCATTTGTCGTAATTATCATATGATAAAGCCGACTAACTCGCACAAAAATCAATGCGTGATAAAGCCAATGCGTGTATCGACCGAGGAGTCATCATGATGGCATTGTTCTTCTCGATGACAAAATCCCTAAACTTAATCACGCCATCTATGCGTACAACATTTCTCTTCCGGTGCGCTACAGACCTCCATACTATCAGTGTATTTACAAAGAACGTAAGCCTACAATGTACCCTACAGAAATCAGAATACTTTGTTGTGCTAAACTGCCATCACAATAACGCAGAAAAAGCCCGTCATCTGATTAAGGGGGGATGCGGGGCTAAAATCGCGATTTTCGCCAGAAAGAACGCACTTTGTAATTTTGTTTATTTTATAGTTCTAGACGTATAAAGAAGCTCATGACCAAGTTTGGTTACAATCTGCGGTGTAGAAAAGCAGAAAATGAATTATCTTATCGTGACTGTGGCGCTCACTCGCGGTCAACAGCGCACATGAACGCTACCGCAGAGCGGGCAAGAAACCGAATACGGAGTGAATGCCCGCGTTAGAAAGTTTGTCGTTCGCGTGTTTTTCATAACAAGAGACTTTCCATCGAGAGTACACGAGACCGTAAAGTAAAAACTAAGAACGAAAGGCATAATTCTGGCTGCGGCGCCCTTGTCTGCGAGCGCAGACATGGGCGCTGGACTGCTCTAAAGTTGCCAAAAAGAACAACCAATACGATTTGTAGCAGTTGCAGCAGCATAGCAGATTCGAATTAAAGCGGAGGGTCCCACCTATGGTGCGGGACGCTTTGATTAATTATTTTTGGTCTTAAAGTAAAATATCGTGTTCTGCAATGTTTGTGTTTATTTTTCTCAGCACTTTTTGCCCGAACAAAACCTTTAGGAAAACTACCATTTCCAAACTGCTTTGCCAAAACCGGCTTTCAAAGTAGTTTCGGGGCTGGAATTTTGTCAAGATCAGAATGAAGTACTTTTTATATTTCTAAATTTTTCTTAACAAAAAATATTGCATATCTGACATGTAATGACAACGAAAAAAAATGGAACTTAGACTCAAAGTAATGACATTGTTACAGAAATGTAATGAAAAACACGCGACTGGCCTTATCCTGCACTATACAGGGGACTTGCATAAAACCGACAACCCTGTGGTGCTGTCGGGTGACGCTGGTTTTCGGCCGTCATTATGAGGGACAGATACCGGCACGCTCTAGCGCAGCCGGTCGCTTGCGCCACAACGTTCTTGTATATGTTTTGTGCTGCTTCGCTGAAATTGGCATGGCGACCTGCAGTTGTGTGCCGTTAGGCAATTAGTGAGTCTACTTGTGCAGTTAATCCTGCGGCAAGATAAATGAGTTCGCAAAATGCGGCGTTCTATGCACCGATGTCGCATGCGAACTGGGTCGCAGCGACGCCGTACCGACCATTCACCCGTATTTCACACTAATGTTATCGGTTAGGTGCAGCAGCTTTGATTCGTAAGTCTCTCAGTATATACATATTTTTGTAGTGTCTTCAGTGCATACATGGCTAGTTATCCGGTTATCACGCTGATGAGCTGCAGCACCGTCATAATGAGCTGCGTCACGTGTGTGCATACGACACCAGTGACGTTTTTTGACCAAGAGTGTGACCTCAGGTAATGATGGCTGCGACAAACTGATCCGAGCGTATCGCCGTATATTCCGTAGCGTTAGCGAGGCCACGCATCGACCACATTAGATGGCCGAGAAATATTGCTACAATAGTAGACAAGATGGTGCAACATGCTGCGCTTCTTGGTTTCCCTCTTTTTTCTTTACTTTTCTGTTATAGAACCCCGAATGACGTGAGACTCGAGGAAAGTTGTAAATCCTGCCGTCAAAGCCTCTCATGGTCGCCACTTTCGCTTTGTAGGGGTCAACAACGCGTTTGCGGTGCGAGCGCAGTAGCGTGCCGAGATATTTCGCCTCTTTCGTTGTGGGGAAACAAGCTTGCGTTCTCAGGGCCACGTTATGCGGCAAACACACTATGTTATGTCAGAACACCACATCAAACTCAATAGGATTTGTAACCGAGAGCGCGCGCACCACGACCTTTCTAGACGCTGGCCTGCATGCATGCCAATCCTTCGCAATGGTGGCGGGAACCCAATGCGCGCGGAGGGTTGTCAGCATTATACAAAAGGTCTATAACCTCTCTAGAAGGTATCTAAGAAAACAGTCAGTGTGTCTTCGTGATTTCTAAAATGATAGTTTTCCTGAGGTGACATGCCTAATTGGCCCTCTGACAGCTTTTGTATTTGATCTATATTTATTAAATTTCGGATATATACTTCAAAAAAAAAAGATACATAAACCTATAAAGTTTTATAAATATCCGTGCAATGGTTCAAAAGTTAATTTTCAGCCCTGAATCCCCTTTTTAAGCTTATAATAGACACCCAACCAGTTCCACTTCGGCGCTACACCAGTGTCGTAGGATTCTATTTGCAACAGAACGGTAGCTGCACGGAGTGGATGAATCGTCTAATACAGCAAATCCACCAGGTTCTACACAGGATGAAACGGGTAAGTAGGTGCAAGTCAGACCTTAAAGACAACGAATTGCGAAAATTAATGGAAGCCACTGTTTGGCTCTCGCGTAATGTATTTTTTTTTTCATACGTGACCCCTACTCGTACACAGCTCGCGAAGCTGCAAGTCATGCTCCCCAAGTGACAGTGGATAGAACTGGGTATTCCATATGCACTAACAAGTGATGCAGCACTGCACAATACGCTTGGATAAAGAACCGAAGCGCATCACCATGCTCAACATCACCGACTCACCACGTCTACTCAGGGCCGGGCCATTCTGGCTCACTTTGGGTATGAGATTGCCCACCTTCCACCTTTTCCAACAACCTCACGACCATGGGACTCGATTCCACGGATCGATGTACTTCCGATTCCTCGGAACATGGACGCCGATATTCACCAGGGCCGCTGACAGGCCCGCGCCAACCATCTCGCCACACCACCGTACACCACATACTATGTAGACGCTGCCCATACAATGGAGCGAACGGTTAAGGCCGTCCTGGGTCCATCGTATTCATCCTCCAATTTTCCACATAAACGTGCCAACTGCCATCGATGCTGAAACGCAGGCCATTGCAGACGCCATCTGCCAACCCGCACACGACACCGAGACATTTACTGTATACGGTTCGACAGCAAAAGACGCGCTCCGAAATCTCGCACTAAATTCTCTTCTATGTCACCTTCGCGCTCACCCAAACACACTCATGTCATCTCATTCGAACATCCGGGTCCTCTTCGAATGGATTCCTGGCCATCAAGGGATAGAAGGCAGTGAGCAAGCTCATTTGCTAGCCCGCGTCGACATACCGGGCGTCCCAATCCGATGGCCAGAAGTCTATTCCGCTAAAGCTTATCGAGCTGAGCACCGCAAGCAACGCCGCGCTCGACTCAAAGAGGCCCGCGAATCCCGCATGCTCCTACCGACTCCCTCATACGTTTTTCCACGTGCGGAAGCATCTCTCATCCGACAATCACAGACCCTCACTCTCCCTAATGACGCAATCATTCATCGCATTGAGCGTAGACCAGGCGAACTCATCTCTCAGGTCTGCCGGCAGCATCCTAATGCGGTACTCACTTACTGGAAATGTGCACGCGGCCTCTCCTCACCCCACATCATCACACGCGCCAACATCCACCCGTCCATGCCTCACAGCTGCGCAAAGCTGGGCCACACCACCCGATGACCAGGCTCCTGGTGCGCCAATGGGCGATGGCACCCGTCACCAATGCGAAACCGTTGAGCAATAAAGTGTTCTTCTTTCCTTCCTAGTCGTGTGTTGTCTTGATCTACGTTTCTTGGCATTCCCACGCCTGTTCCCGTTATTGTCTGCATAGCCTATGCTGTCTGGAACACCTTGAGAATGAAGAAGAAAGTACTTCACTGGTGCGGTACCTCTGGCGTTTGAAGCACCAAACGACTTCTTTAAACAAGCAGAGCTAGGGCATTTAGTGCAAACCCCTTCGAAATACAATCATTATTTTTTAAAATTTAATTCTAGAACTTACTTGCGGTATCGTGTATGCCGCACGTTAACGCTATTCCACCCCTCCCCCGGGCATCTCCGCAAACACACACACATTAATAAAAAGCTCACAGGAAGAAAAAAAAAATCTTGAACTGTGCCTTCGGGCTGATTAGACGTACTTGAATGCAAATCCATCCCGCCTTTTCTTTTTCTCCTGCTCAGGCGGGTCAGCCGCTTACAGATTAGCATCGAGAAGACCACGTCTCAGTGGAGATTGCTTTTGCCTCAACGGGGGGAAGGATTGCGGGGCACCTCCTTCCACTTCATCACCGCGGCCTCTCCACGGTCATACTTCTCACAGACAACCATGCCTGGGCTGCCACGGACTGCCTACAATATAGCAATAATTGCCACCGAATCTCGGCTTTATAGATGTGCCCCGCTTCGCCACAGTTCATGTTTTACTTATTTACCTATCGCACAACTTTTCAATTGCGTGACGTCACGGCGCCTGAAAATTCTTGTCGGCGATCGTGGTCGTGCGTCACACGAGGATCAAGCTCCTATCACACCCGCCGCGACGGCTCAGTGAATATGGCGTTCTGCTGCTGAACACGAGGTCGCGGGTTCGATTCCCTGCTGCGGCGGTCGCATTTCTATGGGGGCGAAATGCAAACACTCTCATGTACTAAGATTTAGGTGCACTTTAAAGAACCCCGGGGGGTCAAAATGAATTCGTTGTAAGTGCGTATAGCGTGAGCAGACGAATACAGTGTAAGGAACGAGGCAGGACGGAGCTCTTGCATCTTTCCTATATCTCTGTCTTCGCGTGCACGCTCTTTACGTGCTTGCATTGTCTTCCACTGCGGCATCCCTAATAACTAGCGACCGGAACTCAAGGCAAAAAATACCTATTTCTTTCCTTACGTCCTTAACGTGCCTATTTACCACATAAACACGGATTATGGGTCTAGAAAAATGTTCGTGTCACTTTTACTGTGCCTATGCATGCCTATTTCGGTGTTTGTGCCTATGTTGGATTTTCAGAGCCTAAGAATTCCTTTTTACGTGTTTTGACTAAGCCTTACTTTGTTTATAATGTTATCACTAGCTGGGTAACTTGGCTCAAGGCAGCCTATTATCACCACAGACACTTTGCCGGTGTAACGGGTCTTGTTAAAAGCTTCGCAGCAGACGAGAGCATCACTGTGAGAAGGGATCAAGCTGCGCTACGCGACAATACACTAGAAGGTGGCTTGGCACGTATACTTTGCGCCCACTTCAGGTTTTTAGCCGACGTCATCGAGATACTCGAATGCTCTGGCGCAACTCTTAACCGGAATGATGGGTTAATTTTGAGCGTTCAGGAAAGCTTCGCCACCATGCACAATGGACTTGTTGCTTATATAGAGTTAGTTCGAAACTTCAGTCTGTATAGGACAAAAAATCCGGGGTTTTCGGTACTGAACCAACGGTCGAAGGCTGTGACTGGCGAACATTCTGCACTTCAACGGGGCATTGGATTATCGAACGTTGTGAACTACAAATATGTGCCACTAACTTCGGTGGATGTTGAACGTTCCTTTTTTTCTGTTCTGCATACGAAGATATACTCAGTGGAAAAAGGCGCTACACGAAACCTTAAAATATTGAGATGTTGCTTGTTTGTCACAGCTTTCACAATTTTTCTCGTGGTGTCAAGTCATACTACACTTCAGACAAATATTGTAAGCTACGCAACTTGCCTCAGCCCGTTTTATCGAGAAAATGAAAAGAATTTCACTAAACAGGAGTTTAGTGGGCTGTGTTCCTTAGAAAATCATAATTTATCCTCAGATGCACAGTAAAAGTTCTTATTAGCTGAGGCTTTACATGAGGAAGCGGGGGGAGGGGGCTAAATGACAGTATTTGGCGCCCATATATATGTCTTAAGAGAAAGCTTCAGTGGACGTTATAGGCGCCAAAAACAGTATCTTTTAATACCGAAACATCCGGTCTCTACTCATAACCCACTGTGCAGTTTCATGGCCTTAAGACTCGAAAATTAATTTTGAAATTTATCGCTTTCTTCATAGGTGCGTGGAGACAGAACACTTCCATTACGAGACATTTGATTTTGATCGGGGAAATGCGAGGGCGACGACAACGCCTCTCGCCCCTGTGCTCCATTATTAGCGACGCTGTGACATAGCTGATTTGTAAGATTTACACGCTTCGCCTTCTGCATTAGGTGAAATACACCATCATCCTCATTCCCTACCCCTCCCCTCTATTTCCCTTATCATGCTCGATTCAGAGCCTCTAATTTTCGTTGTAAGTGGTGCAAGTACGAGAGAGAGAGAGAAATAGAGAAGGTGAGGGTCTGTAATAAACACCCTCACAAATTATGAGCATGAGGCCCTGGCCTTGGCACTTGTCTTCTTAATGGACTTGTTAAGTCAACCATTTCAGACGGCAGAAGGTCTGCCACCGAGATTCCTGCAGGCGGAGACTGTGCGTCTACAAAATTCGGCCAATGGTGTTTCCAGCTCATTCACCGTTGCCGTTCAGTGGATATATGGCGTCGGGGGAGGCGGGGGGGAGGGGGGGGGAGAGGGGTGTAAGTACGAGGTCGCTAGTTCGATTGCTGACCGCCGCGGCCGCATTTGGTTGAGAGAAGGCCTTAGGTGTGCGATAAGAAGGCTCAAGTGGTCGAAATAATCACGAGCCCCCCCCCCCCCCCCCCCCCTCCCCCGCCCATTCTTTACGGCGTCTCTCATAGTCCACGCGTCGCTTTTGAGATGTCAAAACCCACCAATTCAGCGTTTCCAGATTATGTCTGCATGCAGCTGCCCATTCCCAGATCGTTTGGATGGTTGCGGTCCGCAGTGTATTTCTAGGGAGAGAACAAGGAGAGGATAGGCAGGGAGTCAACCAGACGAGCATCCGGTTTTGCTACCCTACAGTGAGGGCAAGGGAAAGGGGGAATAGAAAGAGGAAAAGAGGAAGAGAGTGAGCACTGAGTGCACGTGGGAGGATGCACAGGGACACTATAAGCGGTAGAGAATTTCTGTACTTCGTGGATTATGCGAAGCAGTGCATGAATAGCGTTCGCTGTAGCTTTTGAGGCGGGTCAGGGTCTTTTTCCAGGGAGTGCTGAGCGGCGTCCAGTCAGTACTATGGAGGCGCTCGTCAGGGCGCGTCCAGCTTTCTTGTGACTTTTGCAGTGATCACATATTCGTAGCACAAGTGTTCCACGTGCGTCTGAGAGGATCGCGAGCACAGCATCATTATGGCGGGAGGTGATCCACGCTGGAATGGAACATAGGAATGGATTCCACCACGAGCTCATTGCTCACCCGTCGAGAAATATGGCCGCGTACACTTGCGCTCTGTAATTCCACGCGCGGTGGCCGCGCCGGTTAGACTTCCGCGGGGAGCCGCATGCCTGCATATATCGCGGGGACAACAGCAGAGAAAATAAGAAGAAAAAAAAGGGGGGGGGGGGGGAGGAATGGGGAGAACGTACGCCTTCCTGTCGGACAGCAGTAGCCGTGTCTCGTTTTAAAAATGCACCGGCGCCGCGGCCGGGAAAGCTCGCACTCGGCGACAGTTGCGTCATAGTAGCAATTTGGTCGGCGCCATTTCATGTACACCGCATAGGCGCAACCACGGAAGCGCGGCAAGCCCCCGTCTGCGAGGCACAGCGGTGGTGCCGTGCGTGCGTGGATAATAATTCTGAACCATTTTTTCCCCCCTCTCTCGTTCGAGCTTTTGCTGTTTCTTTTGATATTCGTCGTAAACTAAAAGCGGATAATGACAGCCTGCAGGACAGGCCGCCGTGTGTCTCCTCGATCCGCCGGTTAAAGATTTCTTTCTTTTTTTTTTTGCTTTTTTTCTCCGTCATTGATCACGCCCGATCGGCTTTCTAAACCTCGATCGGCGTGCGTACACACACATGCCGAAGCCCGATTCGGTAGGCGCGCTCGTTTGCTTCTTATCCCACGCTGGTGCCGGCCGCTTTATTTATCTTATTCGTACAGAATGTAGCGATGACGCAAGCAAGCGGAGTAATGGGCACCTAGGAGAAGGATAAAGAAGAGGACGGAATAATCGGGGGACCGGCGGACGCGAAGATATGCCGCGCGGCCAGAGAAATTAGCCGCGGTATGTAGCATCGGCATGTAATGAGCCGTCACGAGTGTCCCACCGGCCACTCACGTTTGGTTACCGCGCGTAACCAAACGTGATGCGAGCGCGCGGCACGAACCTATTAGAGAAACCTAACGGTGGAGAGTGTTTGGGGGAAGGAAAGGGACGGAGACTGTCCGAGCGCGGACGCCTAATGACTGCGTAGAAATTATGGCGTCACGTGCGTTTCCCGACGACGCATGTGGCCTGGCCCGCGGTGGGAAGGTTCGGGGGCCGCTGCACGAGGCTCACGAGGGTCGACGTCGGCTCGTCTTGGCGCACGCTCGCCATGGCGTCTTGCTTGCCCGTCTTATTTGCCGTTCCCCCGCGGCTTGTCTTTGAAAAGCACACACACACACACGCGCGCCCGCGCGAGCCCCAGAACTGTACGCACACGGCTCCGTCCGCAGCTGCTGAGAACCCCCCTTTCGCACGACGACCTCTAGCGGCATATCGACCCGGACGCAAACAGCATGGGGAAAACGGACGAGGACAAACACTTGTTCTGCGCGATGAGTTTGCTTGTCTGCACATACCGCGCATACGCGACCATGTTTGTCCGCAAAGCGAAAAGTACAAGTACAGAACCGTCTGTCTGCGCACTGCGCTTGTAGCAATGCATCGGCAGCAGTGATGAACAATTTCCTCTTATTACACGCGTTTCGCCGCTCTTGCACAATGCTCCGCTTCATCGCTTCCTTTGATGGAATAATGTCCGGGAATAATATCAATTAGAACAAGGAATTCTGGACATCAACAACCTGTGCCTCTAGCTCCTGCGAGCAGAAAGCAAACGCGGAAAAAACCCTTTTTCTTTTCTTTTTCTTTTGCGAATGTAATGAGACACGGAAGGAAAGGCAGAGAGGTTAATTAGACTTTGCCATACACTACCCTAGATGTGGGAAGGGGTATGGTGGAATGAAAGGCAGAGAGAAGACTTGAGTTCAGATCAATCACGCACACTAGACAATTCAGCCAAGCACTGAAGTCTGTCGCCTTCTGGTACTGTCGATGAGCTCATGTGGCCAGGCTTCCGGGACAATTCCTTCGGTATAAAAGGCCGATCCTCCATTCTACTGAAGGCATGCTGCAGAGTCTGCCGTTGTGTGTCGAAGCAGGAACAGTGGCAGAGGAGGCTATCGATAGTCTCTTCACATCTGCACTGAGCGCACATGGACGACTCAGCCATTCCAGTGCGATAGCTGAATGAATTAGGGAAGGCTAGTCCTACACCCACAGCCGACATATATAGTAGCGTAGCGACCATCGCGATATATCGCGAGAGACCTCGTGGTAGCAAAATAGATCTTTTTGTTGCACGAGAGCGCCACCAACGGCCGTGTATAAGCGCTTATGGAAAATGTGGACACCACGGTCAGTACTCTAGCAGAGTAATCTTCCGGACGCTTCAATGAACTTATGCAGAGCAGTAATAATAGACCCGTGGCTTGCGCCTAATTACACTAAAAGTTTTTGCGACCGCTTTCTTTTCTTTCTTTTTTTGTGCCACTCAAAAAATATGAACAATGGGGGCCTGTGAAAATCATCAAATATTTTGCAGAACGCATTGAGTAAATGGAGTTTAAAAGTGGTTGTATATACATGGTTCAGAAACTCATATTTCGTTACCTTCAAACAGCGCATCTCCACAGTGTATCAAATTTATCAAGTCGCACTTTTCAATGTATGGTCACAAAGTGTATCCGGATGTGTCGATATAAGCCTGTCGACGCCAAGGAACGCTTTCGCGCAGGGTGGGCGAGTCGGTTAGACTTCCGGTCACCATTCCACGTCCATCGTGTACGGACCTACATGGTTTGGACCTGGTATACGCACCGAATGGTATACCATGTTACAATTTTCTTAGAAAGGCATCGAACTGCCGCGGTACCTCGTAACAGCTTACGCTACGTAGGAACTGTGCGAAATTGTACAGACTTCTTGTTCACCCAAGTTAATCAAGTTTTAACATCTTCGCCGAAGTACAAAAGCCATCGTCGTTTTAACATACACCACATGAAATAGCCATATTTATACGTACGATTGTATAACTCGCGGAGTCGCGGTCGATAATGTCACAACCCGTGTTTCTTTCGCTTACCCTTGTCCTCTGCCTATGTAGAACCCAACAATTGCCATGTCGAAGGTTCGCGTCGAACGGCCGGCGTATATATATAGAAATCATGCCATTGGTTGTTGTCGTGCTGCTGTCGTCACAGACACGCAGGCTCGCAACCCACACACACAACTACTCAATTTACAGCTACACATTCGTCCAACTGGTACCGTTTTGAGGAAGCCCGAACAATGCTGGATCGCCAGTTCGTACCTGCAGAATGCTTCGCATAACATAGATTCCCACAGTGCGTGGGGCATGCACATATAAAAAAAAATATTTTTCTGTTTCTTTGTGTTGACGCAGCCAAGCTGGGTTCGCTAGTTGTTAGTACTTTATAGTCAGTGCATATTCAGTAGTCATTTACTTCATACCCTTTGAAGCAATGTGCGTAAGCAGCACACGCAAGCACACTGCTAGAATGACCCCCGATTTCAGGTCATTCCCGAACCCGTGGCGTTACGATATCTTAGCGGTTTACTTGAACGACTTTGACGCCTCGTTCTTTGTGTGTGTGTGTGCGTGTGCGTGTGCGTGTGTGCGTGTGCGTGTGTGTGTGTGTGTGTGTGTGTGTGTGTGTGTGTGTGTGTGTGTGTGTGCGTGTGTGTGTGTGTGTGTGTGTGTGTGTGTGTGTGTGTGTGTGTGTGTGTGTGTGTGTGTGTGTGTGTGTGTGTGTGTGTGTGTGTGTGTGTGTGTGTGTGCGTGCGTCCTTCTTTTTGCGCCCTCCCTCTCTCTCTCTGTGATTTTCTTCTTTATCATTTTGTCTCCCCTTCCCCCCTTCTCAAGTACAGGGTAGCAAACTGAATATTTATCTCCCGGTTAACCTTCCCGCCTTTCGCATCTTTTTTTTTTTTCTATCTATCTCTCTACAACTTTCGTTAACCACTGCTCCTGGAATCATTGGGTCAGTATCGTACCTTAACCGATTTACTCACCATTAGGTTGATTCTCCGCGGTGGCTAAATTGCCATGGCGTTCTTTTATAGTGCACGAGGCTGTGGCATCAAATTACTACTGCTATGATTCGCATTTCGATTAGCAACGGAATGCAAAACGCTCATGCGCTAAAACAGAGAAAGAGAGAGAAATAGAAGAGAGGAAAGGCAGGGAGGTTAACCAGACGAACGTCCGGTTGGCGACCCTGCACTGGGGGAAGGGGGTAGTGGAATGAAAAGAGAGAGAAAGGAAATAGAGAGAGCACAGTTTCGCGCACATTTGTACATTCACACCGAGTCTACATATGGTGGCCAAGACCTGTCGACTTGAGGTACTTCAACAACGCTTTTGTGGCTTTCTGTGCCATCGACGCGTATGGTCATGATCCAAGGATCTTCATTTTCGAAAATTGTCTAGAGTCCAGCCGGTTCAATGCTGTCCGGAGAGCTTCACGCTCGACGTCGTACTGGGGACAGAGACACAAGATGTGTTCAATTGTACCAATTAAGGAATCGCAGGGGATCAAAACTAATCCACAGCTCTACATTTCGCTGTCTCATAGCCGAAGTGTAGCTTTATTATGTTAAACTGTAGAATGATTATTATTATAATTTTTTTTGCTCAACGTCAGTGTTCTTGAAACAATATTGCTGAAAGCTGAAGTACTTGCCCAGACGTTATACGAGGTGTTCCAGCTAACGTGTGCCATGCAATCAGAAGGGAAGAGGGAGGAAGGGGGGGGGGGGGGGGGGATATGACAACACATTGAGTGCACATTAAAGAACCCAAGGTAGTCAAAATTAATCTGGACAGTAGTACAACCACTATCTCAGCCCATGTGTTGCTCTGGGATGTTAAACTCAATCAGTCTATCAAGTGAAGCACGTGACGTAAGTCGTCTTTCCGTGCTTTAGCACGAACGCTGCAGACATAAACGCTTCCGTAACGAATAGGAACATCCGTATTTTCTCTCCAATTAGGCGGCAGCACAAAGCAGCTTCCGAAGATTTGCAATTCCCTGCAGTAAGTTAAAAAAAGAAAAATCTAATGAAAATGAGAAAAGGTTACAAAGGCACAATGAAAAAAAAAAAAAACAAAAAATGACAGTCACTTTAGCGTACGCCAAAGAGGGTGAAGGCGAAAGCCTGCACGCTCATGATGCATTCATTAAATTACTTGGCATTCTCATTCGAATGCGTTGTTACTTCTTATTAGTAGCTTTTTCCGACCAAAGTTCGCGGGTTCGAGTGCCTTAATTGATGCTACCTTAATTAACTGTGCCTTAATTAACTTCTCCTTGACACCAAAGGTCGTGGTTCCGACTCCCGCATAAGCTCGAGGGTTCGACTCCCACCGAAGGTCGTGGGTTCGAGTGCCTGAATTAACTCTATCTTAACACGATGACGACGATGACCCGCGCACCATCAGAATTGTAGTGTGAGCGTTGCTTGCTTGACCCGCGCATCATCAGTGTAGTAAGTAAATTACTACACCAAGTAAATTACTCGGTGTAGTAAGTAAACTAGTACACCGAGTCGGCATCATGTGCGATTTCGCGTCGACGACACGGTTTTCGCTCTAGGACGTTGAAGGTGGACTGGACGATGAGACATATAAGGCTTTCGCCTTAATAAAATCTTTTGAATGCCACCCAAAGCAGCTGGTAGCTTGTCGCTCCTGTATCTATTCCTTTCGTTTACGTTTACCTGAAGCCACGCGTGCATGCCAGGGCACTTGACACAATATCTTGTCGCTATGATTGTCTTGTTGGTAATTAGGGTAGCATTATTAGCATGGCTCAACGCCATGCGGGAGAACCGTCACTGCAGTTGAGGGTGGCACCGCAATGCGCACATGTGCACAGCAGGACTCGGTGCCGTCTACGCAACGCGATGGGAAAGACCATACGCGCTCCGCGCCAACCACCAGTGCGTGTCCATAGCTTAACGCAACTAACGCAAATCTCGGCGCGGTACTCAGTGTCCGACGGTTAACGCACACAATACCACTTGCTGCCAAACTTGCCGTACTTTTGCCCTACTAGTGTTTAATGCTTGGTGGGAACTTTGTGGAGCGGACGCACAGACATGAATACATGTTTGGAAAACGTGTAACGGCAGACAGCAGTTGTTTACTACAGTACAATAATAGCATAATCTCCGAAGCAGTGTACTTTCTGCACAATTTGCGAAGGCATACCAGTTGTCCTCTGCAAGAGTGCTACCGCTCGTTCTTGTTGTGCAGAATGGATGTCCTATATCAGGCACTGAATGCAGCGTAATCAATACGAGACAGCCTCTACGACGTAGTCGCTCGCCAAGGTCGCCCCTGTTTCCGTTTTTGCACTAAAGAGACTCCGTGGTCGAGGTCGCTCTTGATGTTTCGAGCTGGGAAGATCGATAACAGGGGGTTCTTATAACTTACAAAATTAGATAAATCGATTTAGTTTTTTGTTATTCAAGAGTAGAATATGCCCTTTTTTTTTTCTTAAAGCCTCTCCAATCTCCAGATTGCGTACTTCATTTCCATACGTGTGGCTACACTATTATCCGTTGTCCATGCATTCTACATTGTCAATACTATATTAATCATTTTCAAATCTCCACTCTCCTTTCCGTGTGTGCTGTTCTCCAATGGCTATACTCGAAACTCAATTTTTGCATTATCGTGACTCTACTTCCTTGTCTATTAGCTTTATTTTGTGCTCGGTACTCCGCTTTATAGATCCCATTGTCTGTTCTCCATTCTATTTACCCGATTATGATTTCTCCACTCTTCATGCTCCATTCACTTTATTCCATATCCTTTTTTCCATATTCCATTCTCTACCCCCCCCCCTATTGTTTGTACTGCATTCTTCATTGCCATTCCGTATACTTTACTCTTCGTATATCATTTGCTACTGTCCGTATTCTATCCTTCGTTCTCCCCATTACCTTCTCCAAATCTCAATCTCAACGCTCTGTTGTCTTTATCCATGCTCCACATTCTGTTCTTAATTCTCTTCGTGCTCCATTACGTTATGCCAATCTTCATTATCCGTAGTATTGTGACAAGACACCATGCCTCAATGCCATCTGGCTTCAAGCCTGCGAAACGCCCAACATCGGCGTTGTGGTGTCTCCGGCAAATTCACGCGTGCCTCTCAGTTCCTGGGATTGCTAAGAAGTCAGACTTGTCACCGTTAGCCCTGAAGAAGTTGTCTCTGCTTCACCTGCACGAGTCTTATTTTGACCGAATACATGTTTACACGGACGGTACCACCAATTCCAACAGCTCTATCCAGAGCAGTGGTTGTTCCATCGGACGCCGTGTTTTTGCGATTTAAATACTCTCACAACACCAAGTCGACAGCAGCAGAACTTGCGGCTCGTCAAGGTGCACTCAATTACGTGCTCCAGCAGCCACCTAATCCTTGGGCCATTTTCGGTGATTCGAAAGCAGCCCTACAAACTCTGCAGTTTGCCCTACGTCATGGGCTACACAAGCAGCTAGTGTACTAAATAAGGCAAGCTCATCACCACGTGCTCGAGAGAGGACGCGACATTGTATTTAAGTAGTTGCCGAGCCACTCCGTGATTGTCGGCAATGACAGAGCAGATGAAGATGTTCGCTCGGCTCATCAAAAGCATCGGCGGGTGCCTATACCGCTCTCAGATCCTGCGCGGCAACTTCAATCACTAACTCGCCACATCACACTTCTACGATGGAATTCCCCAGGTTTCAGCAACTCCCGCTTGCATTCTCTCGACCCTAACTTGCGACTTCGCCTGCCAACTGGACTCTAGCGTCGCGAAACAACTTTACTGTGTCGCGTGTGGTTGGGCGTCGCATTTACAATTTCATATTCATTCCTAATAGGAATGAGCGAGCAGTGTGGCGTGCAATTTATGCGGGTCCGATGCTACTCTAGAGCACCTTCTGTTTCATTGCCCATTCTTTGACGCTCAACGACGTACTCTACTAGCTCAACTCAGCCTATTAGATAATAGAATGCTCTCGGAGGAAATGATCCTGGGACCATGGCCTATCCATTCTTTCATGCGAAAGGCCACAAAAGCACTTCTGCACTTCTTGAAGGCGACTGGACCGAATGAGCGCGTGTGACAGTGGACCTTCCTTTGCGACTGCCTCTGTGAATGACTGACTCTTTATTATTTTTGTTCTCGCTCCTTCTTATCTATTCTTCCCCTTTCCCTCTCCCCAAGTGTAGGGTAGCCAACCGGGCACGACCTTGGTTAACCTCCCTACCTTTCCCTTCTCGTTTCTCTCTCTCTCTCTCTCTCTCTCTCATTATCCGTACTACATTCTCTATTTAATGCTATACTGTCTACTCTCGATACTCAGTTATTTGTTGTCTACATCAATGCTTCGTGGTGCTTTTTTTAAAGCTGTACAGAATATTTTAAAATTGCCTGTGGTAGATAGTATAATTCAAATTCTTGAACTGGATTGCTCGAAGAGGCGGACATCACTTGCACAATAAATCGAGATGCATAATTGAGTAATATAATTTTTTTTACCAATGAAGTTTCTAACTAACCAGTTTTCGGCACATTTTGCAATTGGCGAATTGCAGCCGGTGAGTTTGAAAGGCATATGCCCTTGGAACACATTCTGAGAATGATATCTTTTTTGAGATATGCCTTGTCGAAATTGCGGCAAAAATTCACTGTTGTTCCACTTACTTTTTTTTATCAAGACGTTGTTTTATGCATTAATTGAAGCACAAAATTAATCTATTTTGTCGCACACCCTTGGGAATGAAGATCTCGAAACTGGCGTGATCCTGGGCCGGTATTTTGTAGCGATGCCTTTCCGATACTAATGCCTTTTCGCGCTTTTCGCGCTTGGTCAGGGTCAGAGCGACGGTCCGCTCACGTTATCAACGGGATCAGCCAGCCGTGAGCGGTGGATGATAACACTAGTATAGAATAAATCATAACGCATCGCTACAAAATACCAGCCCTGATAATTCGTTCCAAACTGATACGCCTCGCAAGTTCGCCGGCTACATTTCATTAATTGTAATATATGCAGGGAAAATAATTAGTTTATTTATTTATTTATTTATTTATTTATTTATTTATTTATTTATTTATTGAACCTTGCAGGGCCAGAGGGCATTGCGTAAGGGGGGTTACAAGATCAAAATGAATATCAGAATGAAGATTAAGGATATCAGAGAAGATTTAAGAAGTGAAATTTTGTTCATTAGTCAAAACTGCATGTAGATTTTCGTGGAAGTAATGTCCGCCTTTCAAGGACTATAATTTTGATATATCTACCACCAACGATTAAAAAAAATTGATAGTTACAAATAAAAATGAATAAAACACCCGGTATATGGCACATGTACTCGACATACAATTTTCAACGCTCGGCGCCGAGTACTCCGTTCTATATACTTCAGTTTTCAAAACGCCGTTCATTTACAGAATGGACAGTCTTCATACACGTATACCAACATTTTGCATGTTTCATATGAAGTGTCTCCACTTGATATCCCATTCAGCATACTTTATTCTCCTCACTCCATGTTTCAGACTTCCTTTTCCACATTCCATTCTCCATTAACTACAGTCCATTCTTCACATTTAGCACTCCCTTCCCCACAAATTTCCACCCTTCATACTCTACTCGGCATACCCCAATCTCTATCCTCTATCTGTATTCACTATTTTCTATGCTCTTTTCTCCACACCTACATTCTCTGTATTCCAGTCTTCATCTTCAGTTAAGCATTGTGAATTATCCACGACCCCTTATCTACTCTCCAAACTCTATTCTCTAAGGTCTATGCTCCAAACTTATTTCCCCTCCACGCACTTCCGCCATCTGTACTCCACTATCTATTGTTTAAACATTACTCCCTTCATTCTAGTACCTAGGTAGGTAGGTAAAAACTTTATTTTTGTCCGGCAAGTTAATATGGTTGGCTTCACCCCGCCTAGGCGTCTGCCACGAGCCCTTGGGCTCTGGCGGCGCCCGCTGCACTGCCCACTGCAGTTGATATTATGGGGCTGAGCTGAGCAGCACAGCACACCAACGCGCGCGGAGGCTTTCGCTAGAGGCCCCGTTGCTACTCGTCAGCCCTTGGCATTCCCACAGCATATGCTCAAGAGTTGCTCTTGAGCCGCATGACTTGCATTGGTTTGTTTCGTATATATCTGGATGTAGTATATTCCACATTACTGGATCACAGTATGTCCTCGTTTGTAACTGCCGCCACTGGACTCAATACCTATTCTCAATATCTTTATTCTTCGTTGTCTATCCTCCATCCTCAATGCCCCTTTTACTATTCTGTAGAATAATTCATTATCAACTCTCCACACCATTCTTCATGCTCCATTCGCGATATTTCACTTTCCACACACCATTGTTAACATTCTATGCTCCAATATCCACTCTATGTAATCAATTCTCTTCTTCTTCTTCTTTCTGGGGTTTTACGTGCCAAAACCAGTTTTGATTATGAGGCACGCCGTAGTAGAGGGCTCCGGATTAATTTTGACCCCCTGGGGTTCTTTAACGTGCACTACAACGCAAGCACACGGGCGTTTTTGCATTTCGCCTCCATCGAAATGCGACCGCCGCGGCTGGGATTCGATCCCGGGATCTCGTGCTCAGCAGCGCAACGCCTTAGCTGACTGAGCCACTGCAGCGGGTCCTTCTCCGTTGTTCCAAGTTCGTTTTAGGGGCGAAGCTCCTTAAGGCGGCACCCGTTCGTCCCTCGTCGTAGTAGTAGAGTGTAACCAGTCTGAGAAAAATGAGAAAAAAAATTCCGAAGTTGTGTCCGTAGCGCGGAATCGAACCAGGGACCCCTCGCTTCCGAGCGCGCGGCGTTAGCCCACTACGCCACGAAGCACACATAGACACAAGCACCACGATGGCAATAAATACCCAACATTAACGAAAGGCCGCGTTTCTAGCGCGTTTCTAACGCGTTTATGCTAGCGCGTTACGGCCCGTGTAAGAAGCTGGTGTAAGACGCTGTGGCCTCTCCGCCTTACCTTCAACGCGTTTCGAACGCGCTGCCCAAGGCGGTGGCAAGTCAAGTTCAAGTCGAGGAGCGTTTATGAATACGGGGGTATACTCTCTCAGCAGTCATGTGATGGCGTCGGCAAACGCGGTGCAGCGTTCCGGCATGTGTAAATGGCTGCGTAAGACGCTGTGGCCGCTCCCCCTTACTAGAGAGTACTGCACGTCTCTAACGCGTTTGTGCTAGCGTCCCCTTAAGCGGGAGATCCGATGATTCCCTCCGGAGCTTCGCCCACTCATCATCATTCACCCCGTGGATATGCTGTGATTTTTTTATTACAGTACAACAGTAGGCTTCCATGCATAAAACCACGTCATCTGAGTTCGTCGATCAGTGGTATCCCTATCGAAAAAATTAATATGCCCCGTAGCTCCCATATCTAATAAATACCATTAGAAACATGCGGAATAATCCCACATTTCATGTGGGATTATTCGATATCGGGATTTATGGGGCATATGAGTTTTTTCGATGAAGATGATGTGCTTTGTACCGAGTCTTTACTGAATGTGTTCTCCTCTGGACGAAGTTCGCCTATACGGAAGTATTTATGCGCGGCCCTTAATGGTTGCCTCTTGCAGGAAAACAGTTCATGAAATAGTTAAATGGAAACTATGTTTTCAAAAGAACAGGAACGGAAGTGTTATGAACGTAATGATATTTCAACATGTTACCTAGTCGCGAAATATTTTACGGTCAAGGCTACAAATTACTGGCCAAATATTATTTTCTGTCACCGCAGTCCAGAAGGCCCACGATGCGGCGGTGAGGCTTGGCCTTCCCGCCCCGACTAGGGAGCGGCCCGCGGTCCTCCCTCCATGAAAACGAGGGGTGACTACTTCAGGACGTCAATAAGTTTACTACCTACCTACCTACCGCATTCTCGTTACTAGTCCTTTTTCAGTTACGTTTTTATCAAGCATATAGTCCGGCTTACTTGAACAAAGAAGACCCACCGGTCTCAGAGGGATGTCGGGTGCGGTCCAGCTATCCATTCATTGCACAGCTTGTGCCATAAATTCGACATTGTCAAAGATTCACTGTACTAGTGAGTGCTGGCGAAGAAGCCATGAACAGGGACCTATTAGTATACTGCTATAAACATATTCGCCAAAGACTTCAGGGCCGGCGTCGTGCCAACCACTGTACGGTGGGGGTGAACCAACCGAAGCAAGTTCAAGCGCTGGGTCTGCACACGTGACTGCCACGGTTCCGATCCGCAAAATCCGCATAATTTCAGCGTCGCTTTGCGCTGAGTGAAACCGTCTATTAACTGCCGGTTCAATAATTAGCTAGTGTGCCAATGCGAAGACGCAGCCTCCTGGCACAATTTAAGAAGGGCTGGCGAATAAGCCTTTCTCCTCGGTGCGAAGAGCGCATGCGCGAATCGCGGCGCGAGGTGCATGTTTGCTCTCCTGGAGAGCGAACCCAATGGAAGCCGGAAGCTGATTCACACGCTCAAGCTTGCGTCACACAAACAAACGTTGTTCTAGCGATCTATTCATGGGGCTCTTAACGTCCCAGCGTTGTTCTAGCACTGTGGCACTTTTTGACCTTATTTACTTACGTTTGCTCTCACCTAACCGTCACTATCTCAACTGTCAAAGACATTGGCAACTCCTTGACCAGGCTGAGTACGAAATAAAGGCGCCTGTTCCCACAGTTACGGTGTTCTTAGTCCCCATTGGTTTTCCATCACTGTTGCGGCGGAGCCACCTCTTATGAAAAACGTTAATTTCTGCCGAATCATGTTTGGCGCAACTGCTGCGCTTTCAACGTTTCAACCAGCTTGAGGACTTTATACCCCCGGTATTGAAGGACTTTGACTTTACGAGTATAGTATGTAGACACGGTGCGGCAGACAGAACGCCATCGTTCGTCGCCCCTTCCGCACTGTTTTCCCACGTGGTCCTTTCCTTGGTCCTCGTTGGATTCTTTGATTTTGCGCCTCGTCCACGTGTGAGCTAGTTCATTTCGGGAAGACCAGGGGCGCTCCTCTTTCCGAACTGTCTTCTTCATCCGCGCGAAGCGCAACGCAAGCACAGCTGTGCGGCTCTCCTCTCTCTGTGCATAACAATCACAGGCCCGGATGCGGCGCCCACGTGCGAGAGCTACCGGCTCGCGAAACGAGTGACCCCCCCGTTCTCAGACGGTCTTTCCTTAATTTTTTTTTTTTTTGTTTACTTGCCCCATGTGCACGGGCGGCACGTGTTGTTCCTCTTCACCTCGCTTTGTTTAGCAGATAGGGCAGCCCTTGTGCCGCATCGATGCCGGCATCGCCATCGCAACGCCGCTCTCGCACCGCTTATCTCGGCCGCCGCCGAAAGCCAACGACACAAAAGCCGCTGCGGAAACTGGTTTAACGCTGTACAGGTGGTGAAGAATAGGCCGTGCACTCGCTCGCATCCCGCGAGATTCGATCATAATTACGCGATTACACCGGGCGAGGAGGGAGGACGATACAACTGCTGCGCTACGAGCCGTCGATTACTGGAGCCGCGTCTGCTGCCGCGGCGCCGCCAAAGGAAGGGCCCCGCGCGCTCTGTCGTGGAATGCCGACCATGCCGCGCGCATGCATGCGCGGCTCTCGACCGCTGGGCGACCGTGTGCGCGCGCCGCCGTTTCGAAGAGGCCCGGCTGCTGAATCGGGGCCCGTGCTTCGAGGCTCGGCTGCAGTGCTCGCGCCCACTTCGTCGGGCCAATATGTCTCCTCTAATGCAATGCAGCGTCCTTTATGTCCCGTAACTGCAATGTCCGCTCTTCGCGGGGCCACTCCCCGCGCCTCGTGTCCACCCAATTCCCCGTGCACCGCGGCAAAAGAAGGGCGTCCGCGCATCAGAACACATTTTTTTATATGCCATAAATATGAATAAGTGCCACGTTTTACTGCACGACACCATGGCCGCCAGCGATAAAGATCAGGGCAGTTAAGATGTCTGCCACCTACTACCGGGTGGAGGGTGGTCTGTGTCCGCTTCTGGGCAAGCTCTTGCCCGAGACAACCAGACGAGGTCGTGACTGGCTGTATGCAGACGGCACTGCGCGTGCAATAGATACAGTTTTGCTGGATGTTCCTTTGTTAAACGAGCGGAGCGTTTAATATCAAGACTATCTTCCTCCTTTGTCGCTTGCGGTAGTTCTATAGGAAACGCCGGGCAAGCAACTGGATAAACGTTTGCCTAACTTGGAGCAAATGTCTCGAAGCAGGATCAGAAGGCACGTTCCCCAGGTATCGTGAGCACGTCGGAAGACGAGCTTGTCTACAGGTATTTCTCGGCCGCGTGTTCTTCATGGCTCTGTATACTGCAGAAACGTAGGCACGGAGTTATTGCCGCGCCTATTTCATGACGACAGGTTAACGTTGTCTTCTTGGCATCATAGTTCCTCGTTGACGTCACGAATACAGAAATTGAGCATCGCCGTGATGTACTGAGAAAGAGAGTCACGCCACTTATAGAAACTGACTCTGCGCGAACTTCGTATTTCATGTTGAGTTAGAAATGGTAAAATATTCGACACTCGATTAAATATTCGTTGAGAAAATTTTTCTCGAATATTCGTATTCGATTCTATTCGGAAATTTCAGTGTGCTAACGCCCCTATAAAAATCAGAGCACACGAGTGTTTTTGCATTACGCCCATAATATGGGAACGCGGCTGCCTCGACCGGAAAACGAACCCGCGACTTGGTCCTCAGCAAAGGAACGCAATGGCCACTCAGCCGATATGGTGGGCCAAGCTGGACTAGACAATTGGACAACGGACAGATAATGAGAACCCGCGCCTTAAAGACATTATGCCGGAAGGGAATCACTCATAAATGTCACCTTAATTAAAGAGAGGACTAATAGCTGGCTCTATTATTAGTAGAAACCATACAAAGCCAAAACAGACTGATGTCAATGGACGTACAGGACAAATGCACAGTTGTTGTCAACCGAAGCTGGTATACGCTAGCGTGCGCCGGCGACGTATCGCTAAAACTACTATGGCTCATACCCGCATTGGATAAGCGGGTATAAGCCAGGGATATGCGGGTATGAGCCAGGAACAAGAAATAAAGAAAAACAGAAGGAATGAAAGAAAGGAAGAGCAGGTGCGGGGAAAGCTGCGCCGGCGCCGTATCACGTGACGCGCGCGACCAATCAAGGTCGTTTGGTGTGTCGCGGGGAGGGAAAGGGAAGGAAAGGGTGTTGTGGCGCACTCCACCGGGCTTCCCTCGCCTCAGATCAGTTTCGGTCGCCGGATGGGAAGGCCCCGCGTGGTGCGTTCCGCCGAAAAGCAGGCTGCGTTTGAGCAACGGCACCGCGAACTCGCTCGGGAATGGGCTCGTTGTTGGCGTGCCGATTCTAGCGTGAGGGCTTCCGAACCCCAGCCGAAACGTCAGCGAAGTGCCGCGGACCCCGAGTTGCGGGAGCGCGATGTTGAGCCCCAACGTCAGCGAAGAGCCGCCTACCCTGAGTTTAGGGCAAACGAAACGGAACGTCTGCGACAGCGTCGTCTTGCCACAAGTTTCGCTTACGCCCATTTCCACGACAGGAGAAGGGCTCTGAATTTTTTTTCAGTGCCACTCGCGACCATGCCACATCCGCCGCTATGACTGTCAGCAACGACAGATAACGCTCGAAGAACTAGGTTATAAATCATCATCACCATCAGTCCATTAATGTCCACGGCAGGACGCAGGCCTATCCCAGCGATCTCCAATTTCCCCTGTCTTGCGCCAGCTGATTTCATCTTATGACTGCAAATTTTCTCATTTCATCACACTACCTGATTATCTGACGTCCTCGACTGCTCTTCCCTTCCTTTGGCACCACTTTTGTAACTCTAATAGACCACCGGCTACCCCCGTTTACTCCTTAAGCCACACCACTGTGTTCCTGTCTCTTAAGGTCACGCTTAACATTTTTCGCTCGATCGCTCGTTGCGCGGTTTTTAACGTCTTCTCAAGTTTCTTTGTTAGCCTCCAAGTTTCTGCCCCATATGTTAGTCCCAGAATAATGTAATGAATATATACTTTTCTTTTCAAGAATAGCGGTAAGCTGCGAGTCATAATTTGACAATGCCTGCCGTATGCGCTCCAACCCATGTTTATTCTTCTGTAAATTTTCTTTTTACGATCAGGGTTCTCTTGTGAGTAAGTAGCCTAGGTAAACGTACTCATACACTTTCTCGGCTAAAGTCTTCAGTCATTTGTTGCAATTCATCCCCATGGTTGCTGACAGGGCAATGTAATCTGCAAACCAATTAGGTTTCTGAGATATTTGCCGTTAATCCTCACTCTTAATCCTTCTCTCTCTAATAGCTTAATACTTCCTCCAAGCATGCAATGAATTACATTGGGGAGATTGGGTCTCATTGCCTGATCCCTTTCTTGATGGGTATTTTCCCTCTGTTCTTGTGGAGGATTAAGGTAGACCTTTGCTAAGATGTTCACGTATGCTTCCTGTGCCTCTTGTCTACGCAATGCCTCCATTATTGCTGGAATCTCAACGGTATCAAATGCATTTTTCGTAATTTATGAAAGCCATATAAAGAAGTTGGTTGTATTTCGCAATTACCTGATATGTGATCCATTGTAGAGTACACCTTCCAAAGCCAGCATTTTCTCTGGGTTGACTGAAGTCAAGTGTTGCCCTGATTCTATCAGAAATTACATTGGTGAATGGTTTTTTTTTTTACAATACTGAAAGCAAGCTAACGGGCATACAATTCTTCAATATTTACGTCTCCCATTTTAAGGATTGGTATTATGTCAAAGTTTTCGTACTCTCAGGATCACTTCTCTTGAGGCATCGCGTATGAAGGGTCAGAAGCTCTCCTTGTATAACATCCCCTCCATCTTTGGTTATATCGACTGTTATCCCTTCTCCTGTCACTTTTCCCCGGCACATACGTCTTGAAAAGCCCTTCTAAGCTCATCGCTATTTACAGATTAAACTTCTGTATCTTGTTCGTCACCACTTCCAGTCAAGGTTGCATGGCTGCTCTGTGTACTGTACAGTTCAGCATAGAATTCATCTGCTGCCTTCACTATGTCATTAAAATTGATGATTACATTACCCTGCTTATCTTTCACTGAACATATCTTACCGTTTCCTATGACAAGTTTCCGTTTCACTGAATTCATGCTGCCCCCACATTTTACTGCTCCCTCAATCTTTCCCATGTTATTAATTTTGGATACCACTTACTTCTTGTTTATATGCTTTGACAGTTCATCCAATTTTACCTGATTTTTTAGTTGTATACTTCCATGCTTTGTCGTTTCTTTATTAGGTCATTTGTTACTTGGGAGAGCTTACTTATTTGTTGTCTTATTATCTCACCTCAAATTTCACTGATTTTAGCAATATTGGATGCACGATTCAATTTTTTCCTCATAGATCAAACTACTTTCCATACTACCGATATTAAAGCCATCATAACTAAATTAAAACGGTCGTCCTAGTGTGGTACTGACAGAATCAACTTTAAATTAATTCAGAATGCGAAATAATATAGTTGTATAATATTAGGTTGCATTTTCATTAGCTCGATTCAGGATCGCTATCTGTCAAAAGATTGAAAAACAGCCGAAATATTCCGCTACATAAATCTGGCGACTGGCATAACCCCAGTAACTATTGTTCTATTTCCATTGTATTCGTTCCGTGTAAACTAAAGAAGCACATTATTAACACCCATCTAGTTAATTTCTTGGACTCAAATAACTTCTTTTACAGCTCCCAACATGGCTTTCGTGAATTCTTTTCTTGTGAAACGCAATTTCTCGCAGTGCTACGTCAAAAGGCAATACGGGATCGCGGCCGTACAACAAATAAAATGGCGAGTAACCTGCAGTGTCGTGGCGTGATGAATTGTTCGCGAATGTGACGAAAGGGAGAGTAGTATCCCAGTCACGATGGTCATCAGAAACATAGATGGAGAGCATGTCCGTTATTGTTCGATTAAGCCGCTCAGTAAGACCGTTCGTCTGCAGATGGTATGCAGTAGTAAGTTTGTGTTAGGTAGAACAGGAGCGGAGCAAGCTGTCCACAACTGTAGAGAGGAAGTGGCGATGCCAGTCGGTAAGAGGTTCACGAGGAGCGCCATGGTGAAGAATGATGCTGTGCAACAGGAAGTCGGCTACGTCTGTTGCACAGGAGGTTGGAAGGGATCTGGTGATACCAAACCGAGTTGTATAATTCACTGCGACGGCAATCCACGTGTTGCCGAAATCAGATGTGGGGCAAGGTCCCAGGAGGTCTACACCAACGCGAGAGAAGGGTTCGGCAGGAACGTCAGGAGGTTTGAGTCGACCAGCAGGGAGGGAGCACAGACGGCTTCTTCCGGCGCTGACATAACTCAAAAGAAGAAACATGGCGGCAGACAGATCGGTATAGACCAGGCCAGAAGAATCGTAGCCGAACACGGTCGTACGTACGAGATTCCCTGAGGTGACCAGAAGTTGGTACATCGTGCAGTTGGGACAGAACAGAGGTACGAAGATGCCTGGGAATGACAAGCAGCATCTCAGGTCCGCTAGCGTGCATGCTGCGCCGATGTAAAATGCCGTCCTGGAGCAAGAACATGCGAAGGGAGGGATCGCTTGACCCAGATGTGAGCTTGTCCATGATACAAGGTATGTTTGGATCTCGGTGCTGTTCGGTAGCGAGGTCAGCGAAAGTAGATATCGAAAATACAGAAGCAGAAGCATCGGTCGCAGGAACAACAGGAGGGTCGACTGGATGGCGGTACAAGCAGTCGGCATCTTCGTGTAAACGGTCGGACTTGTAGGCAACTGTGGACGATTATTTCTGAAGGCGACCTAGGCGACCGGTAGGGTCTTCCAGCAGAGCGCATGTTGATCTGTGGTGACTGTAAATGGCCGACTATATAGGTAAGGGCGAAATTTCGCCACTGCCCAGACAAGTGCAAGACACTCATGTTCAGTGATGGAATAATTCCGCTGAGCTGGAGATAGCAGACGGCTGGCGTTTGCAATCGGGTGGTCATGACCTCGCTGAAGTTGGCATAAAATGGCACCCATTCCATGACCACTGTAATCAGTGTGGACTTCTGTTGGAGCAGACGGGTCGAAGTGCGCCAAAATGGGTGGAGATATCAGGAGAAAGATAAGCTTCGAGAAGGCGGTTGCTTGTGCAGGGCCCCAAGAAAATGAAACGTCTGCCTTCAGAAGAGCAGTAAGACGACGGGCGACTTCCGCAAAATTGTGCGTGAAGCTGTGGAAGTATGAGCACAGGCCCTCGAATCTACGGACGTCTTTAGTACATGTTGGCACGGGAAACGTCTGTACGGCACGAACTTTGTCTCGGACTGGGCGCACACCAGATGAGTCAACAAGATGACCGAGGATAGTAATTTGGTGGCGGCCAAAGTGACATTTAGACGAATTAAGTTGAAGGCCAGCATTGCGAAAAGCAGAAAGAACGAGCGAGAGGCACTCCAGGTGCGTGGAAAATGTAGGAGCAAAACGGTGACGTCATCTAAGTGATAAAGACAGATGGAACACTTGAGATCATGCAGGAGTGTGTCCATCATGCGTTCAAAAGTAGCTGGAGCATTACTTAAGCCGAAATGCATGACTTTGAACTGCTATAAGCCATCGGGCGTTATAAAGGCAGTCTTCTCGCCGTCCATGTCATCCACGGCAATCTGCCAGTAGCCGGAACGAAGGTCGATAGAAGAAAAGGACTTCGCACCATGGAGGCAGTCGAGGGCATCATCAATGCGTGGTAGAGGATAAACATCTTTCTTCGTGAACTTTTGAGCTGCCTGTAATCCACGCAGAAGCACCAGGTGTCTTCTTTCTCTTTAATTAGAACGACAGGGGACGCCCAAGGACTGGATGACGATTCAGCGATATCTCGAGACAGCATCTTCTCGACCTCCGTGTGAATGACTTGTCGTTCATGCAAATACACGCGGTATGGCCGCCTGTGAATATGGTGTGCGTCACCGGTGTCAATACGGTGTGTTGCAAGAGAGGTCTGGCCTAAGGGGGCAACCATTCAGGTCAAAAATGTCGCTGAACGAGGCAAGCAGGTGGCATAGCTAGTTGGCGTGGTGAGGTGGAAGGTCAGGAGCAATCATGTTTGTGAACTCAGGAAAGACAGCCGGATGAAGATGAAGAGTCAATGGGAGACGAAGAAATATCAGCAGTCGAGGCTGATAATTGGCAGTCCTGGGAGGAGGACAGCGTACCTAAGGCTATGCCTTGCGGTAGAACGTGGTTGCCAATTCCGAAGTTGACGAGAGGAAGGCTGGTGGAGTCGTTGGTGATAGTGACAGCGGTGTGCGGAAGAGCAACGTGATGGGCAAGGAGGACGTCCGCGAGAGGAAAACAACATAGCCACCGTCAAGCACAGGTATAGCAGGAGAAAGGAGGACGCAGGTCATGGCTTTTGGGCGAGTCGAATGTGCCCGGCGGAGCACAGTCGGTTGGGAACTTCCTCGGGAGGGTCAGGGCAAGGCAAATCGAGTTTAACAAGTCCAGCGGAGCAGTCGCTAAGTGCGGAGTGAGCCGATAGAAAATCAAGACCTAGAATAACGTCATGGGGACACTCTTGAAGAACAGTAAACAAAACAGATGTTTGGTGGCCAGCGACACCAACGCGAGTGGCACACATTCCTATTGTGGCCATTGTTCTTCCACGGCGACTCGCACAACACAGGACACCGCAGGTGTCAGGACTTCAGTGAGCCGTCACGAAGCTGGTCGCTCATCACAGAGATCGCTCATCACAGCAAGCAGAGCAATAACAGGGACACCTTCTACGTACAAATCAAGTAAATTTCTATGCGTCGGTAAGGTCAGTAGAGGAATTGCAGTACGGGTCGCTCTAGCAGCGTCACCCCTCGGAGCTGCGCCCGTCAGTTTCCCTAGAGCGCCGGTACATGGGGGACGGAGAACGGCGACTAGTGGGTGAGCGAGACAGGGGACGTCGTGGTGAGGGTGAACGTCTCTACCGTGTAGATGAGGACGCCTCAGTAGAGTTGTATGGCAGAGGAATCTTCCGGTGATGGAGGAGTACCTGGTGAGCGGCGGTAAGGTGGGAACGCAGACTCATGTTGGGATGACGTCCTGGTATTGCGGCAGTGACGGGAAATGTGGCCAACGCGTCGGCAGTTGAAGCAAATCGGCCGGTCATCGGATGTTCGCCATTCTACTGGGTTGCGAAAAGGCCGAGAGGGGTACAGGCGTCGCGAAGAAGGGATCGTATGAAAGGCGTAGGTGTCCGATCGCTTGACGGAACAGACAGACTGAATGCCAAGGTTCGCCAACTCTTCGCGTACGACAGACCGCACAAGGGAAATGCTCGGTCGAGAATCGTTAGAATAGGTCGGGAAGGCAACCGGTGCCGCGGGTTCGACCTCTCAGCGAACGATACGAACGAGAGGCCAGAATTCACAAAAACTTGTTACGCTAGAATTGTTCATAAGAAAGAATTTCAGCCAATCCGGATGCAAGACATATTATTATCTAAGGCGGTCGGCCAATGGCAAAGAGCACTTATGAAAGAAAAGCTTTGTGAATCTGGCCCGAGGCTCTCGGACGTTGGCGGCTGATGCGGACAGTGGAAGTCCTCGCACGACGACGCAGCACCTGTATTTTGAAGGTGCGTGAACTGGTGTGCGATGCGACGACTTTTCGCTTCTTCGAAGCTTCGACATTAATTAATGACGCCGGTGATGGCGTAAAAATTATTGCACACTACAAGGTTAAAAGCGTCGTCCGCTATGCCCTTCAGTACGTGGTGCACTTTGTTTTCTTCTGACATCCGCTCGTCAACCTTGCGGCGAAAGGCGAGAACGTCCTGGGTGTATTTCACACATGATTCGGTGGACGTTTGGACGCGGGACCCAAGTTCCTTTTGCGCAGCTCGCTCACGGCAATGAGGTATGCCGAACAACTCGCGGAGTTTTCGCTTGCATTGCTCCCAGCTCGTCAGTTCTTCCCCGTGGTTTCGAAACCAGACCCTCGCCGCACCTTGCAGGTAGAAAATAATGTTGGCCAGCATAACGGTTTGATCCCACCTGTTATGGACGCTTACATCTCGTAACTTTTCGCTTGCATTGCTCCAGCTCGTCAGTTCTTCCCCGTGGTTTCGAAACCAGACCCGTGCCGCACCTTGCAGGTAGAAAATAATGTTGGCCAGCATAACGGTTTGATCCCACCTGTTATGGACGCTTACATGCTCGTATACATTTGGAGCCACTCATCGACTTCACGATTGTCGGTCCCGGAAAACGTGCCTGGGTCGCGGTGCTGGGACAAGATGACTGTCGACGTTGTGGTAGCGGTTGCTTCTGTCGGCATGGCGGCTATCCCAGCACCGGCTCCAGCGTTCGTCATGTTGTTAGTAGCCAGGCTACGTCCACTTTGGAGCTCCTCACAAAGTTCATATTCATCGGGGAAACACTAACATATTCCGATTCCCTTTCTACCCAAAAACTTGCGGTGACAGGAATCACCTGCCCGCTTCATCCACCGGTATCAATAACCCCGACATACTCCGCGAAGCCCTCAACGGACCTTTTTGATGTACCTATTATGTTCTCTTATGCGCTATTTTTCACATTTGTTTGTCTGGCCTCATATCCTTCTTACTTTCTTTCAGTATGTGTGTATGCGCGCGTAGTGTATGTAATGACTTGTGTTTCTCCGCCTTTGGCATTCCTTGTATCATCTGACATATGCGGTTTCCCTTTTATTTTCCTCCTAGTGCGTGCGTGCGCGCGTGCGTGCGTGTGTGTGTGCGTGTTTTCTTGATTTTTTAAAACTGCGCCTTAAGTAATTTCAAAGCGTTTTTATCGCCTCCCCTCTACAATGCACAAAAGCCTTGATGGTACAATAAATAAATAAATTAATTAATTAATTTCTGAAATCAGTTTAGTCACGATTGGTTCGTTTACTTGGCTCCCTTGTGCATTACAACCGCCGAGCTGTACGCTTGCGTCAACTAAGAAGGGCATTTCGACAAATTCCGAAGGTATCTGCAATAGATTTATGTTAACTGAAAGTGATCCACGTTGCACGAGCTCGTAAAGAAGACACTATTTACGAGGCACTCTGGAAGAAGGCCCCTGGGTCCACAGGGCATATGTGCCAGTGAATTTGTGCCTCTCTTCAATGGACCACTTCAACGCCAACTTGGGTCACTCAGTATATGCCACTATTATAGGTATGCGCGGACGTCACGGCGGCGCCGCGTGTCTAGAGAGAAGGGTGAAACAGGAGCCCGGTTGCAGTACGCGCCTCACACATGACGCGTTTCGGCTATTCGCACACTTGGATATTAATCGTAGAACAAGCACATATAGCTAACTCAGAAGAGTGTGGGTGTAGGCCATTTGGTGATTCGTGATTTGGAAAGTTACCGCAAAAAAACACACAAGACGAAGAAAGAAAGAGACAACACGAAGTGGTACTGACAACTGTTGATTAATGAAACGAACGCCCAGCTTATATAGATCAGACACACGTGTGCACCCCGAAAAGCAACGAGAAAAAAAAAAAACACAGAGCGACCTTCAACAGGGGTGCGATACAAATGCTAAGATAAGCACTGAAAGACTACTGATCGCACCTCTGTTGAAGGTCGCTTTGTGTTTTTCTTGGTTTTCTCTCTTAGCTACCGATCGCACCAAAACGCAACAGAGGCAAGATCTGCGCAGACTAATCCACCACCACGCGGGATCGGAGGACGACCTCCTTCGTGAACTTCAGCAGAAACTTAACAGCGACAAGCCCACTTCGTCGGCGAGCGGCGAGGTGTACGACGGCGCACCAAACCCAGGCCTTGATCGACCATTCACGCAAGCAGTGCTCCACGCAACCTTAGGCAAACTCAATAGAAACACCAATCCCGGCAAGGACAGAATCACCAATAAGCCACGCAACCTACCGGACAGAATCACCACGCAACCTACCGCAATCGGCCACCACAGTACTGCTGCAGTATTGCAATGACTGCTGGTAAAAAGGGGACCTACCAGCAGTCGGGAAGCATTCCGATGACCCCATGATCCCCAAACCCAACTAACACATTCGCATCGAAAACCTCCGTCCCGTCTCCCTCACGTCCTGCGTGGGGAAACTCCTCGAGCTCATGGTGAACGACCGGTTAACAGGCAGGACGTCCTCCTGCTCCTCAAGGAAGACCTGCTCGACCACCTTGATCACAGACGCAAATCGTCAATCTTAGCAATCGACGTAAAGGGCGCATTCGACAACGTGAGCCACGAAGCCATCCTCCGCAACCTCGAAGCTAAAGACTGCGGAGCCCGGATCTATAACTACATCAGGAGCTTTCTGACACACCGATCAGCAACAGTAGGCGTCCGCAACCTGCGCAGCGATAAATTTCAGCTACCTAACAAAGAACCTTACAAGGATCGGTATATTTCACCCCTCCTTTTCAACGTCGCATTGATCACGCTACCAAAAAAAAAAAAAAAAAAAAAAAAAAAAAAAACTCACGGCCATTTCAAGCCTATGCCACGCCCTTTACGCCGAAGACATCGCGACCAAAGCCCCTACTACCAGGCAACAAGAATGCAATCTAGAAGAAGCCGTCGATACCATCGAAAGATATCTGCGAGACTGCGGTCTGCAATGCGCACCCGAAACGTCGGAGCTCCTCGTCCTCAGGCCCACACCCCCGATTCAACGGGAGAGGACAACCATACCGCGGCGGCACACATCGTAGCTCGAGGACTCACTTACCGAGCTGAGACTAACGTAAGACCCCTCGACACGGCCCTCCGAGGTATGGGAATGGGAAGACAAAATGACCAGGTTCAACATCACCAACCATTACAAGATGCAAAGATGCACTTATCCCCCTCCCCCCTCCACCCCTATCCACAACTCAATAGATCGCAAGCCGTCCAGTGGCGACAACTACAAACCAAATAATGCAAGAGTCCGATAAAGCACGCTATTTATCCAGAAATATACACATCAGATAGATGCAAAGTGTGGGGCACCAGAGCCACGCTAGAATACATGCTATGGGAATGCCAGGGACTAATACACAATAATGAGAGCGAGACCTTCACCGACTGCCTCCGCGCGCGATGGCAGGCCGCGCTGTTCAGCTCGAACCTGAAAGACCAACTCTGGGCGGTCCAGCGGGCCAATGAAGCAGCCGGGAGACAAGAACTCTTGGTCGTAACCTCGGCGGGTGCCCCAACCCACTAACTCGCCGGACGCGAATCGTTCTGATTCGAAATAAAGTTTCTCTCTCTCTCTCTCTCTCGTCCTCAGAGCACGGACACGAGGAAGACCACCCAACTATATCGAAGTCGATCCCAGAGTCTCCCTTAACGGAACAAAGATCCCTACTGCCGACTCCGTTCGCGTACTCGGACTTCACATCCACAAGGACGGATCAGGGGCGGCCACTCCCTCGCGTCCCCAGCGCACACTATCACAAGTTACGCACCTCGCCCAGAGCAGTCAATGTATTACTTCATAAAATATCAAAAGTAAGTCTACATGCAAAATCACTGCACACTGACAATTTCCTGCAGATATTTGTCGCATCACATACATGCCTGCTAACAATCATGTGATCATTTTTATTACTTGTTTCACTACATCACTAATCCAAAACCAATACATTATTTATTTAACCTAATAAATCATTCTGTCCTACCACACTCTATCGTAGTTTGTTCCAAATAGAAATGGCATGAGGAAATATGGAAAATTGGTAATGCTTCGCTTTATTTTTAAAGCGCAGCTTCATAATATGTCTAGGCGAAATCGTACATGGCTAGGTGAAATCGCCTGTCCACAAAAAACTATCATCATCAGCATTCGCTCGAGCATCGTCGTCTGCTTCCACAGCTGGCTGCGTTGCCGCTCATCCTTCCAGCGTGGAATTTCACTTTTCTGTCTTCGTGATGGGGAGGCCGCGTTTACGGTGGTATGAGCCATTTATTGTCTTACTTGACGGACAGATTCAATTTTGAAGAAATTTAATTTCGAATAATCGCAAGCGCCAATGGGCGGGCGAATGCTGCTAACCACGCCGCCGAGCTAACTCGAGACATCGAACGCAAGCGACAACGGAGGACTGCGGACTGCGGAATTCATGAATTCAAGAAACAACTAAAAGGATACATTTTGTCCAATACTGATGATTAGTTTATACTCATAGCCATTCATTCAATGTGCCTTCATTTAATTTTCATAGTAGTGCAATTTGATTCATGTTTGATGCCCTTGTCATGCACATGTATTTGAGTTTGGCAATTATATTATGTACGTCCAGTCATTTATACTCTACACTCTTAGTGTTCGACAAAATTATACTACAGTGCTTTTTTTTATATATGCCTCCTATCTATGAACGTTTAATTCTTTAACTAACCTATTTATGCTAAAATCTGTAAGTAGTTCCTGTTCACGATGCGCTACAACTCCTGTAATCTGTACCTTATTATGTTTAAATTGTAAATATTATGTTTTAATTTTATTATGTTTAAATTGTTCACGATGTGTCACAACTGCTGTAATCTGTACTTTATTATGTTTAAATTGTAAAGGAGGTCCCATTGCAGTCTCTGACTTCGGGACCTCCTTCTGTATATTAACAACCTGTAATCTTTTTATTCACTTTCAATAAAAACCAATAAAACCGTCAGTGACGTCGTTCTCTCCGTCGCAGCCGAACGTGTGTGTAACCTTATAATTGAGAAATACTTTAATGAACCGTCGAGATTAACCCAGTGATAAACACCGGGGCCGCACATTTCAACTTCGCTGGTATAACCATCTTCGTGGAGTGAAGGGCCGACGAATTTTTTTTATAAGCCGCACTTCATGAAATTTCAAAATGTTTTTTTGCCCCTCCCCTCTAAGAAATAAATAAATAAATTTCTGAAGTCAGTTTAGTTATGACCTCATTAATTATTTCTATGTTAACTTCATCTTCCTGTTCGAAAGCCGCATATTTGTTAGCGGGCAACAGCCTGAACTGATCTGCTTTTCACTGACTCTATGCACACACATGACAAAGAAATTGGACGGAGGGCCAGCGGTCGCCGTAGCTTAGTTGGTAGAGCACCGCACGCATCATGCAGTGGTAGTGGCATCGGCTCCCACAGGGGTCAAGTTGTCTTCAATTTTCGCTTTCATTCGCCATTATTGGGACTATGAACCTTATCGCAAATCGAACATTCATAATTATTATGCACTTCAATAAAAAAAAAGTTTTCCCTTTCCTTGCCTTGCCTTCCTTGTCTATTGACTTCACATGGTTGTGACGTAAATTATGGTACCGCAAAAAAAGTAGACTGAAAGACATGCGCTTCACATTTTGTGGTCATGTGAGGGCAGCAAAGTTTGGAGTTATTGTGCATAGACGTCGTCTAAAACTAATGGCTACAAGCTGTGCAGCAGCGATCGTCAATTGATTATTCAAATTGCAATCTTCGTGTGAGCTGCTTAGGAAAGGAGGCTACTCCTACTCCCACCGCTATTTTGCTGAGCACAATTTCGTCTAGCAAAGCAGGGAGCGTCGCGATGCTTCGAGCAAATTCTAGGTAGTACTCGAGGTGGACCGGACGGCGATAAGCGCGAGCTTCAAGCAGATAGCGAGCGGCCTGGCTTTGCGCCAAGAGGAGTAAGGAAAACGCCAGTGCGCATCCGCTGGCAACAAAACAAACGCATCATCATCATCATCATCATCAGCAGCAGCAGCAGCAGCAGCAGCAGCAGCAGCAGCAGCAGCCTATATTTATGTCCAATGCAGGACGAAGGCCTCTCCCAGCGATCACCAATTACCGCTGTCTTGCGCTAGCTGATTTCAACTTGCGCCTGCAAATTTCCTAACTTCATCACTCCACCTAGTTTTGTGCCGTCCTCGACTGCGCTTCCCTTCTCTTGGTATCCATTCTGTAACCCTAAAGGTCCACCGGTTATGCATCCTAAGCATTACATGGCCTGCCCTGCTCCACCTTTTACGCTTAATGTCAACTAGAATATCGGCTATCCCTGTTTGTTCTCTGATCCACACCGCTCTCTTCCCGTCTCTTAACGTTAGGCCTAACATTTTTCGTTCCATCGCTCTTTGTGCGGTCCTTAACTTGTTCTCGAGCTTCTTTGTGGAACCTCCAAGCCGGTAGTGGCAGGCTGACCTTGGCTGAGCTTGAAGGTCAGATTTACGGAACCAGGAGTTTTCTGCGTTTGCACCTGGAGTAGTAGAGCTCTAAAAAAGGAGATTCGCGCGTATTACTAAAACGTGTTGGAAACAGAGACGCTTTTTTGACGCCCTATAGGTCTTCCACTGATCACTAAGGTTGCTACAAAAGCCAAATATTAACACCCACCGGTAGAATGTGATGCGAAAAACATCTGCAGGAAATTATCAGTGTGCAGCGATTTTATTATTTGTAGGCTATACTTTTGACATTTTATACTTGAATATATAGTACGAAGTAAGACATTGACTGCCTGGTTTGTTTTCTGTCCTCCTTGATCTCAATTAAGTTTAACCAAGTGTTTGCTCAATGACATGTTGCTCTCTCTTTTTCTTTTTCGTTAGTATCTACTCCTCCATGAGCACGAAGAGGCCCCGCTGTATGTGTAAATGAAATAAATAAATAAAACAGCTAGTGGCCCCAGGGGCACATAATTTCAGACTGCCCTATCTCCGGCATCGGCCGCCCGACATAATACGCATGTATATCGCCTCGCCGAAAACGTCGTAGTCGTCACATTGTAATCGTTCCGTATTCGTCCATGCCGTCTTCGTCACGCACCTGTCGTCACAACGTCGTTGTCGCCCTGCTGTCGTCACGTCCTCACACCGTCGACGTCATCTTCACACTGTCGTCATTCCGTTAACGCGTCTCACCGTCGTCGTCGTCATGCTGTCATGTCATCATCGTCAAACCGTCGTCGTCATCTCAACGTTGTCATCGTCGTCTTGTCGTTATCGTTACTGACGCGCTCGCATCACAGAACACTGTGCATCTTAGCAGTTTTACACTACGAACCTATCGCATAGTACCAGAACGCGAGCCAACTTTCTAGTCATTCAGTCTAGTTATTGCAACATCTCCCTTTGTTTTAGTTTTTTTATATTTTTTCTTCTACTTTGCGTTTCTCGTTTTCAAATAAGACTTGCCTTGGTTACGTCCTGCTGCCCGATTCCTGGCCTATACCCTGACAGAGGTTCATCATCATCCCTGAATCAGTCTGAATGCATGTAAATCTTCGCTGCTTTGCTCCCGACACTCGAGCATGCAGTAATATGGTCAATACAGTCCCTGCAATACACAAGTTGAGCAAAGTAGGATTACAGGCTTGCAGGCACAGGCGTTTGTAGTTGCAATGCCTGAATTAGCGGCATTTCTTAGCTTCACGGTGATTATTGCTGGGTGAAAACCACAGCGAAAACCAGGGCAGTGTGTTGGCCCTGATAGAATGGCCTGCCTTTCCGTGAGGTATACAACCACAGTTAGCATTTTTAGTTGTTGGGCTACAATTAGCGTTATTGAGGTGTTGGGCCCTCCGGCGATCAGCGAGGCCGGGGCCCCGCGCCGAGGCCTCCCCCAATGCACTGCGGGTGGCTGAAGCGCGCCACCTGCCCCAACCTGGGGTAGGTAGGGCACCTAATCTTTGGTAGTGGGGGCTTGGCGTGCGTGCCGGCCCCTAGTTTGCGAAATAAAAAATAAGAACGTTGCGCTGGGAGCGTTGTGGCTGTTTTCCTGGCGGTGGTTGTAACAACCCATGGAAAGCAAGTGCTAAGCAGGTGTGATTGTTCGCGATGGCGCTTGTCTGCGTACGGCAAGTATATGTTGCGGTCTCGCTTCGTTTCGCGCTCATGCAATAAAAAATTATGGAAATCCCACGCACACCTTGGAAATAATTTTTGCAAGAAATGCGCACAAAGTTTCTATTTACTTGGAAGAAGCGCAAACTCTCATGGGGCACTGACACTCAGCCACACAGTTTCTGTTCCGGCACTTTTTCGGGGCTTCTTTTGTGTATGTTTCGCTTGCGTTCCGCCTACTGGGTTAATATTGTTGCGCCAGTTACTAATACCACACTCTTTGTGAATCTTGCACTGGTATAAAAAAAATCTGTATTCCTGTAGAACGAAGGTATAATGTAGTAAGTTAATGCGCACTCTGCGCCACGAATCGATGCGCACACTGTCATTTTTCTTTATTCACTGTGAAATGCAAACAGTTGATGAGTTCAATTAGGCAAGTTAGGCCACTGTGACAGCACGTTGCCACAGGGCGATTAGCGGGGATTAAAAGACTTCTAGAAAGAAGAGCGCAAACAGGAAGGCCAAAATGATCCACATTATCTATTAGGTATACGCCATTCAGCGATAGCATGTCATTTTGTTTTCACCTAATCTGTTTGAGCTTCAGCATTCTAAGCCTTAAAAATGCCTCTGATATATATACCTGCATATCAACAAAGAACTTGCCAGTGTGTACGGCGAGAGATGAAGACGCGCGAAAGGCCACCAAGAGCTGTGAAACAAAGGCGTCAATTGACAACTATGTATCATTGCCCTAGTCAGCACGATCTGCCATCCCTAACCGCTCCGGTGAGACATGCGCACGCGCAGCTGCTCTAGCGCACTCACTTGTGGCCCGTCAGTGCCTGCACCGTCGAGGTAACTACGCAAAATCGCTGTATTAGGGACACTTGCAAAGCATGTGACGTTATTTGAAAATAACATCTGCGCTTGCCTGCTGCTTAGCTGCCAAAACGTGGCGACACATTTTTTTTTATGTACATACTTTATATTTCCCTCTACACACATATACAGCAGCAGGTGCGCCACCTCAGTTCCTCAATATTGCACTTGTCATGAGGAGCGGACGTCTGTCAGCTGAAAAAGATGGTATCTTCACTGCAGGGGCTGTAGGGCAGCGCTGGATGAAGTCCCGGTTCCAGCAGAAGCAGAGCAGCTGCTAAATTGCGTCGAGCGTCAAAAGCGGCATCTGCGTTCCACAGGTGCTGCTGCCACCAATTGACAAGTAAATCACGGTGACGTCTTCTTTATAGCTGCAGGTGGCGCACCTTGGCACCAGTGGTCCTTACATCATAGGCTGCAGTGGGATGCGGGCGGACAAAAAAAAAATCTAAGAAGGATGATTGCATCTGTAACGGTGTCCAGCTACAGCACCAAACTAAGCCATGGACCGAACGTCACCGGATGTCAGGAAGCAGCGGCAACTGTAAAACTGACAAGCTGATTTTTAAAAAGCTGCGCCTAAATAAGCTCCATTTTAAGCTGCTCTTTCAATTAATGCCTCTTTCCTCGGTCGAGCAATTGCAGAAAAAGACGTGGTATTTCGCTCTAAAAATAAAATTAGATTGCGGGGTTTTACGTGGCAAAACTACGATATAATTATGAGGCACGCCGTAGTGCGGGACTCCGGGTTAATTTTGACCTCCTGGGGTTCTTTAACGTGCACCCAATGCATGTTACACGGGTGCTTTTGCATTTCGCCCCCATCGAAATGCGGCCGCCGCGGCCGGGATTTGATCCCGCAACCTCGGGCTTAGCAGCGCAACACCAAAGCGCCATCCCGACGGGTGGTATTTCGCTGTACAACTTCGTTACACCATAAGGGGATGGACCACGACTACTTCCAAGAGGGTACAAGGAGGCTGTTGTCACGAGGAGTGTTGAACTGGGTGTTCTTTCTGGAGTTATATTTCGTGGATACGTGTTTACAGAGCATTTATTCAAAACGTCTGGAAGGCAGTTTTCTAACATGCCGGGGAGTTTCCAGTAGTTTCAAAAAAAATTAAATTATGGGGTTTTAGGTGCCAAAATCACGATCTGATTATGAGGCACGCCGTAGTGGGGGACTCCGGAAATTTGGACCATCTGGGGTTCTTTAACGTGCACCTAAATCTAAGTATACGGGTGTTTTCGCATTTCACCCCCATCGAAATGCGGCCGCCGTGGCTTTCCAGTAGTTTCAACAGCGAGTACTGTTAATGATGACCACTTTATTTTACTTGAGGACCATTGTATATATCTCTATCTAAACTTGCGAATGCATATATTCTGCCCTATTTAGTCATCTTGGATGAGCTAAGGCTGTCTCGGTCCTTCTAATCCCATGCCTGCAGGGCCTGCAGCACTCGACGCTGTCAAGAGGTATCAACGAAATTGTGGCCCACGCTCTACAAAGGTAAAGTGAATGACGTACTCAGCGTGCATATGACAGTCAGCATCATATAGTAACAATTAGGCCAATCAGACATCACGTACGCTAGAAGAAATAAAGTGGACGATGCATCGGGCCACCATTCAGCTGCGAGCTAAAACAACGCCGCAGGCATAAAGATGGCCACGGCCGTCTGCTGTCGTGATAAGCAATATCATTGTGTTCGTGCCGGTTTATCTTGGGTCCTTCATGTTTATAGCGGAAATCAATGCACGCTGGCGGGTTGCCGAAGATCCGGGAGGATGCGTGCGCTGACGGTGAAACCAACTGTTGGTTGTCCCGCACAAGGCGCCGCTGTCAGAACACAGGGAACAGTGAGGTGCGTACAATGGCCGTCTTTCGCGGATTCCCTCGCCTTCGTCGTGAGAGCACAGTGACCGCCGCCATGCAGCGCAAGGCATGAGCTCGGGCCCAGAAAACGACTTATTGTGTGCAGTTCGGCGTGTTCGCCCAGGTCACAGGGACGTGCACGGTGTATTCTGTTAACCACAAGCACGTATAAGAGCATACAAATAGGACGCAACAAAAACGACGCACCATAGAAAGCAAGCTGCTCGCATGTGCCTTGCTCGGAGAGACTTCCGTTTCTTGATTTCGATCCAGGCAGGATGGTAGTGGCATGGTGACTTCATTTTTCGCCGTTGCGCGACCCATTGTTCACAAGTCTCAAACGTAACATGCGTGACCTTGACTTTTCGTCGGCCACCCAGAACGTCAGTGGTTGCGACACACTTTTTTTCTTGCTAATAAGCAGCTGGCATCACCCGGCCATGACTCTATGATGTTTTCTACGCAAACACTTAAGTTGAAGAATAATAAGATAGCGTCTTTGCAATAAGCGTGTTTTTAGCCAGCTTCCGTTGTCGCGTGCCCGCATTTATAGTGAAGCGCTTCGAACTGTTTACTTTCGAGCGGCCGAGTTTTGCCCTTGAAAACTGGCAACCATTTCTATATACCAACAAGTTACTACGTAGAAACTATATGGTAGAGACGTTATTTGCAGGTAATGATGTTCTGGGAGACCCGCTAATTCTTGCTGAACCAATCGCTGCCTCAGTAAGAAAGTACACGGCTTTCGCTGCAAGGGAGCGGAGCAAACCTTCCCAGCCATTCGGTGCGACAGTTCTAGGGTATCGCGCCCGTTTTGCGAGATGTCTGTTGGCGCGTCGGGAGATTTACTGGGGCTCCAAGTGTAGACAGGAAAGCAAGAGAATAGGTAGGGCGTTTAATCCAAGACGTAATCTGGTTGGCTGCACGACGCGCCGGAGTCGGAAACACATGCAAGACAGGAAAGCAAGAGAATAGGTAGGGCGTTTAATCCAAGACGTAATCTGGTTGGCTGCACGACGCGCCGGAGTCGGAACACATGCAGAGATGTAAACAAATTATGCAGATCCAAAGCACATCTTGGAATCTATGTGAAGCGAAGCTTTGGTGAATCGGTTAATCAAATGCTATAAATTTGCCCATTTCATTACTGCGTCTTTGCCGTAAAGGAAACTGACGCGCGCGCGCATGCGCTCTCGCGTAACCATTTTAGGCAATGTGACACGCGCGGCGATCATCTCGAAGAGCTATAGTATAGGCGTTATCACGATGTAAGTGTGCGTGCGATTGTGATCCTAATGGTTAGAGCATCGGGATCGATGTCGCCACCGCGTAAGAACCGTTCGGCGAAACAGCAGCGACACCCAGCGGCCACGGTCTGGAGAGTTCGGAACGGTTCGCAAAGAAAGCTTCACTTCAAAATGGAAAGAAAGAAGGAAATAAAGGAGCTACGCCGGCAAGCAGTCAAGTCAACGCTCCTTTGCTGTCTGTGGCTCGGCGTAGCGTTTACAAACGCCCATGCTTTTCGCTTTGGCATGGTATACGTGGTCCCGCTTGTAGAGAACTTTGTTGTGACAAAACCACCGAACATCTCCTTTGTGATTGTCCCCGGTTCTGCTAACACAGACGAGTGCATGCTCTCTTCCGCCTTCCACAAGGTGGACAGTCGTCCGCATTTCGAGGGCAGAGTTCTATAGGTTCCTAGTCTCTACAGACGCCTGCGCAGCACGCTTTAAAAGCTCCAAGTTGCAACTCGCTTACGTGGGCGCGAGCCTGCAAAATAACCTGTCCGTTGATAACAGACCACCTTGGCAGCAGATTTTGAGCGCTCGAATGTAGTTTCCACTCGTGCAGTTAGCCCACCCTCCAGTCAAAGGACGAGCGCAAAGTCCTTCACATTATTTTCCTTTGATTTTCGTCGAAGACCTCGCTAGCTTTTGAGAGGTGTCATACTGAATAGAACAATCGTTTGTTTTGTGCGACGCGTTTTAAGGCGGCAGGAAAGCAGCTCAGTTGGTGGGCCCTTTATCCCTTGCGGCATGCCGCGAATGTTACGTGGCGCGTACGCTACGCGTACATCCTCAAACAACTGGTGAAAACGCGGATGTAATAAAGAAGGAAAGGAGCGGCATGACATCCGTATAAAACAGTTCTAAAAGAGACCGCGTTACGCTGTAATGGACCAACTCTACCGTGCCGCTGATACAGGGAACTATGCATCATATACAGAGAACCTCAAAAGCAACAACTTCGTAGCAATATTTCCATATGGTTTCTGTTAAGACCAATAACAACAACTTCCCGCTGCGGCTCCTGTGTAGACACCTTGCGCTGGAACTTTCGGCAGTGGCATCAGGCGCACAGTTCATATATGAGGAAGCAAAATCTGAGGGAAACGATGCGCAATAGCGTTGGCAGATCCGATCGCATATCACAAGGCAAGAGTGCCCGACATTTGAAAATGCGGATGTGCGCATGCTCTGCACATGACTAGGCATGGCCGCGCTTGATATCTGAAGCGAAGCGCGAACATTTCCAACTTTAAGATCGGCAAAGCTCAGCGCGTAACACTCAGACGAGCGATGAAGCATGGGTGCCCGTTGCGAGTTTCGTTGCGACCTAAGCGGCTGGTGTTATAGCTACGGTGGAGTCATAAATGAAAGTGTCGCAGTGCCACCTGACCGTTGCTAGGAGCCTACAATTATACCATAGTTCGGCATTACCTTTAGCCATGTGGTTCGATAGAGCATCTTGAGTCTGACCTGTTCGTTGATGACAGTATGTCGCGCACTGTCATTCTGCGAAGCGTGTGCTCATATTTTTTTTTTTTTCCGTCGTATCGTCCCAGCATCAGGGAATGCACTGCGCAGCAGGCAACGATACGCACAATATTTCATCTACGCACCTGAGGCCAGGGCCAACTATGTGGGCCACGGGAGGCTTTCCATAGATTTAACGACAGCCTCACACGTTTCCTAAGAGCGAACGAAATACAGAAAAAACGAACGAGTTGAGATTGCGCCGGCGCACCCTGCCAGTATCGCAACCATATAAGCTCGGCGTGCAAAAAAAAAAGAAAAAAAGAAAAAAAAAAAAAAAACCAGTGGCCACGTTCGAATGCGCGCTGTGTTCACCAGGAGGACCCAGCCGGCGCTATTTTCGGTGTCACGGCCACCGCCACATGACGCAAGCGTGCTCACTATAGACGCGCAGGTTTCGCCACGGCGACGGTGAGTGCACCGCGCGGTGTTTTGGTCGGCGGGCAGCCAGCGCCACTCGTCGAGGCCCGGCATTCCCGAGCTGACCCGGGCGCCAACGTGACTGGGCTCCGAGTTGCGTCTGCAAATGACCGAGCACGCGACGAAGCAGGTAGAATAGAAGAGCTCGGGGCTGGATGGGGACCGCCCCTCGCTTACCCCCTCAGCCAGCGCTTGCACACACACATTCCTCCTTGCTATAAACGCACGCCGTAAGTGCCAGTAAGGTATACGAGTTGAGCGGGCGCCTGTAAACACGACGCGGCGACTCTGCACGAGCAGCATGCCCTGTTTAAGCGGCAAAACTGAGTGAGGCTTGTTTCTAGTAAAGCCCCTCCATACACATTTCCGTCATGGTGGGGTTCTCCCTTTAGTTATTCAGACAACGACAACAACAACAACGACAATAATAATAATAATAATAATAATAATAATAATAATAATAATAATAATAATAATAATAATAATAATAATAATAATAATAATAATAATAATAATAATAATAATTCTGACAAAGCAAGCCTTTCATACAGCAGGGAGTCAATCGCACTCTGCGCGCCGATAGCCGTGTAATCAGATTTTTCAAATAAAAAAAGTAAAAAAAAAAGAAGATTGCAAAGTTGATCCCTACTGAAGCTCCTGGTGCCGTCGAGGCTCCCTTTTGTCCGAGCATCTTGCTAGTTCCTATATTTCTGGAACTACCGGTGTGTGGGCCAATAATTCTGACTTCACAGCTAACGCAAATCGCTCGTTCAAGGTTGAATTTTTTAAAAACTCGAGACACCGCACATTTATTGCTTGAGTGATTAATTTATATGAGAGGGTGGTAACTACTGCGTCCAGACACAATAAATTGCCTAATAATTAAAGAATGATAACGCGAGGCAACGTTACCACGTTAAAGCAATAATTCAGTTTCGTAAACATGCGTAGACCATCATTTCCATAAAGAAAGAACGAGGAAACGGCACTCTCCGCAGTTTTTGGCGATTACCCATATTATATATATATACTTGGAAAGCATCCATCCAGTTACTTGAAATGTACGCTGGATGTTAGACATAGTGAAAAACAATGAAAGAAGTGAACCTGCTGCACATGACGACAAGCTGACACCGAAAGCAAACACCCAACCTTCACATTAGTTTTATTAAAATATCTTGCATATATCATTCAAACTTGCAACACAGGTCCATTCAGAAGTGTTTCAGGATATTTGCGACACATTTTAAAAATCGATATTTTTATAAGTGACTGCTTTTGATGCGGTTTATCGGCGTGCACAACTGTGTACAAAGCGCCTCAAGGGGATACAGTATGGCCGCAGTAATCACCTTGTTTTCCCATGGGTATAGCGCATAGTATCGCTTCCGTCCCTACTATACGCTGGTCGTCACCACCGCCATCTTACTATAGCCATCGCTTTGTTCAGTGGCAGACTATCCGTCTCCTCACACTTCCTCAATGCTGTTGGACATTCCTTCTTCCCTGACACGTGACTCCTGTCTTCCTAGCAGCAGCAACTCGTACAAAGGCACGGTGGCGCTAATGATGTGACAGCGTTGTCGCCTGAGCCGAGAGCGAAAGGTCTCAATTCCTGACCCGGACAGTGCACGGTGTCATTTCTTTTTTCTTTTATTTGAGTTGCTTTTTTATTTATTCGTTTTTTTATTTTAACCCGGTAAAATGTGACTAACAATGTCTCGCGAAACACCATAAGAATTTCACCCTTTAAATATTTATACAGTGCATCGTGTGCCTGTGACATGGGCTAAACTGCATTCTTATTGAGGAACATGAACGAACAGCCTCCATCAGGAGCACGAATGTTAATGTGCGCATGGCAAGAGGTGTCGCTTGGCAGCGTAATGGAGTTATATTGCATGTGGTTCAAAGCCCAATAAATATGAGAACACGAGGTTTTTTTTGAACTCTCGTAGGACTAACAACCTTGTCCCTCTGAAGATGCAATAGACGCCGGTCTAACAGCTGCCGTAGTGAGCTCCATTCAGCTCTATGCACAAAAATAAGCCCCATGCGAATTAAATTGGCCAGAGCCTTCTTTTTATACCACGGTGTCTCTTGGGAGTCTAAATGTTGCTCTGGAGCTGGAAACTTGCCGAGTCACTAAAAGAATTACAATAAAGAGGAGCATGAACGCTTAACCTTATCGCTACCATATTTAACGTACGTGTTCTTGATACATTCCCAAAATAGTTTAAACATGCAGATTTTAACAGGTGGTAGTGGTGCCGAATAACAACGGTGAAGTCGTTGTCAACCGGCGCACCTTGCGAAGGAAGAAGGCTTATTGTCCGGCTTGAGATTGTCCCATATTGACACAGCGTTCAAGCAGGACCACTGTATCGAAGCGACGAGGCTTCAATGTGGGCATGTTGGTAAACGTCTGTGTTCCTTGCGCTACGGGAGCGACGCGAAGCCCTTCCATTTCATCATGGTAACTGGTCAGTATTGTGTGATCGCTGGCGTAAGGAACATGCATCCAACACGCGTCTTGCCGGGGTACGTTATGCAAGGAAGCAATGAAGACACGTAACGCACCTGGGCGCCGCCCCGCACTCATGCTTCCGGAATCAGCTGCTTCTCCACGTCGAGCAGCATCGTTCCCCCTGCACATGTAAAGGGCCACAGCTAAGCAAAACTTGGTAGTGCGTACTGTCCCCCTCAAAGCGAACTCCGCGAGCGGAAGGTTAGAGCGTATCCAGTATTGGGGCGTTATTCTCGAGCGATCGCTTTAGAAGGTATACGATTCGTTTCTCGAAGTTTCGCGCGGCTCAGCACGTCATGCATCGGCGTATACGGCTGACAGCGTTTCTGGCGATGTGCCAAACTATCTTTGCATAGCGCCGCAAGTGCTGTCGGCAGTATAACGCGTCCTGTCCCAAGTCAGGCGAAATATCGTGAAAGTGATCGTATCTCCGAAAGTGATCGCTCGAGAATACCAATTCTGAACATACATGCCAAGGTACACGCGGACCCAGTAGGGATCAGCACGAATTCAGCCCGACTGGCGATGCAAGATATGGAATGCAGGTTCTTCGAGGAGCAGGTTCGGTCACGAGCCAACGTTAGACATTTAACTATGGAACCTCGCTTGTGAAGCTTCCATATAGTTATCCATACTTGGCTTGATCTTCCTTCTTTTTACCCACCTTCCTCTCTTAAAGGCTTACAAAACATAAATTTCACGTGATCAACCGTATTAGGCGCCTGAAAAGGCGTAACAGCGCTAGTATTTATATCCAGTCCCGCTTCTTAATACCTCGTTTGCCAAAGCGATGGGGCCGACATAATAAGGGTTTCTATGAACCCGGCGTCCGACAAACTGGCTCGCCTTCCGTCCGCCAAGACGTATCTCGCAACTTGCGATATACAGGGCGTATCTCTGATTTTTTTTCTTCAGCTGCGCGATACCTTTAAATTTCAGGCAATATTAATCACAGCGACCTGATCTTTAACACTTCAGCGTCCAGATTGTAGCCTTCAGATAAAAAATAACTTTAGCAGTCACGCACGAGTTGTGCGAAGATTTCTTTCCCCGCACTTTGCGTAGACTGGTTGCGTAACCTGAGCCGATAAAACATGGTGAATACAGATTCTGATAACTGTGCCCGATGCGTGTCCTCACAAAGGTTTGTCACGCCGGCCAAGAGGCCGTGCAATGGCACAGCGCCTTCATAGCATTGACCAGCAGAGTTAACCAATAAGTGTCCCCTGCAGCAGCAGGTCTCACGGGAAGCTATCGCTTGACTTTGAGGATCATCCTTCTATGGTTCCTCCCCAATGTTTAATTATTTATCTTTCTGAGCTAACGTATTACCACCTTTGGCGGAAATACGTTACATTCTCGACGTTATCTAGCCGGACAACAAAATTTTGAGCGAAGGAGTTCTTGTAAGAATTGCACGAACAATTATTTCTCTCCTTCTCACGCTCGTTGAACTGGAGACTAAATAAGTGGTTGGGGGGGGGGGGGGGGGGAATGAAAGTAGGGGTGCTTATGCACGTCCATCTCACCGATCCCACCTATCATCACGCTGCCACCACTGACTGGCATAGCCGGTTGCCTTACTGCTCACTTTCGTATTCCCTTTGCTTTTCACGGTAACTTCTTTGACGTCTTGATGCCGGTGCCGCGCCAAAATGGTGATTCCTTCTTGCACCATTTCTACGCCGCAGCAAAGTTCTCAGCCGTCAGCATACGCCGCAACCGGCATCAAAACGCAAGCATGCTTGCCACAGTAAAGAAAGTACGAAAGAAAGAAGGGCTCGCGGAGTTGTCAGCGGTGGCAGCGTGACGAAAGGTAGGGGGGTGGCGAGATGGATGCCATAGGCGCTCTTTTCCCAGTCAGTTTCTATATGACCGAGCTTGCGAGGTTGAAGTAAATTTTTGCCTAGCTGCCGCAAGAGCTCCTTTATCCAAAACGCCTCCGTGCGGCTAGATAATGCCTAGGATGGCCTTCCAACTGCTCTGGTACATTAGCCCTCCAACGATGACTAACTTAAAAACGCAATAAACCAATTCTATTCTTATACCTAACTTCTCGAATTTCTCCTTATCAGTGGCACAAGTCTGGATATTCAAATCGTAAATGTAGGGTCTTGGTCAGTATAAAATTATGAAAAGATTAAAGAAAAAATATCCTGTGGGAGAATAAGAATATTAAAGACCAGATTGATAGCAGAGGGAAGTATGCCAGTGCCAGCGAATCAGTACTGGCGATTACGGTGCGACTGCTTGAACGAAGTGTCCATAGATTGCATGGTCATTCTTTCTACAGGTGTCTGCAGTTGAAAATAGGAGGACAGAGTGCCTATCAATCATTCTCTCGGCATCACAACGGGCGCGAACTCGAGGAGGAGGACGAAGCCACAAACAACGCAAGGGCAAATTTAGGGCACTTGAGGGCCGCATCACGTGAGCAAAGCTTGGAGACCCTGCCTGTGCATGTATACTGTAACGCGTTATCAGTTCAGCAATTGGTTCCGAATGGCCAGATAAGAGGTATAACCTGAGTAAACAAGCACCAACTCGAGAAGATCAAATGCGTTCACCAGCGACTTCTATTGTCTTTCTGCTGGCACGATATTACGGCCGAGCATCAACAGATAAACGTCGGCGCGCGCGAATTCGTGGGCGCCTTCGCACGCCGCATAAGCATGCGAATTATCGTCGTACGCACTAGAGCACCAACATGTACTATCACATATCTCTACATTCAGAGCTCGCATCGCATTTCTCTGCCGTCTCCTTCACTGGTTGATATGTTGACAGGGACTCGCGCACCTTGAACTGATAAAATGGCTGGATCAGCTGGCCATGATATGTCGTAATATCGTAACATGTAATATCGGCGCCAGACGTTTGCGGAGCTCAAGGTGCACGCAACAGCTAAAAAGCTTTAAATTACGATTTCCAGCTTGCGCTATGGTATAGGCGACCGACATATAATGTACTGTTTTACTGGACGAGTGCACCAACTGCACGAATAGTTAGCTCAATATTGGAACCCTTGCACGGTAGACGTGTGACACCGACCATGCATGGTTGTCAAGTGTCCGCGCGAAGAAATACACCTTCCTCTGAGTAACGCGCAGGGGAGATAATACATGTCAACGGAGAGTAAAGCTCTAGTCAGGCAAACATGTCAACAAACGTTTGTTTCTTCGAGGTGAAATGCTACGCGTTCTTTCTGTCGTGCACGCTAACATTTTCCCGGCTTTTCCTTGCTTGCTTAGCTTGTTTTGGATTGCAGTCGAGAGCTCCTTTTTTATGTTTCCATCGGTGAGCTTTCTAAGCAGCCAAGGCCCATTAGACGGTATTGCACGGAGCAGCTTAGGTTCACTTCTTCGTCAAAAAGTAACGATATCTGCGATCGTAGTAGTCCTGTGATATTAAAGAAAAAAGCACACACTCACGTGCTCCTGGCCAGCTTATTATTATTATTATTATTATTATTATTATTATTATTATTATTATTATTATTATTATTATTATTATTATTATTATTATTATTATTATTATTATTATTGCTATAATTATACATTTAAAAAACATCGGACAGAGGAGATTAGAGCTAGCTGGTAACTGCCACCAGCGGGGCACAACGCCTGCCTGCTCTATAGAAAGAAAAGAGTACATAGAAAATGATATAGTGGTTTAAGAGTAAGAAAAGATAAGAGAATAAAAGATTAACAAAAACAAAAAATATGGAGAATAAAGCATGCATCTGCGTCACACACTCATCGGGTGACACTTGACGTGCTATTCGCAATTACGTACGACCACGACAGCGATATCGACCTCGTCTTTCGCATCATGTTAATCGACTCGCCTAAAACCTAAATTCGACCAGAATTTGACAGCTGCTGCTCCCTTGACAAGCCAGCCAGTGGCATCGCAGATGCCGGCAGAGTTTCGGCCGTGTCGCTATCGCTTAGGAGTATACGCAGTGCAGACTGAGCTAGTCAGCATGGGTTCAGGGATCAAAATTCAGCGCGGCTTACAGACGAAGACAAAGAATGCAACACATTGACACTGCGTCTGCGCTAACGTGTCCAATGCGTTGTTTGCCTCCGTAATCCGTGCTGGATTCTAAACATATATCTATCGCGTTGCAGACGGGCTACCCGCGGCTGATTGCAGGGACATCAGAGTGCACGCGGGAATGCTCAAAACTGAAGAATATCGCGACGGGTGACACCACTGATGGGGAGCTGTGCGCATGCTGCGAGCGGGGAGAGTAAATCCCTGTGCTCAGACCACCAAAACCGACATCGAACGCATCGGATGCAAATGACGCTAAAGAACCAGGCGCGTTTGGCAGCGCCGGAACAAAGCCCAGAGACTCCAGGTGTGCACAGCAGCCACTTGTGCCGAGGTGAGAGGGACGCGCGCACCGGCTGAAGAGGAGAACGGGTGATAGGGGGCTTGCCAACGGCCGAAAAAGTGTTGGTTGAGGCATTCGCAGCTGTCGCTGTGAAGTGCACCAGATATTTTTACATCGGGGCGCCACCGCGTGAACATGCGCACTGCGCCAAGCTCCTTGTCCCTCATGACACTTGGTCACGTGGACGGTGCACAAGGAAATACGATGGTGATCCCTCAGCGTGCTACGCTGGACTCTGTATAGGCAACTGCGAGGCGACAGTCTACAATTAAATGTCCAAACTGAGCCCTGGATCCAGTCCTTGCAAACAGAGGGAACAACACACCTCCACTTCGTGATAACTTTGGCATTGTACAAATTTTTCTAGCGGTCCAATATAAATGTGCGCCAACTACATGACCGCTCATTTCCCACTGGTTACCCTTGAACAACCAGAAGGTGTTGACTCCGCGGTAGCCTAAGCAGTTTAAAGGACAGACCGTTCACAAAAAAGACACGAGGACTCTACGACTGCATTTGCCGGCCGCGGCATTCCGATGGGGGTAGAATGCAAGCACGCCCGTGTACTTAGACTGTTAATGAACTCAACTAGTCAAGTCTCTCAGAGCCTGTGTGTTGCTATAGGAGTATAAACCCAATCAATCAATCAATCAATCAATCAATCAATCATGCAACCAGTATTAATGAACGCCCGTGTTTGCGAGTGCTTGCACTCACTGTATGCCTTTACATTTGCCTTTCATTCTCCCCCCCCCCTTTTTTTTTCTCTCCCCACAGTGCAGGATAGCTTCACTGCATGCAGTCTCATCTCATCGCGTTCATTTTGCTCTGTCCCTTCCTATTTAATTTCTCGTGTTAACCTTGCTCCATAATCCCTTCTCCACGTCTGACGTGTTCAATCACGAGACGCCTGCGAGACAGAGAAAATAAAGCCGACATACTACACTCCATGTTCGACGCAACTTCGTCTGGCAGATAAGATAACCAAAGTCGCACCAACGGCGGGTCAATATTGCGCCGACAGTCCGCGCCCCATTCGACGATACGCTTAATATTTACACGTCTATTAATGTCGCAGTTTTTTTTTCTTTTTACTCTAGTCGGGACACATACTGGCGTGGCTCGATAAACAGGTACATTTGCCTACTAAACGGCCGCGCCAGAAAGTGAACTGACGGGTGCGGGCGGCGCCTGAGCGTCGCCGCGATAGAGCATGCGCCTCCCTGGCGCCCGGCCAACGGGGTCGTTCCTGGCGTGTCTAGTGTTACGATGGGAGGCACTTAATAATTACGCGGGTAATCATGATAATTACCTCATTACGACCATGGCGTATACCGCTGGCATCCGTCCAGTGATCCTTCCGCAGCCTCGGCGCGCGGTCACTTCGTTTTGCATGCAGTCGGCGCCTGGCGTACAAATTGCCTCCTGTAACGCATTTCAGGTAAAGCTATGGCCACTCATAAATTTTAATGCTGACAAGTCCATATTTCTTCAAATGAAGCCGCCAGCTCCAAGTGAATTTTTAATGCGCCCACGAAAGACATCGATCTGCGATATGCGTGATTGCGGCTTGCGATTGAAGGTGTCGGGAGCCGCTCCTTTTGTAGTTTTAGACATTCTAGGGTTTTACGTGCCGAAACCATGATTTAATTATGAGGCACGCCATATTGGGGGACTCCGGGTTAATTTTGACCCCCTGCAATTCTTTAACGTGCACCAAATGCACGGGCATTTTGTGCACCAAATGCACGGGCCCATTCGGGCATATTTTTTCCATTTCACCTCCATTGAAACGCAGCCGCCGCGGCTGGGACTTGATCCCGCGCCTTTGGGCATAGTAGAGCAACGACATAGCCTCTGCGCCACCACCGCGGGTCTTCTGTAGTTTTAATGATGGGCGTTGAATTCTCTCTCTCTCTCTCCCGCCACCCTGTATATAATCATCATAAGAGAGAGAAAGAGAAAACAGAATATGAAAGGCAGGGGCTTCTATCCGATTAACTGCTGGGCTGTTCTAAAGTGGAAGAAAAAGAAAGAGGTAGAAAAGATAAGGAGAATAGAAGCGAAGGTAAAAACAAAATCGGTACGTGCGCACAAAACGCGATGAGGAGCCAGACAACGATCGCAGGCGTTCACGCAGTCCCGACGCTTTCAGAAAACGCATCCGGGCTCCCAAAGCAACTTGGGCTAACGTCGGCTGGGACCAGGGTTCAATGATTCTGCTTGCGTGAGGAGACACTTGTCGAGTTTGTCGAGCGCAGTGCAGAGCGTTTTTTTCTTTCTTTCTTTCTTTTTTGCACTCTGAAACACGAACATTACGGAGCGCAGTTGACTGTTTGCACCGACGAACTTCAAATTCGGGACTGTCGGTAATGCTGATGCGAAACAAGCTGGCATTCGGGAATGCTGCCCGAAACCATAGCCGATGTAGGAGAATCACATGACACCGTGATAAGCCGCGCGAAAGGAGGAGCTTTGGGTGGGGGATTCAGTGAACAAAAGCATTAGTTTGCAAAGTCAGCCGAACTCCGTTGGGCTATAACGTAAGCGCGCTTGCGCCCGGAGACTGCCAGGCTAACCCCGCCTCTATGGAAACACCTTTACCAACTACAGCCAACCCACTGCTTCCTCTATACACCGTCACGGGCATATCAAGCAGTTACATCTGCTCGGTCATTTCTAATGATACCGCTGTGACTGGGCAGTCATTTAAAGACGATGCTGTGTCCTTTCTCAACTGCATGATTGTGAATTTCTCTTATGTTCGCAGTTATTTCTCGCATGCCGGTGCTATTTCTCTTACGTCCGTCATCATCGTAGTGATAGAAAATTCAATGAGGGAAAATAAACAGGCGAAGAGAATGACACAAGTACAGCCGCCCTCAAAATATTTCGGAACGCTAAAAATGAGAACAAGTTAAATATTCTCGCTACTTCACCACAGAGTGCGAAATGTATGTCAGGAATGTGATGATAGTGCGAAGAAGTATCAACTCTACCTTTCGGTTGAAAGACCTGTGTCTAGGCTGTTATGAAATTTAGATTTTACTCGCATCTCGTGTACCGAAAACTTTTGAGGGAGGGTGTACATGTCTATATGACGTATCAACTCTACCTTTCGGTTGAAAGACCTGTGCCTAGACTGTTATGAAATTTAGATTTTACTCGCATCTCGTGTACCGAAAACTTTTGAGGGAGGGTGTACATGTCTATATGACCGAACGGATAAAAATGTAACAAATACAATGGAAGGATCATGGTACACAGAAATGTCAAGTTACCAGAAAATGATAACGCAAAGCGAAATCATGGGCAGAATACAAAACGCAAAAAAAAAAAAAAAGTAACGTAGCAGTGACCCGACATTAGACATTGGTTAGCAATACAGCGCGTGTAGCTTGTCATGAAAAGCATCACGGTTAGATGAAGAAGTGACATCATCGAGAAGACTGTTTCACAGGGCGATGGCAGGAGGAAATGCGGATGAATTAAACGCTCTCGCGTTACCTAAAACGCACATGAAGCTAAGTTTAGTTATTATCAGTTCTGGCACATGAAACCCCAGATTATTTATTTATTATTATGAAGACGGCTTGACGGGTGCTCAGGTGTGTGAAGCGGCAAAGGGTGTGACGTGTTACTGTAGACGTAACGATGTACAAAAAAAAAGGGGGAGATATTGCGACCAAAACAACCAAATGCCGAGTAAAACAAACCATCTCGCTTTCCTGCCCCTGAAAACTCTGTTAAAACGATGTCTACAGGTACAAAGAAAATTAAATTATGGGGTTTTACGTGCCAAAACCACGATCTGATTATGAGCCACGCCGTAGTGGGGGACTCCGGAATAATTTGGACCACCTGGAGTTCTTTAACATGCACCTAAATCTAAGTAGACGGGTGTTTTCGCATTTCGCCCCCATCGAAATGCGGCCGCCGTGGCCGGAATTCGATCCCGCGACCTCCTGCTCAGCAGCCCAACACCCAAAGCCACTGAGCAACCACGGCGGGTGTCTACAGGTACAGGAAGGCTAACCCTTGTAAACATTGTTAAAACAAAGTTTACAGGTGTTTCCGTTTGTTAACAGCTGCCGAAATACCCGCTGCGATGGTTAAACAGCCATGGCGCTCTATATATAGTCTAGACTCATTGGCGGCCGCAACGCCCGCACTTCGACGGTGGGGCGGAATGCAAATGTATTCACATAGTAAAATATCGCTGTACGTTAAGAAACTTCAGGACATCGACATTAAGTTAAGAATCCTTTCACTACGGCGCACCTCATAGTTCAGGAATAGCTTGGGACGTTAAACCCTAACACTAGTTTTTTGTTTGTTTGTTTTTTCGCTTTTTTTCCGGGGTTTTAGTGCCAAAACCACGATCTGATTATGAGCCACGCCGTAGTGGGGGACTCCGGAATAATTTGGACCACCTGGGGTTCTTCAACATGCACCTAAATCTAAGTACACGGGTGTTTTCGCATTTCGCTTCCATGGAAATGCGGCCGCCGTGGCTGGGATTCGATCCCGCGACCTCGTGCTTAGCAGCCCAACACCCCACTAAGCGACGACAGCGGGTCCCTAATATTAGTTAACTTCAAACATTCGTTATAACTGTATACAGAAAAAGCACCTGGCCGTACAAAGAAAATCGTCCCGTCCAGCAAAATGGAGCTGGTTAGGTTGACAACCGTAGGATCCCTACGACTGATATACGGCGGCAAGTTTATTTGCCGTGCCTCGTATCCTGGGTTGTAACGTGGGGTCGTAATACCACTTCAGCCGATCAGTAACGGGCGTCGTTAGGCCACAGAGACATGGCTGGAAGCTGGGGTCGCATTCTCGATTAATCACTTAGGGGATGCGAGTTTTATTACGCATCGGTTGGCTACCATCAGAGTTGGATACCGGGATAGGAATAGCACACTTACCATCATTGTTATTTTCGTGTGCCATAGTTCTCAAGTGCACTGCCAGTATGGCCCACGTCGATCCAGCAACGCGTACAGCTCTGGTCGCTCCGACACACAAAAAGTGAAAGCATCTACAGAAGCAGTGAATACGAGAACACGGCCAATCCTGCTTTCCGCCACCTATATAGGCACCTATAGGCATTCGATGCTTTACAAGAAATCAACGGACTTCACGCATTCCTCCAGCTCTGAACTCAATTGCTGACAGCGACAGCAGCTTGATCTCACTGTGGACGCCGCCCTTTTCTCACTGAGAACAACTTTGCGATGCGCACAATGTCCTCTTCGTAGGCTACAGCTGTGAACTCCTGCGGTGCCTGTTGGACGATGACATGACATGAATAAACCTTTACTGAAACAGTTACTTGTCAATCGAGGTGGGAGGGTCCCTTATTCCACGAACCCCCTGGCATGGACAACTCGCCGGGCCCGGGCGACTAGTTGGCGCTGGTCGACCAGATCCGGCTTGGAGATGTTTTGTTTTAAAACAGATAGCTTTCTTTGGCACTGTCCCCCGTTTCCGTGGTCGGCGGACTTTCCCCGCCGAGGGCATGCACATGCTCCCGAGCAACCGAGTTGCAGAGCGCGCTCGTCGCCGAACGCCAACTATAGCTCTTTGAGACGCACCTGCTGTCGCGCGACAGCTTTGGGGCGTCTGACGATTTATATGCTGCGGTCGGTGCAGTCGGCTGTGTCCCGTTTCTCCGCCGCCTGGGATGACAGTTGCGGGGCGCGGGTCGTCGGAAAAGTCCGGGACGGGTATCCTGTCAAGATGCGCCGTTTCGTCTTGCCGGCTCACCGCAACAGCTTCCGACTGTCACAGTATATCGTGGCATAGGCAGGATTTTAAAGCGAACGGTCGGATAGGTATTTCTGGAGTAAATGGGCGTGGAGTAAATGAGCGTGGAGTAAATTTACTCCGTGGAGTAAAT